>NC_085084.1:84844073-85144073 GCF_963662255.1 Cinclus cinclus
ATGGATGATGGATGATGGATGATGGATGGATGGATGATGGATGGATGGATGATGGATGGATGGATGGATGGATGGATGATGGATGGATGATGGATGATGGATGGATGGATGGATGGATGGATGGATGGATGATGGATGGATGGATGGATGGATGATGGATGGATGATGGATGGATGGATGGATGGATGATGGATGGATGATGGATGGATGATGGATGATGGATGGATGGATGGATGGATGATGGATGGATGGATGGATGGATGGATGGATGATGGATGATGGATGGATGGATGGATGGATGGATGATGGATGATGGATGGATGATGGATGGATGGATGATGGATGATGGATGGATGGATGGATGGATGGATGGATGGATGGATGATGGATGGATGATGGATGGATGGATGGATGGATGATGGATGGATGATGGATGGATGATGGATGATGGATGGATGGATGGATGGATGGATGATGGATGATGGATGGATGATGGATGGATGGATGATGGATGATGGATGGATGGATGGATGGATGGATGGATGGATGGATGATGGATGGATGATGGATGGATGGATGGATGGATGATGGATGGATGATGGATGGATGATGGATGATGGATGATGGATGGATGGATGGATGGATGATGGATGGATGGATGGATGGATGGATGGATGGATGGATGATGGATGGATGATGGATGGATGGATGATGGATGGATGGATGGATGGATGGATGGATGGATGGATGGATGATGGATGGATGGATGGATGATGGATGATGGATGGATGGATGATGGATGGATGATGGATGGATGATGGATGATGGATGGATGATGGATGATGGATGGATGATGGATGGATGATGGATGGATGGATGATGGATGGATGGATGGATGATGGATGATGGATGGATGGATGATGGATGGATGATGGATGATGGATGGATGATGGATGGATGGATGGATGGATGGATGGATGATGGATGGATGGATGATGGATGGATGATGGATGATGGATGATGGATGGATGGATGGATGGGACAGCCCCAGCTGCTCTGGGCTTTGGGAAGCCCTGGAAACTGAGGCAGCCACTGTGCTGACCTGATTAAAGCCCCTGCTATGAGGAGGAAATCTCGTTATTTACCTCGGTCCTATCGATAATAAACTGCTAAATGAATGTTATTAAATAGCATTTTCCTGGCTGTTAAGTGTAGCTAAAGCAGGACAGCGATTCATTGGCAAGACAATAAAAGTTCCTTTTCTGCTTACTGGATGTTTTCCCCTCTGCAGAGCATAAATCACATTTTGTGTGAAGTGTGCATCCTTGCACTGCCAGTTATTTGAATCTCTGGTACTTTATAATAAATGCTTTTTATTGATTTTTATTGTGCAGCGCCAGGAATTGAATAAACTCCGGGAGCGGGCAGCTGAGAGGAGCAGGCTGAAGGAGAAAATGGGATCAGCATCTTTCAAAGGTAAAGGTTCCAGCACTGGCGGGACTTGCCTTGCTCAGCAGCTCTGGGAGCGCCACGAAAAGCACAGACCTGATGTCCTGGTGATTCTTTCTTCTCAAAGTCCCAGAGCTGGGCTGATTCTTGGGAAGGCCAGAGAGGAGCTGGAGAATCAGCAAATGAATCCTGGCTTGGGAGGGACCTGCAAGCTCATCTCATTCCAAGCCTTAGGCAGGGGCACCTTCCCCTAGCCCAATTTTCAGAAAAAGAATCTTTTCCTTGAAAACTGAAGGAGTGAGTGGTGCTTTGCCTTCCCACAGGGAGTATTTGCTGCTGGGAGGGTTCAGGTGATTCCCTGTGGAATGTTTTGGAAGTGAGGGATGGTGTGACCCACACAGAGGAGCTTTTGGGGCCCCTGGAGCAGCTGCTTTGCTTCCTGTCACTGCCAGCTCCTGGAAAAGCAGGATTCCAGAGCTGGGCACTGGGAAACTCCTCCACTCCTGGGTTCACACCCCTGATTCCCCTCTCCCTGGGGCGGTCCAGCAGGATTTCTCCAAGGCGAGGAGCTGATTTCTTTGGGTGTTGGCACTGTGAAGGAACAAAGTCCAGGCAGGATGGAGCTGGGATAGCTGCCTGGATTGGGAACAGCGCTGGGCTCTGGTCACACAGCTCAGCCAAATGGGATTTCTGCAGGATTTGGGCTCACAGTGCCCTGCTGCAACAGCACTTCACACCCCAAAATCACCCCCATTGTTTCCCCGCTGGGTTCGCTGGGAAATGTGTTCTACTCCAGGTAATGCCGTGCTCATTACACAATTACCTCAAGTGCTTCACAATGCATTAATTGCTGCTTGATTTAAACATTTCCCATCCAGGAGCGCACCTCTAGCACGTGACAGATTGCAAAGGCAGTGCTGGGGTTCCTCGGAGGAGGGGATGAAAGAGCTGCAGGTTCCTTGGTCAAGGGCGCCAGGCCCAGCATCAGTTGTGGGATGCACGTGCCCAGACTCTGGGGGAAGCGCCGGGTAGAACTGATCCTTTTGGCACTCCAGACACCAATCACAGGCTCACAGAATCATTCAGGATGAAAACGGTCCCCTTCCAGCTCAGGACATTGTGTGATTCCGTGACTTTATGATGCCATTTCAGCATTCTTTACAAAGAATTGTGGGTCTTCTCAAGAACTCGGTCCTGGCCAGCACCTCCATGACTCTGTTCCCAAATTCTCCAAAGGGAGAGGGGCATGCAAAGCACATGCAGACGGGCACCTGCTCCACACAGCTGGAATTGGCACCCCAGGACAGGCTGGCAGCAGCTGGGGGACCTCTGGACCCACATTTGCTGGGTTTGTAACACACATTTAAGCCTGGCTCAGGACCTTGAGCACAGCCGTTAAAGCAGCCACTTGTGAAACCCAACTGGACTGAAAGAGAATCCCTGGAGAAGAGTTCAGGGAAAAGTGCACGCCTCGGGCCCTTCTCTTCCCTTTCCAGCCTGGGACTGGGGTGTTCCCCACCACGTCCCTGTGCCACAGCCCGGCAGCTCTGGGATGGAACCGTGGCCATTTCGAGGCCACGGCCGATTTTCCATTCAGCGGGGAGAGGATTTTGCCCGAGGTGCCTGCAGATGTTCCCAGAGATGCCCCAAGGCCCTGCAGATCACCAGGAGGGGCCCCAGTCACTTCCTGCAGAATTCCTTCTGCCTCACTGCCATCCCAAGGAATCCTTCCTGGAAGCCTAGAGCTTCCCTCTCCCACCTGCTGCCATCCTCCCTCCCATCCTGCCACAGCCCCTCAGCTCTGGGAGACCCCCGGATGCCTCCCAGCTCCTGGAGAGAATTCCGGGCCGTGTTTATGAGCTGCAAGGCCAGGGCAGGGAGATTCTCCTGAAGATTTTCTTGCAGTAGGGAATTCCAGGTGGAAGAAGGTTCCATCCTCTAGGAAGTTCTAGCGTGCAGAGTGTGGGGCACCACAGCACGCACGTCCCTCCTCTGTGCCACTGTCCAGGCGCCCACGGAATGCGGGAAGCATTTCCCATTCCAGGGGTGATCCCGCAGGACTGATCCTGTGAGAGCTGCCGTGCATCCCTCCTTCCCTCCCTCCAGGGAGAGACCTGTCTGTAATAACACTCCTCTCTCTCCCTGCCATGGGAAGCAAGAGCTTTACAAATAATTGCCAGTACTGGCGTTGCGGCAGGCGCCCGCTGATGAAATGGCTGCTCGGGAAACGGCTCCGATGTGACGGAGCCTTAAATTACCGGAGCTTGATGAGCCTGCTACACACGTAGGGAAACTGTCACCGGGAATTCTCCCCATCCAGACTTTATATAATAGGGGAGGTATTAATCAGGAGTGGAGGTCTGCAAATATTTGCCTGTTTCCATAGCGATGGGGAGCCCACACACACAATAAATACCTTTTCCCACATGCGTTATCATCGCTGCCTAATCATATAATCACCAAGCCATGGCTCAGGCGGGGCCGGGAGGGGAATAAACACCATTAATTAACAGATTTATAAACTAGAGGAGGAGGAGGAGGTGGCAAACGAGGAATGGAGTGGAAAATGCGCTTCGGAGCAGGTTTGGGCCTTTCTCGTTTCTCCAGGAAACTTTGCAAACTCTTAATTAGCTCACCAAATCCTCTTCTGTGTTCTTCCAAAAATAAAACTTCTGACAACTGTTCAAACCACGCCGCGCTCTCACCCACCAAACACACATTTCAGTACAAATATAAAGCCATGGCGGGGAAGTGTCAGAGGCATTGCTTTGAAGGAGGAAAAGTGAGACTTTTGGCATCGCTCGTAGAATCCGACGGGTTGTCTGGAGCTGCGGGGAATGTGGCACATGACAGAGGAGTGACACTTGGCCAGCCCGTGAATTAGGAACGTTTGCATGCGGGAGCTCCGTTTGCCTTAGATAATCTTTTCCCAGGGTGGCAAGTCCGGCCTGCCCTGCGTCCTGGGAACGGAGCACCCAGAGCCAAAGGGATTTTTGGGATGAAGTCTGCTGCTGTTCATTCCTCGTTCCACTCTAAACCAGAACGGGTTTATGCCCGTAAAGCAGCAAAGACTGAAGAGTTTCTACTGGCCAGCAGGAGCCAGAGGATTCAGCCCTGAGCTTCCAGGGGTGGAAGTACCTCTGGCTGCTCCTGCTGCCGGGGCTGGAGAGGAGCCGTCCCCAGGGATCGCGCTTTGTGCTGGGGCAGGGCAGGGACACCTTCCAGTATCCCAGGGTGCTCTGAGCCCTGTCCAGCCCACCCCGGGGAATCCGCAGCGGAACTCCTCGGGTGACGAGCAGCCAGCTCCCAGCAGGTGTGTTCTTCCCACTGGAAATGCCACAGAGCTCGCCCTGGGCCCTGATCCCGCATCGCCCTCCCCAAGGATCCGCAGCCGAGCTGCAGGGGCACACCTGGGGATGGAGGGGACCCGAGTGTCCCCGTGGCAGCATTCCCAGGTGGATCCAGGCCGGCTCAGGACTGCCGTCCGTGGGAGGAGCGGAACCGGAGCCGGGCTGTGCCACTCCCAGTCCCGCCGACGTGTGAGTAATGTGGATTTCTCTTGGATGACAAGCTCATTATGGAGCATAATTGCGACGCAATCTCCTGGTAAACACTGGGTTAAAGCCCCTGGAAGATGCTTGTTCCTCTCATTATTAATTAGCACGTGTCCACTCCGCCAGATCCAGAGCCCAAACTTCATTTGTTATGTTCAGCCAAATGCATGAGTAGCTTTGGAGTAATTATTTTCCAACATCATCTAATACCTCTCTGCACATCAATTAAAAATCCTCTTAACAAGGAACTGCATTTTGTTTGAGATCAAATGCCTCGTCCAAAGCTGTATCAATCATGTAGAGCTAATTAGTGGGTCTGCTTTATATCATTTGTTTTACTTTATTATTCTATTATACACTTCCTAATGAAACCAATTGAACAATTTTGAAATCTTTGTTCAATTAATTGAAGGCTTTAAAGGCCAGCTCCCTCTGTTTTTTGGCTTTGAAAAGCACAGATGCAAAGGGAAGTAAAATTCCCTGTGTGTTTTATATCTATTTCTTCTCTGGGGTAAATGCTCCACAGCTGCTTTTAAGGTCTGAGCACTATTTTTATGTCTCTTGCAAACACCTCCTGGCTCAGCTGCCTGTGTTCACGGGCAGGTGATGGCAAAGGGCTGGAACTGCAGGAGAAGCATCTGTGGGAGCTGATCCCGGGCCCAGGGCTGCCACATCCTGAATTTCTTGCCGCTGGACACTGGCATTTTCCAAGCCAGTTGCAAAAAGGAGCTTTGGAGAGGATGCTCAGGGTAAATATTTGCAGTGGGAAAAGCAGCTTGGAATTGCTTACTGTGAGAAAAGGAGCGGATCCAATGTTCTGGGAGGCTCCAAAGAGGGGATGCTGGCCAGGAGCTCCTCACTGCCTGCTCTCAGGAGCAGCACTGTCCAAGGAAGGCTCTGCAAGCCTCCAGCAGCTGGAGCTGAGCAGCACAACCTGCTGGGAACTTCCAGGCTGTCCTGCAGCTCTGTTTTCCACACTCCATAAGGAGAGGGAGAATCCCAGCCAGGATTAGAGGCACGAGCAATAGCGGAGCATCCCGAAAATAAAACTGCAGCTAGAGGGAGGGAGAGCTGTGACAAGGGAGAGGCTGGAAGGGTGGGATAAGGGTGATAAAAACTCATCTGCATCCAAGAAGGCTGATGGCACCTGGATTGTGTCACCTCCCTGTGGCAGCAGGAGCAGGGCAGTTCCAAACCTCAGGTCCTGGGGACAGCTCTGGGCTCCTTGTGACAGGAAAGACATGGAGGGGCTGGAGAATTCCTGAGGGGCTCAGCCTGCAGAAAAGGGGGATCAGGGGGCACCTTGGGGCTCTGCACAACTCCCTGACAGGAGGGGACAGCCGGGGAGGATTTGGGATCTTATCCCAGGGATCGGGGACAGGAGCAGAGGGAACGGCCCCAGGCTGGGCCAGGGGAGGATCAGAGTGGCCAGCAGCAGGAATTTATCCATGGAAAGGGTGCTCAGGAATTGGCAGGGGCTGTCCACGGAATTGTGGTCCAAACTGCCCAGCTCCCCAGCATTTCTGGGCCACAGCAGCCGTGGCAAAGCGCAGCTTGATCAGTGCCCCGCTGGAGCCACTCGTGCTGGTAGAGAGAGGAGCAGGAATTTTGCGCAGCCAGGCTGCCTGAGCAGCCCCTCTGCAGCCACCGTGAATGCTTCTGAGCTAAATCAAACTGACAAATCGGCAGATGCTGAGGGCCTTGCAGCAAATGGACTGTGTTTCCTTTTTCATATGGAGAAGGAGGGTAAAAATAAGAATGACTTTCACATGCCATCAGATTGCTTGGGAGAATTCAAGGGATATTCTAGAAGCATTGGAGCAGAGGGAATTCAGATTTAGACCTCTTGAAATCTGTGAGTTTCTACTTCTTGGTAATACAACAAAACTATTCTCGTGTTGGTTACGAGCTGCGTTTAAAGGCACAGGTCTGTCAGAAAGGAGCCCTGGGTCAGCAGGAGCTGGTCCCAGAACCATGGCAGGGACCTCAAACCCCTTTGGAGCCTCCCAGCAGAGCAGGAGGGGACCGGGAGGATCCTCTGTGAGCATTTAGCGTGGATGTTTGCTGTGCACACAGGTTGAGCTCAAGCTGTAGCAGATGTGCTGGAAGTGCAGCCGAGTGCATGCCGAGGAAGCAGCCCCCGAACACGGGTGGTCCGGCCCCGCAGAGCCCTTTGATGTCCACGCCCAGGTAGGAAGGGCTTTGGTGCAGGACATTTGGGAGCCATCAGGATTCCCCAGTCACTCTCTCGCTCGCACACAGCCTGCTTTCCGTTCGGCAGGGAGGAGGGGAAGCATCCTTTTCGGATTATCCCTCCTTCCTGTTTGGAGGGCTGTGGCCGCAAAGAGCAGCTCCAGCTCCCCAACAAAAGCAGACACACACACACACAGATCCCGGGGCGCCTCGGTGTCAGCAGAGAACTGAGCTCCCCTGGATCAGCGGCCTCAGTCACTCGTGAGCTCAAAAAGTGTCACGGCAGAAAGACCCAGCGCTTAGTGGAGCGCAGCTAAACGGGGCAAATGCACCAAGAGTGCGCCCAGGGTATTAAAAAGGGAGTTTGAAAATCGCTGCATCACCCCCAGTGGCCTGGGCTGGAGCTCACCTCTGTCCTCGGGGCCTTACTCAGCCCTTAGGACATTGAAGCTCCATTTCCAGGCTTAAAATAGGGCTTAAGTAGGCCAGAAGTGCCGGTAAACTTGAGCCGGCAGCGCGGGGATGTTTTCAGCTCGAGTGAGCAGCGAGTTCTTGCTCGGCCCGCTGGAACCCTGCTGGCTCCGAGCCGTGGGCAAGGTTTGGCTGCTCCAGCCCGGATCCAGGAGCGGGGTCAGAGCATCCTCGGCACATCCCGGGCGGGAAGGAAAATCAGCCGCAGACCCTCCCGTTCCCGCTCTGCCCTGCGCATTCAGAATATCGGGAAGAAAGGGCAGCCCGCTCCTCCCGTGAGGGGTTTTTTTTCGGGAAAACACCTTGTGGTGTCTGGGCAATTAATCCGGACAAAGGTAGGGAGGGGTCCCCGTCCCATTGCTGGGATCTCCTCCTTCCCCTCAGGCAGCAAGAGCCATCTGGAAATCAATTTGGAGCGAAGTGTAAAGGGAGAACATTTTTGCCGTGCAGTCCTGTAGGTCTCATTATTTAATTTATTTATACAAAGCAGGGAGCGAGGAGACAGATGCGGGAGAGAGCTCGAGAGGCAGCGAGGACATTGTTGAGCTCTGCTCCTCTAAAGAGCCAATTATTCCCCTTCAAGTCCTTTAGTTTCAGGGGCTGCCGCTGTCGTTGCGGGGATAAAAGTGGGAGCCTTTCATCTGGGGGATTCAAGTGCCAGTCCTCCAGGCACGCCAAAGCCACATGGAGCGCGTTGGCTTCTTTTCCTCCTCCACACATTATTCTGGAACGGGATTATTAAACACTAGTGAATAGAGAATTTGAATTTGCAGCACTGACAGCTGATTAATTGTGGTTTTTTTTTTAAGGAAAAAAAAATTGCTCATCATCAAAAATATGAATTAAACCCTTCAAGGGAACTTCCAAGGAGAAACACAATGGTTGTTGTTTTCCTGGACTCTAAGGTTTCTTTCTGTAATTCGGCTTTTAAGGGGACTTTTCTTATAGTTACTGAAAAAAATCCAGATTTCAGTGCTGGAAACCAGGAAATTGGAGGTGTCCTGCCCCATGAATTCCATACCCATCCATACCCATCCATACCCATCCATATCCATCCATACCCATCCGTACCCATCCATATCCATCCATACCCATCCATATCCATCCATATCCATCCATATCCATCCATATCCATCCATATCCATCCATACCCATCCATATCCATCCATACCCATCCATATCCATCCATATCCATCCATATCCATCCATACCCATCCATACCCATCCATATCCATCCATATCCATCCATATCCATCCATATCCATCCATATCCATCCATATCCATCCATACCCATCCATATCCATCCATATCCATCCATACCCATCCATACATATCCATACCCATCCATACCCATCCATACATATCCATACCCATCCATATCCATCCATACCCATCCATATCCATCCATATCCATCCATACCCATCCATATCCATCCATATCCATCCATACCCATCCATATCCATCCATACCCATCCATATCCATCCATATCCATCCATACCCATCCATATCCATCCATACCCATCCATATCCATCCATATCCATCCATATCCATACCCATCCATATCCATCCATATCCATCCATACCCATCCATACCCATCCATATCCATCCATATCCATCCATATCCACCCAGTGCCTGGATAAGTGAATAACAATAAAACATATGACCACAGAAATCCAAACAGCAGGCAAATTGTGGGGTTGTGGTGTATTAATTTGTTATATCCCAATCCACAATATTTCCTTGAGCACATCCTGACTCCATGTTGGAATGGCTTTAATTTTGTTCCACTCTCACAAAATCAAGTTACTCCCCATGAATGTCACTTTAATTCTCAGTGGAATTGTTTCTACAGGGGCCTAATGTAACTGATTTGTTCTCATTCCCCACCTTTTCCTAATTCCTATTAACTTTTGGGTAGACAAAGTCTCATCATTGAATCACGGAGTGGTTTGGGTTAGAAAAGGCTGAGAAATTGTGGAGAAATACAAACCCCACCCCCTTGAAATCTCTAAGGAAGAGATTTGTGGAGCAGTGCCCTTGGTTGTCCCACATGCTCCTGGCCCGTATTCCCCCCTGGAAAAGCAGGGGATGATGCTGAGTGGGCAGGGATGTAATGATGTCCATCCATCTCGTGAGCGCTGCGAGGCAGAGCATGCACACCTGTCCCCGGGACAGGGACAGGGACAGGGACAGGGACAGGACAGGGACAGGGACAGGACAGGGACAGGGACAGTGACAGGACAGGGACAGGGACAGGGACAGGGACAGTGACAGGGACAGGGACAGTGACAGGGACAGGACAGGGACAGGACAGGGACAGGGACAGGGACAGGGACAGGGACAGGGACAGGCACAGGGACAGGGACAGGGACAGTGACAGGGATAGGGATGGGGACAGGAACGGGGACAGGGACAGGGACAGGGACAGGGACAGGGACAGGGATAGGGACAGTGACAGGACAGGGACAGGACAGGGACAGTGACAGGACAGGGACAGGGACAGGGACAGGACAGGGACAGGACAGGGACAGTGACAGGACAGGGACAGGGACAGGGACAGGGACAGGGACAGGGACAGGGACAGGCACAGGACAGGGACAGGGACAGTGACAGGGACAGGGACAGTGACAGGGACAGGGACAGTGACAGGGATAGGGATGGGGACAGGAACGGGGACAGGGACAGGGACAGGGACAGGGACAGGGACAGGGATAGGGACAGTGACAGGACAAGGACAGGACAGGGACAGTGACAGGACAGGGACAGGGACAGGGACAGGCACAGGACAGGGACAGGGACAGGGACAGGGACAGGGATAGGGATGGGGACAGGAACGGGGACAGGGATGGGGACAGGACAGGGACAGGGACAGGGACAGGGACAGGGACAGGGACAGGACAGGGACAGTGACAGGACAGGGACAGGGACATGGACAGGGACAGGGACAGTGACAGGACAAGGACAGGACAGGGACAGTGACAGGGACAGGGACAGGGCAGGGACAGGGACAGGGATAGGGACAGGACAGGGACAGGGACAGGGACAGGGACAGGGACAGGGACAGGGACAGGGATAGGGATGGGGACAGGAATGGGGACAGGGACGGGGACAGGACAGGGACAGGGACAGGGACAGGGACAGGGACAGGGACAGGGACAGGACAGGGACAGGGACAGGGACAGGGACAGGGACAGGGACGGGGACAGGACAGGGACAGGGACAGGGACAGGGACAGGGACAGGGACAGGGATAGGGATGGGGACAGGAACGGGGACAGGGACGGGGACAGGACAGGGACAGGGACAGGGACAGGGACAGGACAGGTAGGTGAGCGATTGCAGCGGCCGCAGCAGCTGCCTGCTAATAAAGATGCATGGCTGTGCCTGCCTCCAGCTGTGCTCTGCTCTGCTCTGCTCTGCTCTGCTCTGCTCTGAGACACGACACCCGCCCTGGCCGGGCTGCTCTGTACCGCTATGGTGCCTGGAACGGCTGGAAATGAGGCAAAGGAGGGTTTAACCACTTTGTGGGCTGGGCACGGATTTAGGTCACAGAGCCACGGAACCCCGCTACGGTTTCACTTAAGGATTGTCTCGTTCCTCCTCCATCTACCTTTCACTAGCCCAGGTGACCCCCACTGCTCACAGCCACCACGCTGGGAAATGCAGCATCCCATTAAAGATAGACAGCTCTGGAAAAAAGGGAATGCTGCAGCACCCTCCAGCTCTTCGCGTGGACTTGGGACTTTGGGAATCCGAGGGATTAGGGGGTTTAGCTGTAAACCCAGCTCAGGCTGCTCTGCAGCACTTCTAACTCCTAATTTCCCAAAATCTCCATGTTACCCGGTCAAGATCCTTGAGCAACCAACAGATTTCCCCAGACTGTTAATCCCACATTTCATCCTTTGCTGGGGTTTTGGGGGTTTTTTTAGATGCTGAGAAGCGTAATCCTAATTTAATCCTGACTGGAAGCCGGAGGGGCAGGGCTGCAGTGAGAAGACCTCTGTGTGGTGCTGGCACAGCCAGGGGGTTCTGTAGGAAAGGGTTTCCCAGAAATTCCCTTTGTATTCCCAAGGTCAAGGCAGTGACCCCACAGCCCTGCTGGGTGGGTGGGCAGAAAGGGAATTGCAGGGACACCGGTGGATTTTTTCCCCCTGGCATTCCCTGTGGGGTGGGAAACTTGGATATCTCCACCAAGCACATCCTCAGACACAACCTCCAGTCATTAAATCACCGACCTGCCCTGGTGCCAAAGTAAATATCCTCAGGTCTCTGAGGGCTTGACATACCCAGAATATTCCAAGAACTTTCTCTCCTTGTCCCTATCCGCCTTTTTCACTGAAGACCTCATCCCTTTTTTTGGTGGCAAAAACAGATCGAGATTGAGAAGACAGAATAAATCAGGAGCTGGACTTTGCTGATCCTTGTGGGTCCCTTCCAGCTCAGCAGATTCTGTAGTTCCTTCGCTCATTCAGGTTCCAAATTCCACAGTGCTGGACAGGAGCTGTGTCCATGCAAATTCCATTCTGCATCCAGCTGTGCTTCCTCCCTCCCTGAGCCCTCCCAGCTCCTGCCCTGGAAGGAGGGAGTCCCATTCCCACCTCCTGCCATTCCTGTCCAGCTGCTGGGATAATTCACAAAGCATTTTTCATCTTTAGTTTTTATTTCTGAGGGGAAAAAAGAAGCTTATTTAGCTGCACCTTAGGAATGTTTGACTCAGTTAAGCTGAGGTTTAGGTGGTGCTGTAGGGCTCAGGTTCCAGGTTTGGGAGGGAAATAGGAACACAAGTAGGAAATGTGGCATCCCAAAAAGCAAGTGGAGAGAGGAACCCAGAGGTCTCGGCCTCCAACCCACTTAGTGGAGCTGGGATTTAGGGGATTAGTGGGATGAATCACCTCAGTTCCCCCAAGATTCACCAGGGCTGTGATTTGTGCCTGCTAAGCCTCTATAATGATGAACAATCCTTTTTATTAACGGGCCTAAAAATAGCAAGTGCAGCCAGCCCTTACATAAAGCAGCAGCGACATGTGCCAGCCCCTGGCCCAGTCCCCCGAGAGCTGCTCCAGCCTGGGAGACGCCAGCCCCACACAGCCTCACTGGGGGAACGGGGCAACGTGGGGTGAAGCTGCTCTGACCTGCCCTTGGGGGTTTTCCCTGCAGAGAACGTGTGATTTAGGGGCTGTGGGACTGTAGGAGCAGCCCTCACAAATATTCCTGCCACATCCCACCCAGTTGCATCCCAGTTTTACCCCTCAGCTGCCCCTTCTCAGTGTCCCTCTTCACCCCCAGTGTAATAATGACCACTCACACACACACACCAGTGGCTGCTTCCTCTTTTTTTCCAGGAGATTTAGGAGCTTTTAGACACCCACTGGTCTGTAGGCAGCTCCAATTCCATGGAGTCCACCCGTGAGATCACCTGAGCGCCTCCTGGACGCAGCGTGTCCCCTTTCCAGTTGTGCCTTTGGGAATCAACCCTCACCAGCTTTGCCTGCAACGAAACAAAGGAGGGAATTCTGTCACTCCTGAGAGAAACCAGGCAGAGATTAACACTGGGGAGAGCTCCCAGCTCCGGGGAAATCCTTCCCCAGTGAGCTCTGAGTGTCTGAACCAGCTCAAAATGCTGCAACCCCAAAGCCTTGACAGCTTTTCCCCAAGTCTCTGCTGCTCTCTGTAACTTCCAAGGCCGAATTAGCAGCGCAATCATGAGAGAAGGAATCGGAGCCTTCTCCAAGCTGTCAAGTGCATTTTGCTGGATGATTAATTGGCAGAGCTCTGGCCAAGCCCTGGGTCCTGCTAAAGGCCATGCCCTTGACTTGCACCTGCCACTGATTGCAGAAAATGGATGTCTTCACTTCTCTCTTTTTTTTCTCCCAGGTTTTTTTTTTTTTTTTTTTTTTTTGGTGCAGCTGTTTAACTGCTTTAAGGAAATCTTATTTATCTCGACCAGAAACTTGAACTTCTTCTCTAATCTCAGGAGGCTGAAATGAATGTAATTCTCTGCCTCAACCTGACTTGTGGAAGCAATAGTTTAGGATCTTTAGGAAAGCTGTGATAATTGGACACGGTTTTTGTTCCTTGTCTAGGAGCTGGGCTGTTCCTGTGCTTTCCGGCCTCCCCGAGCTCTGGAGTGGGATCAGCCCTCCCCGGGCTCTGCGAAGGGTAAGTGCAGCAGAACGGGGGAAACCCCAAATTAAATTGTGACTTTATCTACTGGATCCAGTGGAGGAGTGAAGGAAAAGAAGTTTTTAACTTTGGTGTTGAATTTTGTGGCAGAGGCCAAGGCAAAAGGGCAAATCCTCTGGTGGGTAGCTCTGGGGGATTTGGTGTTACAGAAGTTCTCTGGTGGGGCAGTGGCACTGAGGAAAAGCCCTCGGAGCTCCTCAGGGAGTGATGCTGAAAGGATGGGCCTGGCAGGAGCTCTGTGAGCACGGATTTGAGGGTGCCACAGCCCCGGGGGCGACTGCCTTGACCCCCGTGGATTTCACGGTCAGGAAATGTCCTGCAGCATTGCTCTGCTCCCTGACTCGCCCTCCGAGCCCTGGGGAGTCACAGAACCTGGGCCTTTAAGAGCTGAGCCTAACACTGCAAAGCTTGCAGTGCATGGGGAGGGTTGGGAACACTTGTGCTCTATAAATAACTCCTCGTGGAGCCCATCTGCAGCTCCTGCCTTCCCAGGCTCTGCAGGCACGGAGCGGGCAGTCCTGCAAGTGTGAGCTGCTCATTAGCTGAGGGCAGCGACAGCTCCTGGGTCTGGGGGAGCTCCTCCCCACGCCTGGGAGCACGTGGGGACAGCAGGCAGGTGAAAAGCAGCATGAGAGCAAACACTGCGAAGGCAAGGGGCAAAGGCAAGCTCCTCTGAGCATCCTTCCCTTCTCAGGCTCAGCATTCCCAGCTCTCCCAGCCTGCCTGGCTGGGGGACACCGCTCCTGGAGACATCTCGGACCCTCTCCATGCCTCTGCGAGTGGCTCAGAGCTCCTCTGGGGGAGATCCCTGGCAGCACAGATAACCCTGGGGTGCAGACATGCTCTGAGGTGACCCAAGAGCTGCTCCTGGGAGGAAGGAGCACGTTCCCCTCCCGGGTGGGACAACCCAGGAGGACAAAGAGCAGCCACATTCCCTCTGATCCTTTATAAGCCAGTCTCTGCATGCCTTTAACCAGGAAAGCAACATCTGCTCCGCTCAATCCAGGTGTTTTATGTCCCTGTCATTAATTGGAGGGGACATTATATCATCATACATCAACAGGGAAAGTTGGTTAAAGTGCCACTTATCTCCGGGGCTGTCATTAATCAGCTCCCTTTCATCGGAGCTGTGTGACACCTTGGAATGTTTTCCTTCTCCTTTCCAGGTGCTTTGGAATTAGCAGCGTTGGAAATCTCTCTCACACACACACAGTGGTCACCAGGGCCTTACTGGGCTTGGGAGGGATTTTAAGGAGCATCTCTGCCGTGGGTGGGGAGCAGATTGTCCAGCCTGGCCTGGAACACTGCAGGGATGAGCCATGCAGGGATTCCCTGGCAGCCTGTGCCATCCTGGCACAATGCAGGGAGTGTCAGAGCAGCAGCCCCTGGGCCCCGTCCCATCCCTGGGAAGCACACGTGGAAAACAGCCCGAACTGATGGAGAATTGTGAGTCAAACAAATTGAGTGTGACAGGAAAAAAAGGCAAGTCTTGACTGGATTTGCTTCCCGGGAATGACACGAAGTCAAGTATCTTATTAAGTTCAAGAGAATTACATTTTCCATGCTCCAGCGAGAGACACGGGCCCTTTGGAAAATCATAATGAACGGCTTTCTGCCGCCCTCATTTACATACCTTTGATAAATGGCTGTAACCAGATTAGGGAGATAAAATAACCAGTCTATTAATTACAATGATTATTATTTAATAGAAAATGGGATTCCGGGCGCTGCGGCTGGGAAAAGGGAGGCTTAGCAATGCATTATATGGATGTGGTGGTTTATCTTTAGGAGTAAGATAAGTGTCCAGCTCTTCTGCAATCCAAAGAATATGTTCATTACCTGGGCAAGATTTATAAGTATAATTGAGTGTAATATTTTAAAACTCTTTGCCTTATTTGGTGGACAAGGCAGGGCTGCTGCTTTAATTAAGCTGGGTAAATGCCTTCATGAAGTTATCAAACAGGGACCCATTTGTATGAAATTACTGCGTTATTGGAAAAGTTGGGGAGGTGGAACAATGCCAGCCCTGCCTGAGCCGAACGGGGGGGTTGTTATCTCCAGCCCTGTGCGTGTTTTAGGGGTGCCTTGTGGAAATGGAAGGCTCAGGGAGCACTGAGAGCAAAGCTCAGAGAGCTGTGGGCTCCTGAGGACAGGACAGCCGTGGAGCGTGTCCAGGGCAGGGAACGGAGCTGGGGAAGGGGCTCAGCCTGCACAAGAATCAGGGATCAGGGCACGGGGCGCTGAGTTAAAGCTGCTTTTGCACCATGAGGTTTGTGTGGGGCACGGGGCGCCGGCCAGGCCTGTGTCCTGTGTCCCCATATCCCCTGTCCTGTGTCCCATATCCTGTGTCCTGTGTCCCCTGTCCTGTGTCCCATATCCTGTGTCCTGTGTCCCCTGTCCTGTGTCCTGTGTCCCCTGTCCTGTGTCCCCTGTCCTGTGTCCTGTGTCCCCGTGTCCCGTGTCCTGTGTCCCCTGTCCTGTGTCCCATATCCTGTGTCCTGTGTCCCCTGTCCTGTGTCCTGTGTCCCCTGTCCTGTGTCCCATATCCTGTGTCCTGTGTCCCCTGTCCTGTGTCCTGTGTCCCCTGTCCTGTGTCCCATATCCTGTGTCCTGTGTCCCCTGTCCTGTGTCCTGTGTCCCCGTGTCCCGTGTCCTGTGTCCCCTGTCCTGTGTCCCCGTGTCCCCTGTCCTGTGTCCCATATCCTGTGTCCTGTGTCCCTGTGTCCCCTGTCCTGTGTCCCGTGTCCTGTGTCCCATATCCTGTGTCCTGTGTCCCCATGTCCCCTGTCCTGTGTCCCATATCCTGTGTCCCGTGTCCCATTTCTCATGTTCCTTGTCCTGTGTCCCCTGTGCCACACTGGGGCTGTCCCCATGTCCCTGTCCCACACTCCCCGTCCCTGGCCCTGTCCCACACTCCCTGTCCCCCACTCTCCCCTCTCTCTGTCCCCATGTCCCACACTCCCTGTCCCCCCTCTCCCCTCTCTCTGTCCCCATGTCCCACACTCCCTGTCCCCCCTCTCCCCTCTCTCTGTCCCCATGTCCCACACTCCCTGTCCCCCCTCTCCCCTCTCTCTGTCCCCATGTCCCACACTCCCTGTCCCCCCTCTCCCCTCTCTCTGTCCCCATGTCCCACACCACCGGGGCTGTTGTCACCTTTCCCGGAGCCCCTGTCCTGTGTGCCATCTCCTGCTGGCTCCAGCAGCACCGCCATCCATCTCAGCCTGGCTCCCTGACCTCTGCTGGCACCTGTCAGCTCACCCTCTCTGGTTTTTGCACACAACATGGCCCCTGTGGCACGGGGACCGCTGTCCCCGGCGCTCTCGGCTTGGCTGTCACATCTGTCACACATCTGGCAGAGACAGCCATGGCCCTGTTTGCCAGGACTCCTGAATGGCCCTGCCTGGCACAGCTCCTCTTTGAGGTGCTCCCGTGCTTGACGTGGATCGTTATTAATTAACTCTCCGAGTGTGGGAATGCTGTGAGAGCCACATCTGGATGGCAGCTGGAGCCCTTGTCACCCCACAGCAGGGGCTGTGCTGATGGATTGGGGACACGATCCCCATCCCAGCTCCTCCTCTGATCCCGCCGGAATTCCTTGGGAGTGACAATTCAATGCTCTGTGGGTTCTTGAATACTCTGCTGGCCGTGGGAGGGATAAATGCAGACACCAAGGTAGCGCCGCTGCAGAATGAGCCCACGAGTTCTGCTCAGATCTGTCATTAACTGGGAGAACTTCATCGCCCTCCGCCTCACTGGAGATGGGCACTTGCTTCCATCCCTACCCGGGACTCGCTGCCCAAAGGAAAGGGTGGGATTCTCATTCCTTTGAGCCTGAAAAAAAATACATTTTACTGTGCGTGCTTATTTAGTACCCACAGAAATGTTATCTACGGGCTGGATGAGTCCTTTCTCCCTTGCACACTCATTGCCACCTACGTGGATGAGCCAGTCAGGATAAACTGGAAAACCATGTGAGAACCAGCAGAACAATCCCTAAAAACCTAGCAGGACTTAATAAGGATGGAGTTCCTACACTGAATGGGTCCTGAACCCCTGTCTGTGACACCCTTGGTTGTGGGAATTCGTTTTACACACCACTTCCAACCCCAGCCACTGCTTCAGGGACTTGCTGCTCAGTGAAATCAGAGTAGTGGTGGTTAATAATAAACCAGGCGGCACGGAAAGAACAGATTGCAGTGGGAATTACTGTCTTTCCTGAGATTTGAGGGGTTGGGGGGGATTTTTTGGGTTCGTCGCTGTTGTTTTTAGCTGAGAGATCCCAGCTGGGCCTGAGAACTCATGTGTGTGGGGAGCTATTTTCCTCCTTTTCTGCGCATCCACTGGGATGCTGTAGCAGATAACAGCACTTCCCCTGCCGCAGAGTCACACACAGAAAGGCCTGGGAAAGGAGCTCTGTCCTTGTCCTGCTTCTGTGCTGTAAGGAAGGGCTCCCATGAGAAAAGTGGCAGCAGTTTGAGCGACCCCAAAAACAGAGAAGCAACTTCAGGGCATGCAGGATGTGTCTACCTGTGCTTATCCCAAATAAATCACCGGGCTCCTCTCACAGGGATGTGATGTAAGAGCATCCAGGTACCCGCAGCCAGCTCTGCCTTTCCAATCCATAGGAAATTCCTCACTGGAATGCAGTGGAACTGCAGAGGGCAAGTGCTGGGGAGGAGCGTGTGTGTTCATCCAGCACTTTAACTAACAGGGAATGACGCTCTCCAGAGCAGGAGATAAACTGGGAGATGAAATATGAGGCCGTAAGCGCGGCACCGCAGTGTTTAATGGGTGCCTCGTTGGGAGCAGATAGGCCATAACACGACAATAATGAAATATAAACGACCGACATAAAAAAACCAGATCAAATCAGCTCATTAGCGAAGCGTCGGTTCTTTACTAAATAATTGGAAATGACCTTTGATAAAGAAACCGCTCGTGCGACGCTGCTGACGGCGCGAGGCAGCGGGGCCGGGGCTGCCAGGATGGGCTGGGGATGGCTCCGGCCCACCCAGCACCTGGCAAAGCCACCAGGAAAGGCTGCGAGTGTCACAGCCAGCGTCCCCAGGGGGTGAGGAACTTGTGAGAGGGGCAGGGACGAGAGCGTGGCAGGAGCATCACAAGGATCTGCACTGCTGAGCATTTTAAGCCCCGTGCTGGAGGAGGAGCGAGCGGCTGGGGTTCAGGGGATCCGGCATCTCTCCATCCCAGCAGGGAGAGCAGATCCAGAGCACGGAGCGCCCCTGCGGAGGGCAGGGCCCGCCTCCGTCCCAGCTCTCCACCTTGGAGCAGTGTGAGATCACATCCTCACTTCTGGGTTTCTCTCGGGAACCTTGTGCTCACGTTGACTATTCCAGATTTCCCAGATCACCAAAGGTTCACACCCAGCGTCCCTGGACTCGCTCGGGGCAGTGAGGCCCCACTTCCCAAAGGAATTCCCAGCAGAGAGCTCGCGAGATGGAAATGTGCCACAGGGCCGAGGAGCAGCTGCCGAGCGAGCGGCACAGCGCCACGAGATCAGCACACTTCCTGCAACAGGGTGGTGGAGCAAAAAAATCAAATCAAATCAAATCAAATCCACCAGGGTAGGCCGGGCTGAGCCGGAGCCACATTCCCCAGCACGGAATCGCTGGGCTCGATGTGACACAGCTTGCAGCACACCCACTCCCTTCTTCCCTTCTTCTCTTCCTCCTTTCTTCCCTTCCTCCCTTCCTCCCTTCTTCCCTTCTTCCCTTCCTCCCTTCCTCCCTTCTTCCCTTCTTCCCTTCTTCCCTTCTTCCCTTCCTCCCTTCCTCTCTTCCTCCCTTCTTGCATTCTTCCTTCCCTCCCTTCCTCCCTTCTTCCCTTCCTCTCTTCCTCCCTTCTTCCTTCCTTCCCTTCTTACCTTCCTCCCTTCCTCTCTTCCTCCCTTCCTCCCTTCTTCCCTTCTTCCCTTCCTCCCTTCCTCCCTTCCTCCCTTCCCTTCTTCCTTCCCTCCCTTCCCCCAGCCCCACGGAGGGAAAGCAGAGCTTCACACTTTCCCTAGTACCAGCTGGTTCATTTATATTGCAGAAGTTTCCCCAGACAGCTCCTGACAGCGATATCCCAAACATGGGCCTGCAGAGCATTTGCATCAAATGAGGAGAGCGGCCCCAGGTTCCTGCAGGAAGCTGGAAAACCCAGCTGGATCCCCCCAGCCAGAGGCCACGAGGGGCCTGGGGAAGGATTCCTGCTCTGGGGATGAGTTTTTCAGCTTGGAAAAGCCTCCCAAGTGAGACCATTCCAGCACTGCCCCCTGTCCCCAAGTGCCACATCCCTCTGGGGATGGGGACTCCATCCTGCCTCATCCAAGGATTTCTTTTTTCCTAATAGCCAACCTGAACCTGCCCCGGGAAGGAATTTCCTGGATTTTTTCTCAAACTGCCTGGTTCTGAAATTGTTTTGGGTGGTTCCCTGGAAATCAGGAAACTCAGGACTTTGTGATCCTCCACTTTGGGTGCCTAAAACAGGGAAGCGGGGGAAGGATCATTCCTATTTCCTTGTTAAAGTAAGAGGGTAAAAATGGAAAAACAGGTGCTTTGAAATTTTCCAAGGCGCAAACTAGATGACGAAACGCCGGAGCGTTTCATTGTTTGAGTTTGGAATAAAAGACAGATAATTAGGAAATTGGGAGTCTATTAATTCCCCAAATTTACTCAGGCACGAAGCACTGAGCTCTGGTGATATTTGCTTACCTCGTCATTATGCAAAAATATATTAGCTAATTATTTTGACTAATGCAATTAAGATATGCATATTTAGCATAAACTCCACAATAGAAACGTTCCAGTCAGCAGTTGCCGGGTTGCGCTCGTGGGCAGCGGAGAGGGAAAAGGCAGACGGGGAGATTTGCTCCTGCTCTGCCACACCAGGTGCCACAGGGGCTGTGCCGGGCCTGCCACAAGCCCTGCTGGGCACAGCGGTTTTCTCTTTTTTTGCACAACCACGGACTGCTTCGGGCTGGCTCTCGAGGACCTCTGGGCACCCAGTGCTGGGGTCTCCCCACCCAAAATCCCAGCTGGAAGTGGGAGGCCATTCCCAGTGTGCTGTCCTGCCCCCAGTCACTCCCCAGCTCTCCCGGAGCCCCTTCAGGCACTGCCAGGGTGGGTGAGGAGATGCAGGAGGGCCGGGAAATTTCCTCTCCTCCACAAGGATTGCGTGAGGAGCCAGAGGCTTCCGGAGCCGGGGGAGGAATCGCGCCTGGTATTCTTTCCCTCTTGCAGCAGAGACTGAAGGGAAATCCAGGGATTTTGCAGGCTCGTGTGGTCCAGATGTGGCCACTGGGATTCAGGAGTGGGTCTTTGCAAGCGTTGTGGGAGAGGAAGGAGCGCCAGGGACGCGAGGAGAGCCCAGCGCGGAAAGCTGGGAATGTTTGGGTGGCTCCAGCTCTGCCGGGCGCTGGCTGTGCTTCCAGAGGATCCAGTTTGGCTAATTCCTTCCGAGCCATGTGGGCTGTCAAATGGCTTCTGCTGTATTTTGTTGCCCTTTCAAATATTTCTCCGAGAGTGGGATGTACCATCTGCTGGCCAATCTGGCTGTGTCTGCAACAGCGCGGCTCCCAGCGCCGCGCCCATGGGCGCTCTGCACCCAGCCAGCAGGACCAGTGGCACCAGAGGAACCAGCGGGACCAGTGGCACCAGTGGGACCAGAGGAACCAGCAGGACCAGTGGCACCAGTGGCACCAGTGGAACCAGCGGGACCAGTGGCACCAGTGGGACCAGAGGAACCAGCGGGACCAGTGGCACCAGTGGCATCAGCGGGACCAGTGGCACCAGTGGAACCAGTGGAACCAGTGGGACCAGGGGAACCAGCAGGACCAGTGGCACCAGAGGAACCAGCGGGACCAGGGGAACCAGCAGGACCAGTGGCACCAGTGGGACCAGAGGAACCAGCGGGACCAGTGGCACCAGTGGCACCAGTGGAACCAGCGGGACCAGTGGCACCAGCGGGACCAGAGGAACCAGCGGGACCAGTGGCACCAGTGGCATCAGCGGGACCAGTGGCACCAGTGGAACCAGCGGGACCAGTGGAACCAGTGGAACCAGCAGAACCATCCGTGTGTCACCCAGCCACACAGCAGTGCCTGGCACAGCTGGCCTCGAAGGTCCCTCCCTGCCCAGGCTATTCCGTGGAGCTGCTGGCCCGTCCCTGGAAGTGCTCAAGGCCGGGTTGGGCAGCCTGGATGGGTGGGTGGCATTTCCCTGGTTTGGGTCCCTTTGGGTCCCTTCCAGCTCGAAGCAATCCATGATCCCACACCTTCCGGTGCCCTCCCAGCGTTGCCTCCATCTGCACCACCAAGTCTGAAAGCTCTTTGCCTGCTCTTTTTCTTTTTCTTTTCCCATCCTGCACATTCCCAGTTCCTGCTGACTCCACACTGCTCCCTGTTCCCAGCACGCTCCAGACAGGTTAGAGAGGGCGGATTAGACATTGCTGACGGTGCCGAGAAATCCTCGTTTATATCCTGCCATCCAAGAACAGGATGGTCTTAGGGAAATTACTGCAGTAATTCCCTGGGGATTGCTCTGGGCTTTGTTAGCCAAAGCAAAGGGCTCAAGGATCAGGAGGGGAAAGCAATGCTATCAACACTCGTCTCCCAGCTGGGAGAATAATCTCCTTAAGCGTGGCCGATCCTCTCTGCTGCCCGTGCACACCCTGAGTAGCACTACACCTGGGAGTAGGGTGCGTGTAGCACCCCGCGCACGCATCGGGCACCCACAGAGCACCCCAGCAGTGTCACCTCAGCCTCGCTCCCTTTTCACCCCAAAATCTGTTCCTTAGCAAAAGCATCCAGTCCAACTCAACAGGTTTAACTCTCATCTCCTGGGTGTGGGCTGAAAATTCCTGATGGTTCCAGGCTTCTTGTTTCCTCCAAGAGTTTTCATACCAACGTTCATGTGCGGTTTTGTGAGCTGGGAATTCGTGGTGCTGGGCTTTGCCAGGCGGAGCTGGAGGGATCAGGACTCGCAGGTGGGATTTCCTCCCCAGCAGATCCAGTCTGATGGCCGGGGGGTCTGCCCCTCCTCGGCTGGATTTTCATCTTCCCTGGACTTGGGGAAGTTTTGGGCCGTGGCGATATCAAATTTTAAAAGGCACGGGGTTTGTAAGATCAAGGTGCGCCCCAGGAAAACCCCCGGATTTGCTCCTGGGTTCCCGAGATCCCAGCACATCCCAGCTGCTGCTCAGGGTTTTCCCTCCACACGCAGTGATTTTATCTCCCCCTCCCAGCGCTTTACTTTTATTCCTTATTATTTTAGAGACGCTTAACAAGTGTGATGGGAACAGCTTTGGGGGCAGATTATTGCGGCAGTCGCTGAATGCAAATCCCATTAGGCTCCGCCGGAGCTGTGCCACACATCTGACGGGGATATCTGGCAGCCCATCTCACCCCGCTCGCTCCTGAAGGGATCTCTGCTCCCCGGGAAGCTGCAGTGAAACTTAATCGGGAATTACACCCTCTAAATACCCGCGGAGGAGAGAGTGGACTTTTCAAACCCAAAGCCCTTAATCTTCTTAGGTAATGAGGAGGAAAGCGGTGGAGATGGTGCCGCGGCTCTCCGAGGTGACTGGGGGCTGCAGGAAAACTCCCGTTCTCTTTGTAACACCCCCCCGTTCATAAACGGCCCGCTGGAAGGGGAAAAGCAGCTCCCAGAGAAGCAGCCGGCAGACAAGGCCTTTCCCTTCCCTTTTTCCCCTTTAATTAATTCCACAAGGATCGCAGCGGGGAGGTGCGGGGCGGAAGGTGGATCCTGGGAAGCCGCGGCAGATCCCGAGGATGCTCCGGGGGCAGGAGGGGCTGAACGGCGGCCCTGGCACACAAAGGGTGCTGGGACAGAGCCAGCTGGGGCTGGCAGCAGGCGCCGGGAGAAATCCCGCTGGAAAAAGCCTCCCTAATTCCAACTTCTGCTCTCCAGAAGCCGGAGGAAAGGGATTTGTGGGCCCTCGGAGAGTGCCATTCCCGAAACACAACGCCCGACGAGATCCTGCCTTTAGCAAGATAATCGTTAGCAAATAATCGAATGATTAAGAAGTAATTATTGAGCGCGAGCTGCAGACAATCGCACACGATATCGTCTTGCAGGGATGGAGAATCCACAGCAGGGATGGTGGGGGAAAAAGGTTTAAAAAAAGAAAAAAAAAAAAGAGGGGGTAAAGCAAACTTCATCTGTGCCTTGCTGGGAGAACTGGAGAGGACAGAGCTTTAAGTAATGATTATTTTTATTTGGGAAGACACGATCCGAGGGCCTGTTTCCAAGGAAAGCAATCTGGGTTGTGTCTGGGCCGAGCACAGCATGTCATCCCGCTGCTGCACGCAGGATGGCCGGGCAGGAATGTCATATGGGAAAGGCTCAGCTGCAGAGCCGGGCTCAGCCTCTGGAGCCGCGCCAGCCCGAGCAGCCAGGAGCGTCCCACGCGGGACCAGGGACGGGGAGGGGACATCTGAGAGCTGAGCTTCCCTGCTCTGGGCAGAGGCAGCGCTGGGTGCCACAAACCTGAGCACGCCTCAGATCGGGGGCGTTGCCTGGCAATTGCTACCCAGCAAAAGAAAGAACACCGTTTCCTGATCTTTCCCCGGTTTTTATCCCCGTGGTGCTGCAGCGTGGAGCAGGATTGATCTCTCCCCGCTGCCCCAGAAAAGCTGCAGGGCTGAGCAGAAATCCTGAGCGTCCCGGCTCTCCTGAGGAAGGCTGGATCCCAGGACAGCTGCCCCTCGGGGGGCTGGAATTCGGGACCTTGCGGAGCTGAGGCAGCACTTCCAGCCCAGCCGCGGGAGCTTGGGGCCAGGCACTGGGAATCAAAGCATTTCTGGGAATTCCCAGGGCGCAGGAGTCGCTCCAGCGTCAGCCTTGGGGTCCCCACAACGCTCCGAGAAAACTCAGGGAGAAAGGGAGAAGCCAAAGGAGTTCTGGGTTTGGGAGACCCTTTTTCATTAGGGTTTCCATTGCAATTTTGCCTAATTAGTCTCCAATAATTAATGCTGCGAGTGCAATGGAGATGGAATCAGACAAAATGCTGGTGAGGAAGCCCCATGGAAGCCATCCGTCTTTGGATAGTAATGATTATGTTCTTTTTTATTATTAAAGATCCCATTAGAAAGAATTTATGATTTTTCCCCTTTGTGAGGGAAATAATCAACATTCCGTCGGCTGCTCCCGGTTTTGGTGCGGATCCGTAATTAGCCACAGTTAAAAAGAGATTTTGCCTGAATGGCTTTTGGGGAACATTACATCCAAATTACAGCCCCGCCGATTTATTTCCAGGGAAAACGCGCTCCCAATAAATAACTCCAATCCTCTTGGTCTGAACAAACATTCGATCCAGAAGAAAGCAGGCGGGGAAGGAGGATCTCCCGCTGCTCCGTTCCTCAGGGAATTTGGCCCTTCCAGCCCAAAGCATTCCGTGGTTAAATCCAGCAGGAAGGGGCAGCCGCTGTCCCAGCTGTTCCCAGCCATTCCCAAGAAGTTGGGAATTGTCCTGGTGTGGATATCGACAGCACATTTCACCGGGGCCGTGTTCCAGCTCGGGGTGCGGGTTCATCCCTTCCGTGGGCGCCATCTCCGCAGCTGCGCTTGGAAGTGCCTTTAATGGGAAGCCATTACAAGAGGAAGTCATTTGGAGATCATTCCCATGCTGGGAAATTTTGTTTCCGGAGCCATTTAATGCAAATTTCAGTCTTTGCTTGTTGGGAGTTGATGAATTCCAACGGCGCTCGCCTCGAGTGAAAATATCCGAGTTTGATGCCGTCGGATTCGCTGCGGATTCTTAAAGACAATGCATGCACAACTTCCATTTAATGTGGGAATTCAGCTTTTAATTTCCAGCCCACAGCGCTGCTCAGCCCGGAGTTTGGCAGGCAGCTTAATTCCGTATCCAGGAAGGATGTAGCAGGGAGCCTTTTCCATCCTGAATCAAATGGAATTGGTGATTTGCATGCACCTTTGGAGTCAAAATCAAACATTTGCCCTGCCTTGGCCCTCGTTTAATTAAAATGATGAGAACGCGCGATAGGCTTTTGGTCTGAGGCAAAAAGGATGCACAGCCCTGAAATTTGGAACAAACATAAAAAAAATTGCGAAAGGCATGGTTGGAAGTGATAAGAAATGCCAAGACTATGTATTACATGGGATCATGGGATGAAAATAGAAAATATCCTTAAAAAAAATCCCGGCGTGCTGTGAAACTGTTGTAGGAAGGGCTGGATTGGATTACAGGCTTTATGGATAATGTCCCTGCACCCAGCACTGCCCGGCCTTGAGGGGGCCAGCAGAGGGAAGGGAACGGGAATTTTCTCTTGGATCCAGGCTGGAAGAACGGCTGGGTTCTTATTTGCATTTGTGAGCGCAGATTCATTTCTTTAATTGGGAGTTTAATGCATTTGAAATGAGCTGACATGAGAGTTCTGGAAAACAAGCTCTCATTCCCAGGGAGAAGAGGGTTCCCTCTCTGCCAGTCCCATCCCTTCTGGCTCCAGGGACATCACCATGCAGGAAAATTGGGGGTTTTTGTCAACCTTGCAGCACCAACTTTGCCTTCCAAAGCGTGGGGTGAGGAGCAGGGGCACGTCCCAGGCAGGGAAAGAGCCCTGGTCCAGTGCAGGAATTACAGCATGAAGGACTTCATCCCTGCCTGCTTCCCCCAGACTTGTTCTCCACCATCCTCTGGAATCTCCACTTGTCACAACCAGGGAAGGACTGGGAAGTTTGAAGAATGCATTTTGCCCACTGAAAAAAAAAAACAAACAAAAAAACAACAAAAAAAACCCACCAAAAGTTTATTTTACAAACTGTAATTTCAAATGCCTGTTAAAAAGAGCTGATTGAAATAGAGTTTTTGTTGTTTGTTTTTTGTATTTTTTTTTTCCCCAAGACCAAATCACAGCTGAGCTATTTTTAGCCCCGGAGCTTTGCACTTTTAAGTTGCTTGTTTGATACCAGCAAAATGAAGAACAAAGGAGGAATTCACCCTCCAGAATCCAGGCTCTGCTTTCTCCTGATGGCTTGGGTGTTCCGCACCCCAATTCCCTGTCAGCTCCTCTGGGGAAAGTTCCTCCCCAGATGAGTTCTGTTCTTGGGAAGAGCCCCACACCGGGTTTTCTCCACCAGCCCATCCCGTTTCCTACAGCACCACAAGAGCTGACTTTATTTGAATTTGTGAACACTTTGATGTCTGGGGACTTGGCTCTTGTACAGTCCCAAACTTCCAGCAGGAGGGAACAGTTTCCAGGACTTCTGACTTGGTTTCCCACCATTCTTCACCATCTGCATTCATCTCAAGTGGGAATCTCTCCTGCTCTTGGGATTGCTGCCATTCCAGGAGTCACGCGAGGCGAGGCGAGGCTCCTGCATGTGCTTTGGGAAGGGCTGCTGGGAATGGGGATATGGGAATACGGGAATGGGGATGGAAAGGGTCAAGCAGCAAAGCTCCGGACGATTTGGGAAGGGGAGAGGAGGAAGGAGGGAGGTGCCAAGTGGCTGAGCTGGACTGCGAAGTGGAACTGGGGGGTTTGTGCTGCTGTCACCATCCCTGCCCTTCCCGCAGCGTCTGGAGGAAGAGGGAGCTGTAAGAAAATTCCATTTGTCCCTGTAACCCCAGCAATCTCCCCCTGTCACACCCCGGTGTCAGCCTGGAACCGAGGCACTCCTCAGGGCAGCCGCTCCTCTCCTGATCTCGGTGCCCTGGAGCTGCTCCCAGAGCAGCTCCTGCTGCACAGACAAAGCCTGGCACGGCCCCAGCTCTGCCGCAGACGGAGCTGGCTCTGGGATGAGCTGCTCCTGTCCTCAGGACAGGAGAGACCCCAGAGCAGGATAAAATCCCTTTCAAACAGCCGGGATGCAGCGCATCCCCAAACCCCGGGCGGCTCTGCTGCTGTCCTGCCAGGCTTTTCGGGCTGGCAGGAGTGGGCTGGCTCTGCAGGAGGGGTACCTCGGCTATCCTTCCATCCCTGCATCCATCCCTGCATCCCTGCATCCATCCCTGCATCCATTCCTCCATCCCTGCATCCATCCATCCCCGCATCCACCCCTGCATCCATCCATCCATCCATCCCTGCATCCACCCCTGCATCCATTCCTCCATCCCTGCATCCATCCATCCCTGCATCCATCCCTCCATCCCTGCATCCATCCCTGCATCCATTCCTCCATCCCTGCATCCATCCATCCCTGCATCCATCCATCCCTGCATCCATCCCTGCATCCACCCCTGCATCCATCCATCCATCCATCCCTGCATCCCTGCATCCATCCATCCCTGCATCCACCCCTGCATCCATCCATCCATCCATCCCTGCATCCATCCCAGACGCCGGTGCAGCCTCCAGGCAGTCCCTAATGCGCTGTGCCGGGGAGCCGCGGCCCCCCCTCGCTGTTCTGGTTTGGTGCCCAGAACATCTGGTCACCCTATAGCCTTTTTTTAATCCAATCGCGCCGTTCCCTCGGCGCATTCCCGGCTGCCAGCAGCTGAGCTGTGGCTGCTGGCACGGAGGGGGCCCGGCCCACGCCGGCTCCGGGGCTGGCCCTGCCCGAATTCCTCAGCGTTTGTTCCCGATTTGTACACGGCATCCCGCTCTGCAGAAGGGAACGGAGCCTGGGGACGCGGCTGGGAGGTTTTAGGGCTGCTGCGATGCCTCGTCCCAGCAGAGGGGTGCAGGAGGTGCTTCCCCGGCGTTTTTGGGGTTTTTGACAGCGACAGCCCCGCTGGCTTCTCTGGCACTGCCGCCGCAGGAGCCTCGCTACGGTAGCCAGACTTTCCCTGTCTGTCTGTCTCCCATTTCAAATGTTGCTATAATGTCAGAAGAGACCCTTAGGACCATCAGATTTCAGAGGCCTGACTTGAAAAAATAAAGCCCAAGGACCTCAGCACACAGAATGGAAAGAGCTGGGGATGGAAGGGGGATAAATCCCTCCCCAGCGCCAAAACGGCGCCCGCAGGACGCTGCGGGGTGCGAGTCCTCTGTGGGGCCATTCCGAGGCAGCAGGGTCACCCCAAAGGGGCACCGCGGCCCCCCCGAGGGATGTGGGGTCCCAGGGGCCAGCCTGGGAGCGGGGCGGTGCCAGCAGCTGGCACAGCTCGTGTTTGGGTTAGCGACGCACTCGGCATCAGCAGAAATCCCAACGTTGCCCGAACCCTACAGAAGCAGGCGCTGATTTCTTTCCCCTCGCGGTACCTCAGCCGTGACATAAGTGCTCCAAGATGTTCACCAAAGGATTACACATCGCAGTGTGGGCTATCAGTCTGGCAAGGAGCAGCACGAGCTCTGGTATTTGCGAGTGATATTTGAAATGCTAACCCCAGAAGAAAACCGTCAGGCAATAACATCCTGTTTTCCGTGCACGGCGTCCCACTTGCCCAGCAGTGGGAAAAGGCAGCTCCTCATTCCTCAGCAAGCCGTGTAACACCCTCTGCAAATGTTTTTCCAACAACATCAGCACATGGAAAGCGTTTTGTGCATCCCCAGCCTTGCCACCGCGTCGTTCTGGGGATCAAACACAACCCAGCTGAGTTGACGGCCTTCGGATGGGGGCGACAGGGGCCCGGGGGAAGGAATTGTCTGTGGGAGGGTGGCGGGTCCAGAGCACCTGGGGCCAGGCTGGATTATCCCGGGACAGCGCAGGTGTCACTGCCACGGCAGGGCTGGATTATCCCGGGACAGCCCCGGTGGGTTATCCCGGGACAGGCCTGTCCGGGCTCTCCCTGCTCCCATTCCCTCTCCCATTCCCTCTCCCATTCCCTCTCCCATTCCCTTTCCCGTTCCCTCTCCCATTCCCACTCCCGTTCATTCCCTCTCCCGTTCCCTCTCCCGTTCATTCCCTCTCCCGTTCATTCCCTCTCCCTCTCCCATTCCCTCTCCCGTTCATTCCCTCTCCCGTTCCCTCTCCCGTCCATTCCCTCTCCCGTTCCCTCTCCCGTCCATTCCCTCTCCCGTCCATTCCCTCTCCCGTTCCCTCTCCCGTCCATTCCCTCTCCCGTCCATTCCCTCTCCCGTTCCCTCTCCCGTTCCCTCTCCCGTCCATTCCCTCTCCCGTCCATTCCCTCTCCCGTTCCCTCTCCCGTTCCCTCTCCCGTTCCCTCTCCCGTTCCCTCTCCCGTCCATTCCCTCTCCCGTTCCCTCTCCCGTTCCCTCTCCCGTCCATTCCCTCTCCCGTTCCCTCTCCCGTTCCCTCTCCCGTCCATTCCCTCTCCCGTTCCCTCTCCCGTTCCCTCTCCCGTTCCCTCTCCCGTCCATTCCCTCTCCCGTTCCCTCTCCCGTTCCCTCTCCCGTCCATTCCCTCTCCCGTTCCCTCTCCCGTTCCCTCTCCCGTTCCCTCTCCCGTTCCCTCTCCCGTCCATTCCCTCTCCCGTTCCCTCTCCCGTCCATTCCCTCTCCCGTTCATTCCCTCTCCCGTTCCCTCTCCCGTTCCCTCTCCCATTCCCTCTCCCGTTCCCTCTCCCGTCCATTCCCTCTCCCGTTCCCTCTCCCGTCCATTCCCTCTCCCGTCCATTCCCTCTCCCGTTCCCTCTCCCGTTCCCTCTCCCGTTCCCGCAGCAGCACTGTGCCCACAAGGTGGCGCTGTTCCCCCTGCTTTCCCCTCACGGAGCGAGCGCGGGAAACGGCAGAGCCCGGGATGGGGAGCGGCTCGGGATGGAGGGGCACATTCCTTCCTTCCTTCCTCCCTTCCTTCCTTCCTTCCTCCCTTCCTTCCTTCCTTCCTCCCTTCCTCCCTTCCTTCCTTCCTTCCTCCCTTCCTTCCTTCCTTCCTTCCTTCCTCCCTTCCTCCCTTCCTTCCTCCCTTCCTTCCTTCCTTCCTCCCTTCCTCCCTTCCTTCCTTCCTTCCTCCCTTCCTCCCTTCCTTCCTTCCTTCCTCCCTTCCTCCCTTCCTTCCTTCCTTCCTCCCTTCCTCCCTCCCTTCCTCCCTTCCTTCCTTCCTCCCTTCCTTCCTTCCTTCCTTCCTTCCTTCCTTCCTTCCTTCCTTCCTTCCTTCCTCCCTCCCTCCCTCCCTCCCTCCCTCCCTCCCCAGGGAACTTCCAGGTAATTCCGAACTGCCCTGCAATCCTTCCAGGGGTCCGGGCCAGCCACAGCTGCACCCTCAGAGCCAGCCTTACTTCCCGGTATCCCATGGAAGCCCTCCCGTGTCCAGGGGAAGCCGCTCCCCCTTGGCTTGGCCTTCCATGCCTTGTCCCAAATCCCTCCGCAGCTCTCCCGGAGCCCGCTGGAAGGGTCCCAAAGTCTCCCTGGGGAGCTGCCACATCCCCCATCCCGGGGAGGGGAACATCGGCCCTCTGAGACTGGAACGAAATAGATGACAGATGGCTGAAAAAAACCAAAAAAGCAATTATCAAAGGGGAAGGGTTTGGAATGTGGCCTTTGAAATCCAAATTTGTTTAGCATTTTTAGCAGCTGAAATAATTTTCGGAGCATCTGATGAGAGCTTTGAGTGCTTCCTTCCCTCCTCTCCCTCGCCAAGCCATCCGTTCGAAGGCTGCCACTGGCACAGCGAGTTCCCTGCTTTATTGCTCTTGGAATTTTTCATTGGGGAATGGTGGAAGGAGGAGATGAACTGCGATACTCCCGGCTGAAAGTCCCTTTGAAACGTTCTGTGGCGTTGCAGAGGGTGAAAGAAGCGCACTCTGTGATTCTTCAAACACAACTGCACGGGAATGTGTCTCATTATAGCTTCCCTTCCTTCCTCACTCTCTCCTGATCTTCTGTTCTCCCTCCACCAAAAAAAATGGGAGTTAATCATTCCCCTTGTCCGTTATCCGTTGGAAGTACCAGATCGTTGGAAAAATTAATGGCATGCCATAGCTGAGGGGGGAAGGAAGCACCTTTTATCACAGGCTGTCCTGGTGTTCTCAAACTGCTCAGAGCGTTGCAGCTCCCCCAGGAAATGTGGATGATGGGGATTTAATTGGTGTGTGTGGCCCCAGACAGCTCCCGTGAGAGCAGATCCGGGCCACGGAGAGGTTTTCCAGCCTGCCCTGGGAGATCTCCCTGTTCCACCATGGGCAGCTGAAGGGGCACAGCCCAGCTCCCCCGCCGGGAACCTCTGGAGATGCTTCCCATGCAATGGGATGAGTCTCAGAAAAGAGGATAACAAGGCCCTAGAGGAGATTAAAGTTCTCTCCTTCTGGTGTGAATCTGGAGGACAAACACGCTCTAATCCCGCTCCAAAGGGGAGATCCAAGGCCTTTAAGTCTCTTAAGCCGCCGTGGTTTGGGCTCAGCTGGGAGCTGCCCTGCGGCTCCACAGCTCCTTCCTGCTGCCAGCCTGGGGGGCAGGGGGCACATCCCAGCGAGGGGGGCTAGAGACCCCCGGGTCCGGGCTTCTCCCTGCTTCCCGGCCAGCGGGGTGGGGATGGCAGCGGGGCCGTGCGTTTGTTTTGGTTAAAGGCCTCTCAGACTCTGGGAGCTGTGCTCGGAATCCAGCATCATCCCTAGGAAAACTTAACACGGTCTCGCAGCAAATCCCCAGGTCTGAGACTTGTTTGCTTCTGATGGAGGCAAATCCCGGGTTTCCTAGGACGGAGCTGTGAAACAAATCTGATTTAATCAAGGACACTCAGCAACGCAGACTGGGAAGCGTGGGGGCGAGTTCGGGAACGCGCAAAATTTTGTGGATTTCGGGGGGTGACCGCACGTGACTCACCGTGAGGGGCACGAGGTTCTCATTCAAAGTTTTCATCCCAAGATTTTCACCCACCAGAGACTCCTGAGGTGCAGCAGGCATCACCCAAAACCCCCTCCCTGTCCCAGGCGCTGCGGTGCGTGCTGGAAACGGTCCCAGATGGGCTGGAAAAGCAGCAGATTTCCTCTGCAAGAGGAACCAGCAGGCTGCAAATCGGGGCGCCCGGCAAGAAAGCTGGAAGGTGCTGCCAGGTGTACGGCTTCCTACCTAGAACGGGGACATCGGGCTGGAAAATAAACGCGGGGAGGGAGCAAACGCGCGGGATGGGGGCACAGCCAGCCACGGGGGCCGGGGAGCGCGGGGAGCTGAGCCGTGGGTAATGCAATTGCACATCGCTTCTTGTGCCGCGCGAGCAGGCGAAGCGGCACTGATCCCAGTGCGATACCTGCAGGGAGGACGAGCGGCAGCAGCTGCTCGGACAGCGAGGGGCAAAGCGCGAGCGGGCTCCGGTCCCGCGAGGGGCAAAGCGCGAGCGGGCTCCGGTCCCGCGAGGGGCAAAGCGCGAACGGGCTCCGGTCCCGCGAGGGGCAAAGCGCGAGCGGGCTCCGGTCCTGCGAGGGGCAAAGCGCGAGCGGGCTCCAGTCCTGCAGGCTCCGCTCCCGCAATCTCCGGGTCCCACAATCTCCAGTCCACAATCTCCAGTCCCACAATCTCCAGTCCATAATCTCCAGTCCCATCATCTCTGGTCCCTCAAGATCTGGTTTTCTCCCAGAAATCCCACTGCCAAGTCCTTGATTAGCCCAGCACTAACTTCCCAAAGTCGCTCCGGCTTTGGCTCCCTGGGTCGGGTGGCACAAGGAGGACACAAAACCTGGAGACCAAAGGGTGCTCTGGATGAGAGGGGGGAGTTGTTGCCTTGTTGGGGGATTTGGGAGTTACTGAGTAAGAGGGATGGTCCTGGGCAGAGCACCTCTGCTCCTGGATTGCTCCAGGAATGTCCTGCTCCATGGCTGGGACGGTGTTCCGCTGCCGGCACGTTTAATTCCAGAGCCTCTCAGCTCTTTACCACCACACTACAGTGCTTTAATAACCTGGATTTTATTTACACCTGGTTCCTGGCTCTGGCACCTTCCAGGGAATAAGCAGCATGACTTCTGGGATGTCCCAATATCCTGTCCCGTGTCTGCTCCCGCTTCTGGGTTTGTCTGTGTCCATGAATGAAACAGCAGAGAAGCAAAATATTTGTACATGTCCACCTGAAGCCAGCTTTCCCAAAGGTACTTCCATGACACGCTCGCAGGAGCTGATTTTGGGAAGTGCAGGAGGTGTTTGGGAACCTTTGAGCCCCAGAAATAGTCAGTAGCCCTTTAAAATATGGATTTATCAGGTATGGACACACCAACAGCTTCCTGTGCCCAGGAGGATTTTCCAGAGGGTTTTCAGTGCCTGGATTTGTTCCAAATGGACAACTCCAGGTGAGCAGCAGTTCGAACGAAAGAGTTTGGAATTCATCAAATTATGGTGTGTGTGTGTGTAGGGGTAGTAAGGTGTCTCTGTATGGTTATGTAAAATGTTATCGATACCATGAAGTTATATGGAATAAAACTCTGTATTACGAGTTTATATTCATTATTACATTATGAGTTATTTCTTTTTCCAGCAGGAAACTGTGGCTGTAGGTCAGGGAAGCATCAATCCGAGTGGAGTTTGGTTTTTAGCGGGGACCTGCTGAGTTCAGCTAAAGCTGAGCACAGAAACAATTCCGAGGGGGTGGACGGGGTGCCATGTGTGTCCTGCTTTCAGGAATTAATTTTCCCTCCGCAGGCACCTACTGCTGCTTGAGTTATTCATGACATTCTGGACACCATTCCCGAGGGCAGCAAGGGAAGGCAAATCTGGCTCCTGGCTCAAATCTGACTCCAGGGCTCCAATGAACAGACTCAGCGTCCGCTGCTAATGAGGATTCAGGTAGGGCTCTGTTTTCGTGGGGCTGTGCAATTCCAGAGTGGTTTGGGTGGGAAGGGACCTTAAGGAATGCTTCATCCCACGCCCTGCCGCTGCAGGGACGCCTCCCACTACCCCAGGCTGCTCCAAGCCCCTCGGCCCTGGGCACTGCCGGGGAGCCAGGGGCGCCACGGCTGCTCTGGGCACCCTGAGGCAGATCCCGTGGGATCCAGGGCTGGGCCCCCTCTGGAAATGCCACCTCCATTTGTACTTGACACACCCCAGCCCCAGCAGCGCAGCTCAAATAATGATTGCCATTAAAGCAGACGGATAATGTGCAGGGGATAAAGGAGGCATTTAGAGGATGGAAAACTAATTGGTTTAGGAATGAAATTTGAAAAAGGCACCATCTTCCTGGAGCAGTGGGAGTGCAAAGCCTCCTCCTCTAATGAGCTGCCTCCAAAGGAGGTGGATGTGTCATATTTCTCAGGATGAGCTTGCATTAGGAGGCTGCTGAGATGGGAATAGTCATTACCTGCTTCCCACAAAACCATTGGCTCCTCTGGAGGGAGGGGCACGGTTCTGGGGTGTGGTGTGAGCAGGGCCTGCAGCAGCCATCACCGTGTGCAGGTGCTGCAATGACTCTCCAGGAGCTGCCCACGATGGATATTAAAGGAATTGGGGAACCTCTCGCTCCTGATGGCTCAGAACTCATTCCTAATGAGGCTCACGTCTTCCCTTCATTATTCCTCTGGAATTCTGCGAACGTGCTGCAGCTTCGTGGTGCAACCCGGGGTGATATCCACAGCCAGGAGAGCTGGATGTGCCCGTGGGAGCTGCAGCCATCCCAGCCCTGGCGGGGGGAGCTGGGAGCCCCAGCCACGCGCTATGGGATCAATGCACACGGGAAACAGATTCCACTGGCATCCTGCCTCTGGGAATTTTAGCTTTCCTTCCCCAAAGCGCTGGGAAGCCAGGTCTGTACTGCACGTGTGACCTTGGAGAACCACACTGGAATATCTGTATCCCAGTTAATCCCAGTTACCAGCCACCTTTGATCCACAGGCGGTGGGCTGGGTGGGGGGTCACTGAAAATATTCCAGGTGCCTCGGAGCATTTGGGAAGCTGCTCCTTTCTTTCCCTCTTGGGCCAGCAGGCAGCTGGAAAGCGCCTGGAAAGGTCAGAGGAATACATTAAATTGTCTCCTGGCCACCTGGGCAGATGCCACTGGCTCTTCCGTGGCCAGAACCTCAAGCAGCCACAGCCCCAGCAGGATGGCAGCAGGAGACAGTCACCTTTCCCAGCACAGGGAAAAGCAGGAATTCGGCCCGGGGGTGTCAGGAGAAGGGATGGGAAACAGCAGCCGCGGGGATGGGAGTCACTCCTGACCGAGGGTGGGTCTGGGACGGCAGCCAGCCATGGCACTGCTGGTTGACTGGGGCAAACTCCACTTCGGGAGCTCCAATCCCACCCTTCGGCTTTCTTTTTGAACTCGGCTCAGTTTGGGCTTGAGCCTCAGAGGCTGAGCCCCAAAAACCGTGCTGGAGTTCCCAAAAAGAGCACCAGAACCCGAGGAGGGGCAGAGACCCTTCCAGGACACCCCGGTGCTGCCTCATTGCTCACGCCAGAGCGGGGCAGGAGGGCAGCTCTGAAACTGGGAAATATTCCTTTATTCCCAAGAATGAAGGAATGAGAGCTGCAGGTCCCTCTCCCGGCTCCGAGCACGCAGCCTCGCTGGGTTCTCCGAGGCTCGAGGGAGAGCAGAGCGTGGCCGGTGGCCGGGGGAGAGAAGGCCAGCAGGCTCTGCCTGCCGAGCAGGGGTGGTGAGGAGACAGCCCCGCCGATAAGGAGCCCAGGGTCTCTGTGTGCACGGAAATCGATGCCACGCCGAAGTCCTTGTTCCCTGCGGGAAATGGGAATCAATCTGCGAGGCTCCCGGACTCTGGGGGTGCTCTGGCTCGGCGGGGATCTCGAGGATGGCGTTGTTCCAGCCCTGCCGCGGAAGGGAGGCCTCGCGCCGGTCCGCGCTGGACGAGCCGAGCGTGGGAGCCCAGCACCCCGCAGGTGTCCTGGCACGGGGGCCATCCCCCCGTGGCTCTTTGTGCCAGCCCTCCCAGCTCCACGTGTTTACATTCCTTCTGCTTAATATTTCTGCGATCTTCTCTGGCATCATCCACTCGGAATTTTTCTCCTCCCACTTCACACCTCGGCGGAGCCTTCTGGTCCCGCAGCAGATGCATTGTGAGGCTTCTCCTTCTCCGGCGCCCGCATATGCTCCATTAAAAGTGTTTGTTTCTTTGAGCAGCTCCGAGTTGGGATGTGACAAAAAAAAAAAAAAAAAATTAAATAAAAAACCCTCCCAACTTTTTTTGGCCTGGGCTCGGCAGCCCCCGGCCCCGCTCCGAGGAGCTCCAGGCGCGGGGTGCCCGTGTCACCCGCCCGCTCGGTGCCAGCGATTTCCCTGTCCTCGCGCGGTGCCCAAAGATAGAAACCGGGCTTTGCATCCCCGGCACGGCAAGAACATGGTGGGAGGTGCCAGCTGGGAGCGCCGGGAGCGGGATGGAGCCGTTGCCTAGCGATGGGAAGCGCGGGCAGGCTGGCATTTCCCGCGGCAGGAACGGCAGCCCCCAGCTGGCAGCTCGGGGTGCTCCGAGGGCAGAGGGCGCGCCGAGGTCGGCCCGCAGGTAAACTGAGGCACGGCCTCTCCTCAGGGCTCCAGGGAGCTCTGCTGGCTCCTGCCAGGAGAAACTCTGGGAAAAAAAAACCGGCCACGTTTGCCCTGAATATCCCAGCGCAGAGCCAGCAGAATTCCCGCCTGGATTACAGATTTTTTATGGAACGGCTCTGGAGCCGTGAAATCCCCGGAGCTGTAGCTGTTACTTTCATTCCTGTCACAAACGGTATTTGGTTACAATTCCTACAAACGGGGGGCTTGCAGAGTTGCAGCGTGCTGCGACGCCTTCGGGAGTCGATTTTCCGTGCAGCACGTCTCTGGGACGCTGCATTGCCCGCACTCCACATCCCAGCCTTGGCACAGCAGATGCGCTCCCCCTCCCGCCGGCCTGCAAGTCGCTGAGCAATTTGGGGGTGATGGATGACAACGCTCCGAGACGATTTCTGAGTTCCAGCCGATGGGAATTGCAGCTGAGCGTGGGCTCCGCTCCGTCCCTGCGCAGCCCAGGGCCGGTGTCCGTGCAGCAGCTCCCGTTCCCTCAGCACTAGAACAGGTCCCAAACACGTGGGATGACTCCGGCGGCAGCGTTAGGAGCAGGGAATCGCTCAGGGAACGGCACCGCAGGTTTGTTCCCATCCCTCCCTGCACCTTCACCGCGCCCGGAGCAGCCGCAGGTGAGTCCAGCCGGGAAACCCGCCCTGCCCGCGGCTCCCAGGGCCCGCAGCGGCGCTCGCCACCCGGCTGGGCCCCTCCTTGTCGCCGGACGTCGCCTTGCCCCCCGCCCTTCCCGAGCTCCACGTCCCATTTTTTCCTGCGGCCGGCATGAAAAGCGCGGCCGCCGCGGATCCTCCCCCGGCAGGTACCGCTGTCGAACACGCTGCCTTCACAACACGACCCGGAGCCTAAAAACTCACAGAGAGACCAATTACTGCAGGAAAACTGCAGGGCGAGCCCGGCTCCCGCAGCCGGAGCTGACAGCCCCGGGCCCGGCCCCGGCTGCTGCGGGCGGCTCTCCCGGGAGCGCCCGTCACCCTGTCCCGCTCCGGCTGCGGGATGAGCCCTCCGGGGCGCCCGCACCCGGCCCGGAACGCTCCAAAGGAAAGGCCCCTCTGCTGCCAGCCTTCCGCCGTCCCCGCCGGAGAGCGGCATCCGGCCCGTACCTCAACGGCTACCGGTGATCGCTGCACGGCAGGTTTGATCTGGGAGAAAATATCGAGGGCTAATTGATCTGGAAGACGAGGAGTTGGCTCGCGTTTACCTGGGGCCGTGCAAGAGATGCAGGCTGGAGCATTTGCGTGTGGATATTTCAGATTTCCCCGGAAATTTCCCAGGAAAGAATGCCCCTAAAAAGCCATTTCTCCCAGGAAAATCAACCTGGGAGAACGCGTTGTTTTCCGTGAACACCTGGAGCCATTCCATGCTCTGAGCACAGCTGAGGAGGAAAAAACGTCTTTACTCCCCTTGGAGCTGCCTGGGGAGGGTAAACATTTTAAATTCTGCTGGTCAGAAGCGGGGCAGTTTCACCAAATGCCATCGTTTTTCTTCCTTTTTTTCTATCCACATTAAAAAGAGAGAAACCACCTCAAACTTCCTTTTTTCTTTTTCTTTTTCTTTTTCTTTTTCTTTTTCTTTTTCTTTTTCTTTTTCTGTGTGAATTACCCCGTGTGCTAATTTTGATATTAATTAAAAAAAAAAAGAATAAAACCAATAAATTAAAAATGTAAAACTACCAAAAGCTTCAGCCCTGGGGTGAAGACTCTGGGGCATTTTATCCATCCCTGCATCTCCAAAACCTCATTTCTTTACTGAGGGAATTTCCGTGGAGCCACTGGTGTAGGGGCTCACCTTTCCCCAGATGTATTCCCTAAATATCACCCTAATCCTAATAATAGCCCCAAGGTAATCATGTGCTAATTAATCAGTGCTCAGCGGTTGTTAAAGGCCACAACACATTCCCAAGCCGCCAACACAAGCAGGAATTTCGGGAGAGATTCCCTAAGGTGCTCGAGGGGACACCAGGGGAAGGATTAATTTTAATTCAATTACAACTCAGGATTCAGGTAAGTCACGAATGGGAAAAACCATCAGGAACCTGCACATTTCTTTGGGATCCTGGATTGAACTCGGTCCTGCGGGCAGGTGACAACGGGGCGGTGGCTGTGACCCCACGGGTGACACAAACCTGCAGCCAGGGACAGCCACAGGTGACACAACCACAGGTGACACAACCACAGGTGACACAAACCTGCAGCCAGGGTGTGACACAACCACGGGTCCCTGGTGGGACCTGTCACCTGTCCCACAGGTGACAGCGGCTGTGACACAAACCCTGTTCCAGGTGACACAAACACAGATGACACAAACACAGGTGACACAAACCCGGTCCCAGGTGACACCAACACAGGTGACACAAACCCGGTCCCAGGTGACACAAACCCGGTCCCCGGTGACACAAACACAGGTGACACAAACCCGGTCCCAGGTGACACCAACACAGGTGACACAAACCCGGTCCCAGGTGACACAAACCCGGTCCCCGGTGACATAAACACAGGTGACACCAACACAGGTGACACCAACACAGGTGACACAAACCCGGTCCCAGGTGACACAAACCCGGTCGCAGGTGACACAAACGCGGCTCCGCAGCGCCACCTCGTGGTGTCCCGCGGGACGGAGCTGCTGGAAAAACACCTCGCAGTAACAGAACAGAAAATACAAACATGGAACAAAATAAAATTAAACTGAAAAAAGGGAAAATAAAACATAAATGTATTAACATAAACGAAAAATTAGATCTTCAAATAAGTATAATTGTTTAATTTAAACATAATTTTAAAATATACTTTAAGGGAAGAAATAATTTAAATATTAAACTAAATAAAATGAAGAAAAATTACCATAATTAAAAATTGCATTGAAAATAAAATTATAATTTTTAAATTAAAGAAAACTAATAATATATATTTTATAAATAAAATAATAAATTAAACAAGTAATAAATCTTAAATTACATAAATAATAAAGTTAAAAAATAATAAAATTAAACAAAAGAAAAAAGTTTAAATTATTTTAAAAATTAAATTAATAGTTTAAAAAAACGCACAAAAAATCAAAAAAATAAAAATCAAACCAAACCAACAAAAAACCTCAAACAAAAACCCCACCTCAACAAAAAAAAAAATCACAGACCCAAAATCCACAACCCCCCAAAAATCACAGAAAACAAAAGGAAAAGCCCCCCAAAACAAAGAAAAATCCAAAATAAAAAGCGCACAGAACAACAAACCAAACCCTCTGAACAAACCCAGACCTAAAATGAGAAAAAGGAATAAATAAATTAAAGAAAAAAGGCACCAGAAACTCCCAAACCAAATAAAAAACCCACAAAGAAACCCAAAAAAGCCCACAAAAAACCAAACCACCAAAGCAACCCAAGCCTGTAAAGAGACAAAAAAGAAAAAATATTGCAAAAAAAAAAAAAAAAAAAAAGAAAAAAGCAAACGGAATAAAAAACCCCAGAAAACAAAACAAAACAAAAAAAAAATCCCCACTGACTTCATTCCGTGACTCCAGAGGGGTTTGTGTCACACACTGATTTCATTCCGTGACTCCAGAGGGGTTTGTGTCACACTGATTTCATTCTGTGACTCCACAGGGGTTTGTGTCACACTGATTTCATTCTGTGACTCCACAGGGGTTTGTGTCACACACTGATTTCATTCCGTGACTCCAGAGGGGTTTGTGTCACACACTGATTTCATTCCGTGACTCCAGAGGGGTTTGTGTCACACTGATTTCATTCTGTGACTCCACAGGGGTTTGTGTCACACTGATTTTATTCTGTGACTCCACAGGGGTTTGTGTCACACACTGATTTCATTCCGTGACTCCAGAGGGGTTTGTGTCACACTGATTTCATTCTGTGACTCCACAGGGGTTTGTGTCACACTGATTTCATTCTGTGACTCCAGAGGGGTTTGTGTCACACACTGATTTCATTCTGTGACTCCACAGGGGTTTGTGTCACACTGATTTCATTCTGTGACTCCACAGGGGTTTGTGTCACACTGATTTTATTCTGTGACTCCACAGGGGTTTGTGTCACACTGATTTTATTCTGTGACTCCACAGGGGTTTGTGTCACACACTGATTTCATTCCGTGACTCCACAGGGGTTTGTGTCACACTGATTTCATTCCGTGACTCCACAGGGGTTTGTGTCACACTGATTTCATTCTGTGACTCCACAGGGGTTTGTGTCACACTGATTTTATTCTGTGACTCCACAGGGGTTTGTGTCACACTGATTTTATTCTGTGACTCCACAGGGGTTTGTGTCACACACTGATTTCATTCCGTGACTCCAGAGGGGTTTGTGTCACACTGATTTCATTCTGTGACTCCAGAGGGGTTTGTGTCACACTGATTTCATTCTGTGACTCCACAGGGGTTTGTGTCACACTGATTTCATTCTGTGACTCCACAGGGGTTTGTGTCACACTGATTTCATTCCGTGACTCCACAGGGGTTTGTGTCACACTGATTTCATTCCGTGACTCCACAGGGGTTTGTGTCACACTGATTTTATTCTGTGACTCCAGAACCCAGGGGGGAGCAACCAGGGGCTCTCACCTCGTGCCCGCAGCGCCCCAGGTTTCGCAGGCATGGCAAAGCTCCTGCCTCCCAAAAAAGGAAGATTCTCGCACTATTCCCACTTTTGGTTGGGAAAAATATCCTGGTTTTAGCGGGAAACGTGCCGGGGACGAACACCCAAACGTGGCAAGGCAGAAAAGAACCTCCCCGTTGTGTCCAAGGAACAGCAGTTAGGCCAGGATTGACCTTTTAATGGGATTTATGTAATTGAAAACGCAGTAAATGTAACTTTACTAAGAGATTAATTATGGCAATTAAACACTTAGCAAGTTTTCCTGGGAATTTACAGAATTCTGTGGCTATGGTGCTGATCAGTGCCTGATTTACCAACATTAATTTGGTCAATCTCCTTGGAAATGTGCCCTAACTAGTACAAAAATTCCAATTAGGATGGAAAATTAAATATTCCCTTACTAAAATCAGAGAGAGGAAAAACATGCAATAAAAGGAAGGAATAACATCCAAATTCCAGCTTGCCTGGAAAACAAGGAATGTGTTACACGAACTGTTGGAACAGTCAGGAATTTGGTGGAAATTCATGGAATGATGATTTCAAATCTGCTTCCTCTGCTCTGATTTTAAAGGGAAGTGGGAATTAAACATGTGAAGTTACTCCTACCCAAGAGTATTTTGTATTTTGTGGGAACAACAATCCAAAGAAACTCTAATCTTACTTGTATTTGACATCTGAAACTCTCAGCAGAGTTGGGAACTTTGAATGGAACGAAAGAGCCTCGATTCCTGGAATAACAAAATGCAACTTGGCAAAAGTCAGGAATTTTATTTACAAATCCATGGAGCAGCAGCAGCAGCAGGAGGAGGAGGAGGATGACACCAGGAACACACTCCAGCTGAAAGCAATGATTTATTGGAAACGGCAGGAAATCAAACGGACAGTCTCTGGTTACGGTCAAGCAATCATCCAGGAGTCGGAGAGCAAAGTGGGAACCTGGGACTGGGATAAGGCTTTCCAGTGGCTTTGCTTCCTAGTGGCTCTCTCCTTTTTTGCCAACTACCTGGAAGAGGAAGAAAAGCAAGCAGGAATAAAGGCCCCGCGCGGGTCGGGACGCCCTCGGCCAGGCAGAGCTCCGGGACCCGCCATCGCTGCGGGGCGCGGGGCTGGAAAAGCACACGCAGCTGCTCAGTGCCTCGGTGCTGGCACACGGCAGGGGCTGGCCCAGGAGAGCTGAACGCCTAACCAGCCCGACAGACAGACAGACAGACAGACAGACACAACGGGGACAACCCCCCGGCCGCTCCAGGCTCCTTCCCCTTGGCATCTCTGCCAGGGCCTGCCTCGGAGTAAAAGCCTCACCGTGCGGCTCCTGGGGGAGCCTGAGGAAATGCCTGCACTTCAGGTGTTCAAAACAAACACCCGACCCTCCCGGGCCTGAACCTCGTGGAGCTGCTGGAACCGCAGCAGCGCGCAATAACCGTAACCATGGAAGCTCTGCTCTGCTCCTTCCTCGCTTCAGCCTTCGGGAGGGAGGACCCTCCCTGTCCAGCTGAGTTCTCCACCCCATAATCATTAGCAGCTGCTAGGAAAAGCACTTTTAAAGCCCGCTGCCAGAGTTAAATTTGGCATTCCTGTGAATTTGTTTATTCCCGGTGTGATTCCAAACTGCGCTCACACAGATTAGGTGAAGGAGTGAGGGAAGAAAGGAACACCAGAGTTAAAGGATTAAGGATTAGGTGTTAGCCAGTATGGAACATCAACAGAAATATTCTGTACCAGTCGGAGGCAGAGAGGGACAAGTGGCCCATGTGTATTATCTGGAAAACTCAGCACACGGATATGGATATGGGTATGGATACTTCAGCATCTCAGCTCACCCCCACCACTGCTGCCCATCCCATCCCATCCCATCCCATCCCATCCCATCCCATCCCATCCCATCCCATCCCATCCCATCCCATCCCATCCCATCCCATCCCATCCCATCCCACCCCATCCCACCCCATCCCACCCCACCCCATCCCACCCCATCCCATCCCAAACTCTCCATCCCACCCCAAACTCTCCATCCCACCCCCAGGTAGATCCATGCTCCTCCCTTCCCAGCAGGACATTAAAAGAGCACTGCTGGTCCCACAGGTCCAGCCCAGGCTGGATCCAGGCAGGATCCGGGTGCCTGGTGGCACCTTCCAATGGCAAAGGCAGCACAAAAACGGGACAGGATTTGGGAAGAGGAGCACTGAAGGCAGGATCTGAGCAGGGAGAGGAGGGGGAAGCTGAGCTGGTGAGTCAGGGGGTGAAATGCTGCAGGATTTGAGCAGAGGGAGGGAGGACAGCGGGGCCACACCAATGCCACCATGACTTTTCATTTCTTCTGCCTGCTTAGCTCTTTGGGAATGGGGAGTTAAGCTGGAAAACAAACAAAAGGAGCGTTCCAAGAACCAAAGCAGCAGCAGGACGTGTCCAAAGTGTGCTGCAAAGGAGCAGCTCTGAGAAGGCAGGGGTTGACTCCAGAGGGGACACGAGCATCCCTCAGCCAGTACTGATCTCTGCTCTCTGAGCACACCAGCAGCAGGCTCTCCAGCAAGGCAAAGGCCTCCCTTCTCCCCACACTCCATGTGCAGGGAGGAAAACAGGAATATGACCATTCCACACTGTCCATGAGGGGGTGACTGAGCTCCCAATCCACTGCTGCTCCTGCACTTTCCTTCCCAGCACCATTCCCTGACACCTTCTCCGGGCAGCTTAAAAAGCCACAGAAGCCCGAAGGAAAAAGATAAAAATTCAATTCAAGTGTTTCTGGTCTGAGGAGAACGAAGGGGGTCTAAAATCTGTATTTATTTTAGGACTGTAAAACAATTTTTTAATGACCTTGAGTGGCAGTGAAGGGCAGTAAAAGCTGTTAAGCTCCTTTATTAACTTATTAACAGCAGATAAATGAAATTTTGAGTTTAGTTAAGATCAAGTTTTGCTGCTAAAAATTAAGTAGGTGCCATGTTGGTGTTAGTGCTTTTGACCTTCTGAAATTAGAGGGTATTTGTACCATAAACTCATTATTGAAGCAGTTTATTTTAAATTAGGACTCTTTACAAGAAAGCTGCCAGTAAAGAGAATCCCAAAGCCGAGATCTAAATCTCACAGCTATTTAAAAAATGGTGCATATGACTGGCCAGGCCCTCATGCTTTCAGTCCTTACCATTTCTTTTGACCAAGCTGATGATTAAAGCCTCACAGAAAGCTCAGAAAAATGCAGGACAGAGCTGCACCTTTCCCCCAAGCACCCCAAGAGTGGAATTGTGTCCCCCCATGTTTGGCAGGCTCCAGCTGCTCCCTGGGGGGGGTCAGCAAGGCACTCACTCGTTTGAAGTCGTTCATGTTGGTGGCCTGCACTGGAGTGCCAATAAATGTGAAATACGTGATTCGTGTCGTCTCTTCGTCACCATGATTGGACTGCACAAACAACTGCAGAGGGAAAAAACACCAAAAAACTACTTGAGTTTCACCCCTGCATTAATACCTAAAGCATCAGCTGCTGCAGTTGTTAACAGAATTGTAATTCCCAATCACAGTTACATCTCTGTGCTCATTTCAGTGATCATTTAGAGAACACTGCTGTTGTCCTGGCAGTGTGCTCAAGCTCCCCCAGCTGGGATTTTCCCACATTCACTAAGAAGTCACAGCTTCACTGGGATCCGACCAGGAACTGAATGAACATCGATTTATTGGTGTTGACTGAGACACCTCCTGGGCAGGTCCCTATGAATTAATTCCCCGTGCTCCCTCGGGGTAAAGGCACTCACAGTGACACTGTTGACATTCTGGAATTTGACATAGCGGAGCTGGATGATCCCATCCTCCTTAATGTCCTCGGGGCCCAGCTCCAGGGCCTGGGTGGGCTCGCTGCGTTCTGCCTCCTCAAAGTCCATGGAGCGGGGCAGGTTGATGAACATCTTGATGTATTTTGGTCCTTGCCCTGGGATAAAAGAGAGGGATGGGGTTCCCTGTGTGCATTACTGCACAGGGAATTGCAGAATTCCGTGTCACGAGGAAATGGAATGCCACTGTGCAATGTAAGCTGAGTCAATGCAAAAGGAAAGAGGCGAGGCCCACTTCAGCCTGGAGTTACACCCAAGTGCCTCTTTGCAGGGGATCAAAGTATCAAGAGTTATACTTGGACATCACACTACAATAAATACTTTATTTGTGTATCAAGGTATAACAAACACTTCAATTCGTGTATCAAATGACAAGAAACACTTCTATTTGTGCATCAAGGTATAATAAACACTTCTATTTGTATATCAAGCTATAATCTTCGCCTATCAATCAAAAATAAATAATTCTGTCTGCAGCACTCACCGTTGTCTGGCCCCTGCAGTTTCATAGAGTAAAGCTTGACAGGCTGACTAAAAGCTACAGTGATAAGGAGCTGTGGAGAGAAAAAAACACATTTACGTAACAGTTTCACCATTAGAAAGCACCTCAGCACAGGAAATAGGGATAAGGGATGTATCACACACATTCTGGAATTCCCTTGGCACGCCAGCAGGGAAAAGGGACTTCTCCCTTGGGAATGCTCTGTGGGGAGAGCACTGACACTACCAGCTTTGTACCCCAGGTTTCCTTTCCCAGAGCTCCTGCAGTGACAGCTGCTCCCTGTGACCCCAGGCAATCCCTGCAGCTCCTGCAGTGACAGCTGCTCCCTGTGACCCCAGGCAATCCCTGCACTGCAGTGACAGCTGCTCCCTGTGACCCCAGGCAATCCCTGCCCTGCAGCTCCTGCAGTGACAGCTGCTCCCTGTGACCCCAGGCAATCCCTGCAGCTCCTGCAGTGACAGCTGCTCCCTGTGACCCCAGGCAATCCCTGCAGCTCCTGCAGTGACAGCTGCTCCCTGTGACCCCAGGCAATCCCTGCCCTGCAGCTCCTGCAGTGACAGCTGCTCCCTGTGACCCCAGGCAATCCCTGCAGCTCCTGCAGTGACAGCTGCTCCCTGTGACCCCAGGCAATCCCTGCACTGCAGTGACAGCTGCTCCCTGTGACCCCAGGCAATCCCTGCCCTGCAGCTCCTGCAGTGACAGCTGCTCCCTGTGACCCCAGGCAATCCCTGCCCTGCAGCTCCTGCAGTGACAGCTGCTCCCTGTGACCCCAGGCAATCCCTGCCCTGCAGCTCCTGCAGTGACAGCTGCTCCCTGTGACCCCAGGCAATCCCTGCAGCTCCTGCAGTGACAGCTGCTCCCTGTGACCCCAGGCAATCCCTGCAGCTCCTGCAGTGACAGCTGCTCCCTGTGACCCCAGGCAATCCCTGCAGCTCCTGCAGTGACAGCTGCTCCCTGTGACCCCAGGCAATCCCTGCAGCTCCTGCAGTGACAGCTGCTCCCTGTGACCCCAGGCAATCCCTGCCCTGCAGCTCCTGCAGTGACAGCTGCTCCCTGTGACCCCAGGCAATCCCTGCCCTGCAGCTCCTGCAGTGACAGCTGCTCCCTGTGACCCCAGGCAATCCCTGCAGCTCCTGCAGTGACAGCTGCTCCCTGTGACCCCAGGCAATCCCTGCCCTGCAGCTCCTGCAGTGACAGCTGCTCCCTGTGACCCCAGGCAATCCCTGCACTGCAGTGACAGCTGCTCCCTGTGACCCCAGGCAATCCCTGCCCTGCAGCTCCTGCAGTGACAGCTGCTCCCTGTGACCCCAGGCAATCCCTGCACTGCAGCTCCTGCAGTGACAGCTGCTCCCTGTGACCCCAGGCAATCCCTGCCCTGCAGCTCCTGCAGTGACAGCTGCTCCCTGTGACCCCAGGCAATCCCTGCAGCTCCTGCAGTGACAGCTGCTCCCTGTGACCCCAGGCAATCCCTGCACTGCAGTGACAGCTGCTCCCTGTGACCCCAGGCAATCCCTGCACTGCAGCTCCTGCAGTGACAGCTGCTCCCTGTGACCCCAGGCAATCCCTGCCCTGCAGCTCCTGCAGTGACAGCTGCTCCCTGTGACCCCAGGCAATCCCTGCAGCTCCTGCAGTGACAGCTGCTCCCTGTGACCCCAGGCAATCCCTGCACTGCAGTGACAGCTGCTCCCTGTGACCCCAGGCAATCCCTGCACTGCAGCTCCTGCAGTGACAGCTGCTCCCTGTGACCCCAGGCAATCCCTGCCCTGCAGCTCCTGCAGTGACAGCTGCTCCCTGTGACCCCAGGCAATCCCTGCAGCTCCTGCAGTGACAGCTGCTCCCTGTGACCCCAGGCAATCCCTGCCCTGCAGCTCCTGCAGTGACAGCTGCTCCCTGTGACCCCAGGCAATCCCTGCAGCTCCTGCAGTGACAGCTGCTCCCTGTGACCCCAGGCAATCCCTGCCCTGCAGCTCCTGCAGTGACAGCTGCTCCCTGTGACCCCAGGCAATCCCTGCCCTGCAGCTCCTGCAGTGACAGCTGCTCCCTGTGACCCCAGGCAATCCCTGCAGCTCCTGCAGTGACAGCTGCTCCCTGTGACCCCAGGCAATCCCTGCCCTGCAGCTCCTGCAGTGACAGCTGCTCCCTGTGACCCCAGGCAATCCCTGCAGCTCCTGCAGTGACAGCTGCTCCCTGTGACCCCAGGCAATCCCTGCACTGCAGTGACAGCTGCTCCCTGTGACCCCAGGCAATCCCTGCCCTGCAGCTCCTGCAGTGACAGCTGCTCCCTGTGACCCCAGGCAATCCCTGCACTGCAGCTCCTGCAGTGACAGCTGCTCCCTGTGACCCCAGGCAATCCCTGCCCTGCAGCTCCTGCAGTGACAGCTGCTCCCTGTGACCCCAGGCAATCCCTGCAGCTCCTGCAGTGACAGCTGCTCCCTGTGACCCCAGGCAATCCCTGCACTGCAGTGACAGCTGCTCCCTGTGACCCCAGGCAATCCCTGCACTGCAGCTCCTGCAGTGACAGCTGCTCCCTGTGACCCCAGGCAATCCCTGCCCTGCAGCTCCTGCAGTGACAGCTGCTCCCTGTGACCCCAGGCAATCCCTGCAGCTCCTGCAGTGACAGCTGCTCCCTGTGACCCCAGGCAATCCCTGCAGCTCCTGCAGTGACAGCTGCTCCCTGTGACCCCAGGCAATCCCTGCCCTGCAGCTCCTGCACTGACAGCTCCCCAGGCAATCCCTGCCCTGGAGCACCTGCTCATCACAGTCTGACTCCAGGTAGGAGGAATCCTTGCGCAGGCAGTTCTCGAAGCCGTGCTCGTCGCTCTCGTTGAGGCACTCACAGCCAGCCTTGTTGATGAACGGCAGCAGATCCATCTGGGGACAGAGAACATTGGCGTGGGGGAGCTGCACACCCCACTGGGATCACAGAGCTCCCATGGGAGAGCACAGGAATGGGGGAGCTGCACACCCCACTGGGATCAGGGACACACAAACCCTCAGGTGGTACCAACACTGAACAGGTTCAGTGACCTATCAGCCGTACTTTGACAGCCCTCCAAGGCATTTTGAAGAGGGAACTATTAGCAATAATAATTGCTCATAAAAGAGGGATGAATTAGCAATAAATCGAGTCATGATCAGCAGGAAGTAATTCCTGTGTGCCACTCAGGGCAGGCACATCACCTTTCCCAAGTATTCCTGTGCCATCATTTTTAACTTTTGTTCTTTTAAAGGCACAAAGAAACACAAAGCGAATGCATTCAGGACCATCCTACCCTGGCAAACATTAGGAAAAGAAGGAAAGAGGCTTCTTTCACTTCATGAAATGTTTGGGAACACAGGCTGGGATGGCTGAGAAGGAAAACGTCTATCATGGGGCCCAGAAAAATTCATTTTAATGACTAGGGAGATTTTACATTCTTAACAAATGCGTACGTGTCAATATTTGATTTTTTTCTGGAAAAGAAAACCCAGACGTGTGATTTTCTCGGGCAGCTTTGCCTAAAACCCAGTGATTTGACTTGAAGCACATTTGAAAACCAGGGTGTTTTACCAGCTGAGCTACACAAGCATCCCAACAAAACTCTGGGGAGATACTCACGTATCCTTTGGGGATGTCTGTGTCTTCGCTGTTGCCGGGATCGTTCTCCAGGTGCTGTTTGATTTTGTCTTCCAAGCCCACGGCGTCTGCTCCCTGGTACTGGTCGATGCGCACCTTGTTCCGGAAGAACAGGAACGTGGGGGTGGCCGAGATGTTGTTGGTGGCAGCCGTGCCCTGGCAGCACAAACGAGTCCCGGTCACTGCTTTGGGTCACTCCCACCTGCACCACCCGCAGCTATCCAGCCCCACCAAGAAATCCACTCATTTCACGTTTGCCTTTTGACTTCAACAATTGCACCGATGTTTGGCCGGGAGGGCTGGTTTTAATTAAGTCACCCAGCACAGCTCCCCACTCCCTGCTCCCTCCCCAGCCCCTCCCTGGACAGCAGCAGGATTTTGGAGCACAGACCTGGCACTGGTGCACGTCCACCTCCAGGAACGTTGCCTGTGGGTATTTGTTACTCAGTGCGCTGAAGGCGGGAGCGATCCGCAAGCAAGGGCCACACCTGAGCAAAAAGTGACACTTTTTATTCCACTTTGCTTTTATTTCTCAATGCCTGCCCCAAACGGAACCAGAAGGTTCCCAATAACCCGCTGTAAAAACAAACTCTCCACCTGCAGCATTTTACCACAGTCCTGTTTGATAAAGTCTCACAAAAGAGGGCAAAATAAGCAAAAATACACTATTAACAAAGATCGTATCATTAGTCCATGTTACCGCCTTCCTGGGGAAAAACTGTATTTACGCATAACTTTAATGGTCCAGATGCATCAAAGCTTCAGGGATCATAAAATTCTTCCCACAATAAATCTCATTTACACTTGTAACCTCTTCCCATATTTATTTATGAGGACGGAGCTGGCTTCTTTTGATTTAATTGCACTGCCCTGGATGATTTTTTTACTTATTCTGCGTCAGCAAAAGTGCAGGAAGTGCTCAGCTGCACCAATTCCCGTAAAGGGAGTTTCTCATTGGGAAAGAGAAATGAAAAGTCAAACCAAAAAACCCCGATGTAGAAAACTGGCAAAAAACTCCCCCACAACTAAGAGGCAGCAGCCAGACAATGATGAGGTACCCTGTGAAGCCCCGAACTCCCGAGATCATCACTATTCTCCCCAATTTCACAAATTAATGGCGATAATTCACATGTTGAGGTTTCTTCGGTGACAGACTCATCCCGATTTCATCACAGGCGCACCTCCCTGCTGCGGAGGGGAAAGGGGATTATCGACTTGTCCTGGGCAAATGGGTGCGGATCCAGCCAAGTTTTACGGGGGCAAAAGATGTTTTCCCAAGCTTTTAGGTGTTTTTAGGGTTGTCCGTGCCTTGTTCCCATCGGTTTCCTCCCCTTAAAACCAGCGCAGCCTCTGTTCCCTCAGAGCGCCTGAAGGCTGGCTGGACCGCAGGGCAGTGGGATCGGCGGGAAAATGGGAATTTATTCCAGCAACTGGGAACAGTGTTGAAAAGAATGTAACTTAGATGCTGTGACTACACCGAGCGCCCCAAACGCTGCAAACCGCGCCGGGGAACCGCGCTCGGCGCCTTCGCAGGAAGCCCGAATAAAAACGCGGAAACACCGGAGCTCTTATCGGGAGCCGGCGCGCAGGGAGCCGCAGCCCGCCCTCACTCACCCCCTCATGGTGAACTTCACCACGGCCAGGCGGGAGCCGGCGGCGCTCAGCTCGGGCTGGAACTCGGTGTCGTTGGCGATCACCTTCACCCCCGCCATGGCCGCGGGCCCCGGTGGCGGTGCCGGGTGCGATGTGCAGCGTCACGGCGGGCAGGACGCCCGGCATGCACCGCTGGGACGGGCGCAGGCGCGGCCGCCCCGCTCCGCTCCCGCCCGGCTGCCGCCATCTTGGGGCAGGGCAGCGGGGATGCGGTGACGCCGCCGGCGGCCATTTTGGGAACGGGCAGCGCGTGAGGGCGCGACGCCGGCGGCCATTTTGGGAACGGGCAGCGCGTGAGGGCGCGACGCCGGCGGCCATTTTGGGAACGGGCAAGCGCGGGAATTCCGTGAGGGGAGACGCGCCTTGAAATTTGAAAATAAAAACTTAGTGTTGGTTTCGTCATGAATTCGTTTTTTTAGTGATGTTATGGGCATGACCCTTCTGTCTTGCAGGCAGGACTGGTGTCAATTTTCGTAACCTTACTTAAATCATGCTTCTTAGTAAAGCTGAGTTGTTGCGACACTGAGAATAATTTTGACAAAATTAAAATTAATTTTTAAATTAAAAGCAAAAAGGGGGGAAATGAGAGACGAGCAAATGCTTGTAATAACCACAAAATAAACCCGAAATTAAACCCAGGACTTTCTCTAACCCCATTTGCAGCGTCATTCCTGACAACTTCCCAACGTACTTTATAACACAACGTAATGTCACTTCAAGATGTCCCATATTTCCGCTTTTCGCAATAAAACCCAGGAATATCCCCAGCATTCTGCTCCCGCCTGTTGTAATTTAAAAACCTCACGGTGATCGCTAATCAAATAAGCAAGTAATCAGCGGAACCCAGCAGTTCCCACGGCAGCAGCGCCTGCCGTCAAGTGCGCCGGCCGGCGCTTTACGCCAGTGTCGCGAGAGGCGGTGTCATCCGGCCGCTGCCGCACCGAGCGCGGCGGGGCCGCGGCGCCCGGGGCGCGGAAGGGCCGGGAGGGCGACCGGGACCGGCACCGGGACCAGCACCGGGACCAGTACCGGCAACGAAAAGGTGTGACCGGGGACGGGGCGGGAGAACGGCTGGCTCCCGGCGGGAGGGGTGGGCTCGCTCCGTAGGCCCCCTCAGCATCAGTGCTGAGGAGGCTGCGGCACCGGGAGGCGCATGCAGGGATCCCGAGACCCGGCGGGCCAGGAGCCCGAGGGGCCAGGAGCCCAGGTATCCCGGGACAGCGGGACCGGTTCCGCGCTGTTAACGGAGCAGGATTTGGTTTAGAATTTCATCAGGTTTCACCTCAAGACGAGCACCCGGTTATCGTTGGTTTCCATCTTTCCTAAGGACAGGCTCCTCGCCCTCCCCCATGTGGGGGGGCTTAAATTCATTTTAATGCCAATTTTTTACTACCTCGCAGCCTTCCGCACTTTTATTACCCTTTCCTGTGCTAGACACGGTGCTCTTGGCACCCCGGGATGGGATTTGGAGCTCTCCAGCTGCTTTGGGTAACTGTTCTTTGTGACAGCTTGAAACAGGAAAAATTACACTGGGTTCAGTGTGTCATCAAATTAAGCACCAGGGAAACCTGCAAGTGGCTTCCAAAGGTGTTAATTAACTCCAATCTCGTGTCCCAAATTACTATTTCCTTCTCTGTTTGGGTTTGGAACCTCCTGCATACCCAGGGAAGGTGTTTTTGTTGTATTCTCACTCCCTCGATGGTCCCTTTTCTCCATCCCTAAATAATAAATAGAAAGTCTAACCTGTAATTATAAAATAATAAAATAATTTGATTTTTCTAAAATGCACAAATAGCTCCTTTGTAGCTATTTTATACTACTTAACACTATTTTGTGGTTTTTAGTAGTATTTTGGGGCAGATTATTGGAGGGTGCACACATATCCTGAGACAAATTCCTTACTTAATACAAATTTTTGGGAAGAGTTGCTTTGTTTTACCTCTTCCTCTCATGGATCTGTTCTTTGGGGGCTTTTCTGACTGTAAAAATCCACCTTGTGGATTTCTGGGTTGACAGTTTGAAAAGGTGTTTAGTTGAGTCTTGGATTTAGTATTTAATAGCTTGTACTTGAAAAATCAGTTTAATGGCTTGACTGAAATAGGATTGATCTGGGATTATTAAATGTGCCTAAACCCCACCTTTAAGCAGAGCAGTTCAAAGAGTCACTGGATTATTCTGTCAGGTTAACACATTATTTAACATTCTTTTGGTTCATTTCCTCATTTAAATAATTGCTTTCTGTTTAAATATTATAAAAATCCTGTTTTCGGGAAGGTGTTTTTCCACATCCCTGTGTTTGTTCTATTTATTGTATGGTGTTATGTGCATTCCCACATCCCTGCACTTATTGTATGTGTAAAATCAGAATTATTTCCGTGTTCTTTATTTCGTGTTACTTGCAAGGTTTTATGTTAGAAAATTTAAAGTGAAGGAAATAAATACAAAGATGATTAGATAGATCGATATGTCTGTATATCCCTACGTACATGGAATCACAGGATAATCTGCTTTATCGTGTTTTGGGAAGAAAACCAGGATTTTGGCACTTGTGGAAGTGATAGAGACAGATTTACCCCATGGAGGCAGAAGTATGAGCAGGAAGAGCTTTGCTCGTGGCATCTCCATTTTGCACTTCCAAGTTCCCTTTTTCTGCAGGAAATAGTGGGTTTGGGGCAGTTCTGTAGGAATTGGTGCGGAATGATTTCCCTGCCTGTTTTTGGGCCCGTTTGGCACTGGCACAGTGTTGATTTGCTCCTGTACTTTGTCATCACTGATGTCAAAAAATGGAATTATTGATTGTTTTCAGACAAAAAGGGATTTTGGTGCTGGCAGGGGCTGCAGTTGGAGTTTGCCGGGGCTAAGCTCTGGAATCCAAATTCCTGGGGAATTAAAATGTGGCTTTTCCTGAAAATGAAGTTTTTTATGAAGGCCTTGCGCTGCCATAGTCAAAAACTAGAAGGAAAGAGGTAGTTTTTCTTTTTCCTCTCTCTCCCAGAGCTTTGCTATGAAATATTCTGAGAAATGGGACTATCAGGGGGGTGATAATGTGTTTTCTGCATGGAAAATCTGGAATCTCTTAAGTTAGTTATGTGCTAATGCTCTTGTATGTTGTAATATCCTCCTATATGTTCCTTTTGAAAATTCCCTTTAATCGGAGTGCTGTGGGTTTGGAAGTGTTCAGAAGTAGCTTTAAATGCAGAATCATTAAATGCAGGATCTCAAGCAGTAATTCTGTGCCCCGGTAGAGGAGTTTCTGTATTTATTAAAAAATGCAGCTGTTTTTGACAGCCAGGGGACACAGAAACACTGTGACTTGTTCCTTAAACTGGGACCAGTAGGGTAGCAGAGGAGTGGGAAGGGATTTTTGTGTTGCCTATTGGCATTTTTCAGCTCTGGTTTAGTCATTTTTGGTTTGTTTCCTCACAAAAAATGGATGGGTATTTCTGTTTGCTGTGGGTGGTTTTGTTCTTGTTGATATTTGCATTTTGTTCTGTCGCATCTGGACACTTTTTTTCTTGCTTTTATTCCATTTTTTTTGATGATTTCCCTGCAAATCAAGCCTGGTTTAATTGTAGTGCTTTGTTTGTCACCCTGTTTTTTAAAATGCTGAATTAATTTCTCTTTCTGTGCTGTGATGGTGCAGACAGAGCAATTGATCCAGCATTGCATAACAATTAACTCTGCAGGGCCAGGTGTGGTTTACAGCGCAGATTTTTGGTCTTTATTGAACCTGATCATTAAATCTGAGGTCTTAATTAAATGGCTTTTAATGAAGATGGACCAGTGGGCTGCCAGAAGTGAGCTGCTTTAGTGGGAAGGGTCATTTGATGAGATACTACCGATTTTGTGATGTGGATTTTGTGCAAACCCCACAGTTGATCCCTGACTCATCGGGAGCCTCCCGGGAGCCGTGTGTAATCCTTAGCCATTCATTATCCTGCTCTTGCTCCCTCCCTTCCCCCTTTTTTCCACAGTTCTCTGGCTGCAGAGGGTGGCAGCACTCATAAAACAGAATAACAAATCCCGTGGTTTTTACATGGAATTTCTGGTGGAATAGGTTGCGCAGGGAAGCTGTGGATGCCCATCCCTGGAAGTGTCCAGGCTGGAGGGACCTGGGACACCTCCCTCTATCCCAGGTTGTTCCCAGCCCTGTCCAGCCTGGCCTTGGACACTGCCAGGATGGGGTTGGATGGACAGGGCTGGAAAACCTCCCCGTTGTTTGGTTTGCCTGTTGGTTCCTTGTATCCATCGCAAGTGGAGTTGGGAACCTCACTCCCATTCAGGCTGACCTTTATTTTCCTATCCTAATTCAGATTTATTCCCTCTGAAGTGCTGTGAAATAGGTTTAGAGACTGGTGAAAAATGCAAATATTACTGGGTACCTCAAGGTAGAAGAATGTGTGTATAACTATAAAATACGCCACAAAACCGCATATATTTAAAAATAGTTCTTGCACAAATCCTGCCTGTTTTCGTGTGTTCATGCTCCTCTAAATCAGAGCTCTGGTTTGAGCTGGGGTGAGTTCAGAGCATAAAGCTCCACAGGATAATCCACAAGGAGTGTTTGGTTATTTATTTAACACGACCTTTTCACCGATAAGAAAACCTCAGCTCTAAAATCATGAAAGTGCTTGGCAAGCTGGGAATGTTGCTACCATAAACAGAGGGTTGTTGTGGGGTTTAAATATCTTGCAAATCCAAGTGGGTTTTATTGCCACAACTTAAGTTTCTGTTCCCAGTCACTGGGACCATTTTGGCCTGGGGACAATTGAAATTCTGCTGTGTTTTTTGTGTCAATATGTTCGGAAGATCCGAAATGTTGCTGTAAAGATAGTGCTGGACCTGTTTCCTGCTGGAGAGTGGCCAGGATCCAGTTTACCAGTGGATTATACTGAGTTGATTTCACCTAAGGCAGGATATTCTATATTCCACCATGAATGTCTGTGTAGCAGGGACATCATAACATCAGGAATATAAAAATGGCTTCAGCCTCGGCGCTTAAAGCATTTTTTACTTCTAAATTACTCTAAAAAGAGGGATTTGGGCAAAACCCCTTGTGTGCACAGGGATGTGCTGTTTGGCCCCCACCTTTTACTGCCCTCTCTCTTGCTTTGAAGGAGAATAATTTGGATTTTAGGAGACAGCAGGGCTCTCCCCCCCCCCCCCCCCCCCCCCATGTAAATAAGTGGCAATAAATAGAAATAAATGGTTGCCTCCTACCTGGGGGTCATGTCTGTCTGTCCATGTGCTGCACCCCATCTGCTGCAGCCTGGGACCCCTCAAATGTGAGGGGGAAATGGCAGGAAAGATGAAGGGAGAAGGGTGGGGAAAACATGAGGGGACAAGATGGTGGAAACACGGGGGGGAAAGGGCGGGAAAAATAAGGAGGAAAGAGTGGGGAGCATGAGGGGAAAAGATGGTGGAAACATGAGGGGGAAAGGGTAGGAAACATGAGGGAAAAGAGTGGGGAACATGAGGGGAAAAGATGGTGGAAACATGAGGGGGAAAGGGTAGGAAACATGAGGGAAAAGAGTGGGGAACATGAGGGGAAAAGATGGCAAAAACATGAGTTAAAAAAGGCAGGAGACATGAGGGGGGAAAATGGCAAAAACATGAGGGAAAAGGGTGAGAAACTTGAGGGGGGAAAAGGCAGGAAACATGAGGGGAAAAGGGCAGGAAACATGAGGGGAAAGGGGCAGAAAATATGATGGGATAGGGCGAGAAACAGGAGGGGAAAAGGGCAGGAAATATGAGGGGGAAAAGGGCAGGAAATATGAGGGGGAAAAGGGCAGGAAATATGAGGGGGAAAAGGGCAGGAAATATGAGGGGAAAAGGGTAGGAAATATGAGGGAAAAGGGTAGGAAATATGAGGAAAAAGGGTGAGAAACATGAGGGGGAAAGGGTGAGAAACATAAGGGGGAAAGGGCAGAAAATACGAGGGGAAAAGGGTGGGGAGCATGAGGGGAAAAAGGGCGGGGAACGTGAGGGGAAAAGGGCGGGGAACGTGAGGGGAAAAGGGCGGGGAACGTGAGGGGAAAAGGGCGGGGAACGTGAGGGGAAAAGGGCGGGAAACGTGAGGGGAAAAAGGATGGGGAACGTGAGGGGAAAAGGGCAGAGGCAGGAGGGAAGGGGATGGTGGAGACAGCAAGGGAGAAGATGGCGAACACGTGGTTGAAGGGGCACTGATGCTGATGCTGCTGTGCTGCTGGATTGCAGGCACTGCGCGGCCATGGCCGGGAACAGCCTGGTGCTGCCCATCGTGCTGTGGGGCCGGCGTGCCCCCACGCACTGCGTGTCCTCCCTGCTGCTCGTGGACGGCTCCGTCATCGTCACCGGCTGCCACGACGGGCAGATCTGCCTCTGGGACCTGGCTCCTGACCTGCAGGTGATGGACCCGGGATTCACCCTCCCAGCCTGCCCTCCGTGTCCCAATGCTTTAATGGCTGCTCCGCCCTTCCCGCAGCGCTGCTTCGGGTTCTAAAGAGGTGTTTTTTGGCTCTTGGGCTTCATTGCTGCTTCCTGTAGGAAGGGTTTTTAACTCATTCCAATTTCTTGGAGCTGTTTTCTAGTTGAGCTGCTTAATATTGCGTTGTGCAAAGGAATTCCTTCCCAATATTCTGTCTGACAGTGGGAAGGCATCCCTCCTTTTCCTGGCACTCCATTCTCTGTCCCAAGTCCCTCTCCAGCTCTCTTGGAGCCCCTTTTGGCTCTGGAAGGGTCTACCCTTATTTATGAATATACAGGACCTCAATGTGCAACACAATTTTTCATTTAGCCAAACTCAGTTTAAATTTAACTGAGCCAATAAAGGACTTGTCTCTTCAGTTAAGATTTGTAAATATTGAGAGGGGTTTGCAAAATGTATTTTTTCCCCCGAATTCTCATTCCTGTGGGAAGTAGAAAGTCTTCCAAGGTGATGCATCCACTGCTGTGCTAATTAATGTGTGTGCACATACAGATGGATATATAACATGTGAAGTAGAAAGCTGGGATATGGATATTGCGGTCATTTGTGTGATTTTGACTCCCTGTTTTCTTTCCCTGATCCCAGATCAATCCCAGAGCTCTGCTCTTTGGTCATACAGCCTCAGTTACTTGTTTATCAAAGGCCTCAGCTTCCAGTGAAAAGCAATATATAGTGAGTGCATCAGAGAGTGGGTGAGTTTTTAAGTGTTTATTGATGTGCAGAACTGCAATAATGGGAATTTATCTCAAGTTTATTCATAAACTCAATTCCGTGTTTGATTTTTATCCTCAAGAAAAAGCTCCTCAGGAAATACATTTTATTTTTTGATTGGTTTTATTTATTAATCATAGAGCAGCAGTTTATAGGTAGGAGCAAGAAGGATTTATTGTGCAATTGATGTCCAAATAGATAGAGATTTTTTTTAATCCAGAAAAGGTAGGGAATGATTTGCCTAAATAACCTTCTAGCAAGCAATTTGAGGGAAGAATGTGTCAAAATTTAGAATTTCCACCTTGGGCCAATTTCAGGGCTAAGTAATCTCTTTCCATTGTATTTAAAACCAAAGTGTGTTTTAACTGGAGTTTATCTGTCTGATGGAAACTCACAGGTTCTGTTCTGATTAAACTTGAATATAAAGTTTTAAATTAAAAAGTACTGCAAAGGGGGTAGTAGCTGCTCATTTGAGCTCCTGCAGGTTCTGTAATTTATCCTCATAGAGAACAGGAGGTTGTGTGGGTTTAGGAGGGCTGCGAAGTCCAGCTGACTTTGAGTTTCTCTAAATGCAATGGATAGAATCCCTAATAAATGGTTCAAGTGAAATTCCTCGCAGTGTAAAGGGTTCTTAGTGCCTATTTCCATGTGGTTTTCCTGTGTTTCAGGGAGATGTGCCTGTGGGATGTGAACGATGGGAGGTGCATCGAGTTCACCAAGCTGGCCTGTGCACACACGGGCATCCAGGTGAGTGCTGGGAGGGATGGCAGAGTGGGAAGTGTCCCCCTGGATTTGGGAATCACACTTTGGGTCCAAAATGAAGGAATCCTGATCCTTCATGGATCCTTACTTGTGTTTGTTCCCATCTGTGCAGTTCTATCAGTTCACCGTCGGCACGCAGAGTGAAGGGAGGCTCCTGTGCCATGGACATTATCCTGAAATTCTGGTCGTGGATGCAACCAGCCTTGAAGTTCTTTATTCTCTGATATCCAAGATCTCTCCTGACTGGATCAGCTCCATGACCATCATCCGGTCCAACAGGACACAAGGTGATTATTTCTCAGCCCTGTCCAGCCTGGCCTTGGACACTGCCACAGCTCCCCTGGGAATCCTGCTCCAGCTGCATGAGCTGAAGTGTCACCTGAGCACAGACTGCTTTTGTTTTGCTAACTGGCGTTAATTTGGGGGGCTTTGATTTCTGGCAGACCGGTGTCTGCTTCCAGTGCTCCTGTTGTGGAGACTGGAATTCCTGAGAGGTCTGGGAGAAAAGCCAGACTAAAGCACTTCTCTCTTGAGTTAAGGCTCAGCAGCAGTTGTAAACTGGGCATTCCCAAATTCCTGGGGTGGGAAAGCTCAGCTCTTAACCCCACAACAAATAAATTGCTGGAACAACTGGCGATGAGCTCTGGTATGGAGCGTTTCCTGCTAATGCCTTTCATTTATTCCTTGCTCCATGACCATCTTTGCAAATAAACGTTCCATTTGGAAGCAAATGCTCCCGGGATGCTCGGGTCAGCTTTTCATTTATGCTCAGATATGCACAGGTGAGGAAGTCCTTGTGCCTCAGCCTGGTTTTTGTGTTTCCCAGAGGACACTGTCGTGGCTGTGTCCGTGACTGGCATCCTGAAAGTCTGGATCATCACCTCGGAAGTCAGTCGGATGCAGGTGAGCCATTACTGCTGCATCAGTGACACTTCCTGGTGGGATGGAGGGTTCTGCTCCTGATATTCTGCTGCTGGTAGTCTTTTTCCCTTTTGCCAGTAGAAAATCAACTTACTGAATTTTCCTTTACTGATTTCCTAATACTTCTCAGGGAACTGACTGCCAATTAAGTGTAGGATTATGTCCAATTTTTCCAAATCTGTTTTTTATTTGTACCGTGTAGTGATTTGGGTTAATATTGTGCGGAGCAAACCATACAATTTTTAGGAATATTTTATATACAGGATTATCTCCAGCTCCCTGTTATTTGGCATTTCCTGGGCGCTAATGAATAAAAGTCTTAAGGGAGAGTTGCCCCAAATCTCACACCTGTGGTAAATGAGCTCTTCACAGAAGCCTCTTGCAAAAGATGTTTATCAACTAAGGAAAAGTCACCTTCTGTTTAGGAGTGGAATCTGCTTCATTGCAGCTTCCTGGCTGGCTGCAAGGTCAGCACCACTAATCTGTCCTGCTGGGGAATCTGGGAGACTTAAGTGCCCAGAGAGGACACCACGTGCTCCTGCAGATCTGCTTAGGAGGAGTCATGGAATAAAAACTGCTCCGATGATTTGGGTTTTCCATAGAAATCTCCATCTGGTACTGGAGAAGCACCCCAGTCTTTGTCTGGCGTGGTCTTGAGTTCAGTGAGAGCAGGGAGGAATTGGCTGAGTGCTGGTTCTCTTTGGTTTAGGACACCACCCCAGTGTTTGAGGAGGAATCCAAGCCCATCTACTGCGAGAACTGCCAGAGCATTTCCTTCTGCTCCTTCACCCAGCGCTCGCTCCTGGTCGTGTGCTCCAAGTACTGGAGGGTAAGGCAGAGTCCCTGGCTCCTTGTCCCTCAGCAATCTCAATTAAACTGCAGCCAAACATTCAGATGAAGATGCTCCAAGTCTCTTTAATGTCCCTCTGCTATATAGTTAATGTGTTTCTAGGTATTTAATCCACATTTCTGCCTGTGGTGCAGGTTTGGAGCAAGATGACCCTCAAGGTCTTTTCTGACCCAAAACATTCTGTGTTTCTGTGATTTTGAGCCCAAAATCAGCTGCTGCCTGTGCATTTCAATGTGTAATTAATTGGTTAATAACAACAGACTTTGTTTCCTGTTTCCTCTCAGGTTTTTGATGCTGGAGATTATTCCCTCTTATGCTCAGTGCCCAGTGAAAACGAGCAGACCTGGACTGGTGGGGATTTTGTGGCAGCTGATAAAGTGATTGTATGGACAGAGGATGGGCAAAGTTTCATCTACAAATTACCAGCCAGGTACTCGACAAAGAAATAACCCATTTATTTAATTTTTGATTAATTTGAATTGAACTGAATTAATTGAAGAGCTACTGAAATACTGGTCCAGTAAGAGAAGACATGCAAATATGAAGCTCTAAAATACATGAAAATTTTGGCATAAAAATGACAAAAGTAAAATGAAAGGCATTCTTTCTGACACCTTCATGGTGGGCAGATGTGTTTGTTCTGGGTAGAGATGGTGTTTTATCTTGAATATTGCCACATAAATCATGTGGGAGCTCCTTCCTTGCCTGTGATCAGAGCGTGAGGATGGCAGCAATATCCACGTTCTGCTGCAGGACTCACTCTTGAAATGCAAGGAATTTTCCTCCTTTCTTTGTTCTTACACCCAGCTGCCTCCCAGCCAGTGATTCGTTCCGCAGGGATGTGGGGAAAGCAGTGGAAAACTTAATTCCACCTTTGTTGTACAGCGTGTTGGACAAAGCAGAGAAACAGGTACATCTCTTTGGAGCTTTTCTGATGGGCTGTGTGAGGTTTTGTCCTGCTGTAAAAGGCAGGAAGCATGGAGCTGAGCAGAGCACGTGGTCTGAGCTTGTTCCTTACTTTTTTAACAGCTCCTAATATGCCCTCCAGTGACTCGGTTCTTCTGTGGCCAGAGGGAGTTTTCCTACAGCCTCTTAATCCAAGGAGACTCCTCAGGGAGACTGAGCATTTGGAACGTGCCCGACACCCTTGACCAGCAGGAGGGTGCAAAAGGTACCTAATTAACAGTCAGATCTTTGGGGTTTCTGTGTGGTTTTACTGGATAGAGCCGTGCTGGTTCTCCCACAGATCGTGCAGTTGGGGTTCAGATCATACATGTAATAGCTTCATCTTATCAGATGATAGATGAATTAACATTATTCTTAGTGAATTCGTTCAGTAGAGAATCCCACAGTGGGCTGGGAGAGACCTTAAATATCCAATTCCAACTGCCAGCACCTCCCACTAGATGCAGCAGCTCAGATGTGTGGATGTGGTAAATATAAATGAGACTGACAGTACTGCAGATTTAATCAGCATATGCAGCTTGATAATGAGGGGGCCTTGGTAAGAGCAAACAGAGCTCTGTAAGAAGATTGGATGAAGTCTGGCTGATGGGAAATAAGATTTTACAAAGTAGAAATGTAAAGTTTGTCTGTGTGATTGTGACAACTGTTTTAGTTGTTTCATCTTTGGGAGGGTGCTGGGTCGAAGACAGAGGCAGGACACTCCTGATTCACTGTAACAAGACTGAAGCAACTATATTGTTTTTGAGCATGCCTTAAATAGGATAATTGAGCACACACAGGTGGTTGGTTACAATTTCAGTCACTCGTTTCCTCCGCCAGTGATACATCAGGGATACTTAGGGTCCAATAGCTGGGCTGGCATTTTCACCCAGGCACCTGCCTGCTTAACAGACTGGGTTTCAAATTGCAGCTTTTAGAAGAACTGCCACATACACTGCCACTTGTGATGTTTAACTAAATTATTGTAGTAAGAGTTACTAGCCTTGCTGTAAATAGTGTATAAGCACACGTAGAATGTTAGATCCCAGAAACCTGGAGTTCTTGAGCTTTCTGTGCTGTCAGGCACTAACCCCCTGGAGAACACTGCTTTTAGCCTAAGGCCTTCGAAACAGCTTCTAAATTTAAGTAATGAAGTTAAAATCACGAATGTGTAGTTAATTAAAGATGTGTGCGTTCACACAGTAAAAAGTTTAAAAGTTTTTATAGTACTGTAATAAGTACAAAACAAAATGAAAGCTTTTAAGTGTTGCCTTTTCTGATATTCATCTTCGTTCTTCTTCATGAGTTTCAAGTGGTAGTTTCTAGTTAGTCAGTCAGTGTCACACTGAAGATCATAAAAACGTGATTATTAAGTTACAGGGGTAAATAATACAAGTGTTGATTCTCTATTAGACTATTTAGCTTTAGAGGACCATGTACCAGCTAGATCTTCCTCCATTTTCCTCACTTCTAGCAAGTAGCTGGTACTGTCAAACACTCTGTAATTTCTGATAAGATTTGGTAAGCAGCCAAGCCCAAACACTAAGAAAAAGTTTTCACGGTGCATTTGTTAAGTAAAAGCATAAAAACCCTAAACCAAACCACTAATTAAGCAGTACAAAACTCCCAGCACTGTTACAGTAGCACACACTAAAAACTGATCACGACGCAGCGTCCCCATCTCCATCCCAGCCGTGGACCCAAACCGATCAGGTGGGAACCTCATCCCCTGCTGCTGTTTCCCCTCCTTTCCCCAGGCCTGCCAACAACCACGTGCATGTCCCTGCAGGAAGCCTTCGACCGGCTGAGCCCGCGTCCGGCGGGCATCATCGACCAGCTGAGCGCGGCGGGCGGCGGGGCCGAGCCGCTGCGGGTCACGGCCAGCGTCTACATGCCGGCCCACGGGCGGCTGGCGTGCGGCCGCGAGGACGGCAGCGTCGTCATCGTGCCCGCCACGCAGACCGCCATCGTGCAGCTGCTGCAGGGAGAGCACATGCTGCGCCGAGGTACGGCGCCGCCGGGCCCCGGGGAGAGGGGCGGGCTCGCTGGGCGGTGTGGGCGCGACGGAAGGAGCTGCGCGGGTGCGGTCGTCCGGGCTGGAAAGGTAGGGGAACGTGAGGGGGAAAGGCCGGGAGACAGGAGGGGAAAAGGGTAGGAGACGCGAGGGGAAAAGATGGCAAAGCGGGAGGGGAAAAGGGCGAGAAACATGAGGGGGAAAGGGCGGGAGACATCATGGGACAAGATGGCAGCACGAGGGGGAGCGGGTGGGAAACGTGAGGGGAAGATGGCAAAATCGTGAGGGGAAAATGGCGGGAAACATGAGGGAAAGATGGCAAAAACGTGAGGGGGAAAGGGTGGGGAACATGAGGGAAAGATGGCAAAAACATGAGGGAGAAAGGGTGGGGAACATGAGGGGGAAAGGGCAGGAAACATGAGGGAAAGATGGCAAAAACGTGAGGGGGAAAGGGCGGGAAACATGAGGGGGAAAGGGCAGGAAACATGAGGGAAAGATGGCAAAAACGTGAGGGGGAAAGGGCGGGAAGCATGAGGGAAAGATGGCAAAAACATGAGGGGGAAAGGGCGGGGAACATGAGGGGGAAAGGGCAGGAAACATGAGGGAAAGATGGCAAAAACGTGAGGGGAAAATGGCGGGAAACGTGAGGGAAAGATGGCAAAAACGTGAGGGGGAAAGGGTGGGGAACATGAGGGAAAGATGGCAAAAACGTGAGGGGGAAAGGGCAGGAAACATGAGGGGGAAAGATGGCAAAAACGTGAGGGGGAAAGGGTGGGGAACATGAGGGGAAAAGGGTGGGAAACATGAGGGGAGAAGTTGGCAAAAACACGAGGGGAAAGAGTGGGGAACATGAGGGAAGGATGGCAAAAGCATGAGGGGGAAAGGGTGGGGAACATGAGGGGAAAGATGGCAGAAATGTGAGGGTAAAGAGCGGGGAACATGAGGGAAAAGGATGTGAAACATGAAGGGAAAAGGGCAAGAAACATGAGGGGAATGGGGCAGGAGACATGAGGGGAAAAGATGACAAAAACATGAGGGGAAAAGGGCAGGAAAAGTGAGGGGGAAAGATGGCAAAAATGTGAGGGGGAAAGGGTAGGAAATATGAGGGAAAAAGATAGTAAATACATGAGGGGAAAAGGGTAGGAAATATGAGGGGGAAAGGGTGGGGAACGTGAGGGGAAAAGATGGCAAAAACATGGGGTATGTGTGTGACAGATCTGAGGATGTACGATTGTCTGGGTTTGAAAGGTAGGTGTGGGGTAAGAAAGGCTGAGCTTTTCTTCTCTCTTTGAAATGGAGAGTGTAAACCACCTCCCTCTAAGGGTTTGTTAATTTGAATTTTTTGTTGTTGTGAGGTAGGATTAGGAGGAAGGCAAAACAGGCTTTGAATATAAAGAAAATATAAAGAAAAGCTTTATTACTAGGAACTGTAAGAAAAAATAATAAAACTTTTAGAATCCTCCTCCTTTTCTTTTTTTCACATTGCTAACGTACAGAAAACAACTTAGTTTACTTGCTCTAAAATACTTTTTTACTAATCCACTTGGGAGGGGAGACTTCTTCCTTTAATTCATGGAGATTTTTCCACAAAAACCAGTTTCCTTGTGGCTTCGATGTCACAGTAGCATGGAAATTTGATCGCTGCATAAAGATTACAAGAAATCCTTACAAACCACCACACTAGGCAAGGTCAACTTGGATGTTTCTCTGGGGGTTTTGAGTTGCAGGAGCAAAGATAAGACAAGAGAGCATCTCCTGTCTTCTCTGGAATTGTGCAGTGCTGGGTACTGATGTGCCAGCAGAAATCTCAGTGGGAAAAACCCACCAGGGTTCCTGGTTGGGATCCGTGCGTCGTGCTTGGACTGCTGTTGGATATGTGGGTTCCATCTAACGTTATCTTCGTATTTTGGTCATCTGAGTTGCAGAGCAAACACTTGGGAGCGGACTGCTCTGTTGAATTTGTGTTTTTTCCTCTCTTTTTCTGTGCTTTTCTTCCCCCCCCCCCGGCAGGCTGGCCCCCTCACCGGACGCTCCGAGGCCACCGGAACAAGGTGACGTGCCTGCTGTACCCTCACCAGGTGTCCTCCCGCTACGACCAGAGGTACCTGATCTCAGGTGGGGTGGACTTCTCCGTCATCGTCTGGGATATCTTCTCAGGAGAGATGAAACACATCTTCTGTGTGCACGGGGGAGAAATCACCCAGCTGCTCATTCCGCCAGAAAACTGCAGCGTGAGTTCTCTGGGATAAAGTTTTCCAGCACCTCCCTGAGAATGGGAATGCAGCATGGAATGCTGGGGATGGAGCACCGACCCAGCTCTTGCAGGAGCTTCACCAGAAAGAGCTTGATTATTCTGTTATTTATGTTATTTATTTATTTAGTCTTCCATCATGTTTTGATCATAGAAAGGATTGAAAATGGGGGCTTTATCAAACCTATTAAAAATAGGGTTTAGAGGCAATTTTGCCTCTTGAAACTCAGCTGAATAAATAGAATTTAATGAACAGAGTGATATTGATGGAAATCTCTGGGGTTTCCTTAGCAGAATGGGGTTTAATATCCATTTTCTCTTCATGATGTGCAAAGGATGGATTAAAGAGAATTCTGTTCCCAGTGACTTTAGTGAGTTTGAACATTGATGTAGGTGCCTGAGTTCTGAGTTCTGGTCATTAAAGAGGCTTTTGGTCGCCCTGCTTGGCCCCAGTGTGGGAAAGATTTTTCATACCAACTCTGCATGATGGTTAAGCTTCTTCTCTTTTTTTCCTTTATTAGGCCAGAGTCCAGCACTGTGTTTGCTCTGTTGCCAGTGATCACTCCGTGGGTCTGCTGAGTCTGAGGGAGAAAAAATGCATCATGCTGGCCTCCCGCCACCTCTTCCCAATCCAGGTGATCAAGTGGAGGCCATCCGACGACTACCTGGTGGTGGGATGCTCCGATGGCTCCGTGTACGTCTGGCAGATGGACACAGGTGAGCTCAGAGACACTGATTCATCCATTTGTAATGGATAGATCAAACACATTTGGAACTTATCACTCCAGGTGTTCGGTACAGAATCGCACTGGGAGGTGTTTGAGCCTCATGGAAATTGGGGGAAGTTCCATCCTTTAGGAATGTCAGTTCAGAGCCCAGCTGTTCAAACCCAGGAAGCTGTGTCGCACGCAGGTGTTTTTGCCCCGTGCTGTGGGGGATGCCGAGCTGTTCTCCATCCCTCTGGCTGCTGCAGGGGCTCTGGACCGGTGCGTGATGGGGATCACGGCGGTGGAGATCCTGAACGCCTGCGACGAGGCCGTCCCGGCCGCCGTGGACTCGCTGAGCCACCCTGCTGTCAACCTGAAGCAGGCCATGACCCGCCGCAGCCTGGCTGCCCTCAAGAACGTGGCCCACCAGAAGCTCCAGACTCTGGCCACCAACCTGCTGGCCTCCGAGGCCTCTGATAAGGTGGGTGGGTGTGCTCGCTGTTTTTCCAGAAGGAAATGAAATACAGGAGGTTTCCATCCTGGTAAGGAGGTTCTCTCTGAAACCTAAACGTGGTTCTTCCCCGCGTGATGTTGCTGCCCAGGATACCCCTTCAGTGTGTATCCTGCTCTGTGGTTTTATTCGGGCTGAGTTACAGAATCTGGAATCGTGGAGTGCTTTAGGCTGGAAAAGCCCTCTAAAAGCATTCCCCAGCACTGTCAAGGCCACCACTGCCCCATGTCCCCATCCACACGGCTTTAAATCCCCCCAGGGATGGGGGCTCCACCCCAGCCCGTTCCATGAGGAATTGTTCCCAAATCAGCCTAAAGCTCCCCTGGCGCAGCCTGTGGCCAGCAGAGCGCAGCAGAGCTCCGTTCCCAGCTTCTCCTGTTTATCCCTTTCTTTTGCCTTGTGCTGTCACCTGCTGCTTGGAGAGAAATCTCCCGCTGTGAGAACATTCCTTAGAGCACCACGAGCGTATTTCCATCAAAGATTGTGTGCTCAGGGTTTGTGCTGCTGCTCCTGCTGGCTCCAGCAGGATTGGGAATGTTGCATTTGTACCTGCGGTGTTTCATGTGTGGGCTCCTCATCCAGTGAAGGGTGTTAGGGAGAATAATGTTTAAAAGCTTATGTTAATGTTCTGGTTTTCAGTCTCCTTTCTGACATTCTTCAGCTTTCATCCCATAGCACCTTCATTGCCTGCCTCCTCCCTTTTTTCCCCCTTGGGAGGGAGGGAGGGAGGGAGAGAAGGAGGAAGATGATGGACTGAAGGGTGCAGTAATTGCAGGTCCAGGTGAATCTGAATATTGTCCAGTGATATGTATTGATTCCACAGTTCATCCTCCAAATATGAACTATTTAATGTGTTTTAGGCTTAGTAACCAGAGATTGGAATTTTCCTGTTCCTTGGAATATAGCTACTATCTCACAGGAGTCGGGAGAGGGAAATGTGAACTCGTGTCTCACCTGGAGAGCTCAGTTTATCTGTAAACATCTGTAAATTGCATTTCTGTGGTTTGTTGGGTGTGTTTTGAACTCGGCTCACCCACAGCTTCCCTAATGGCAATCCCAATTTGCTCTCTTTTTTTTTTTTGCAGGGGAATTTGCCAAAATACTCCCATAACTCCCTGATGGTTCAGGCCATCAAGACGAACTTAACAGACCCAGACATCCACGTGCTGTTCTTCGACGTGGAGGCCCTGATCATCCAGCTGCTGACCGAGGAGGCCTCCCGGCCCAACACCTCCCTGGTGTCCCCAGAGAATCTGCAGAAAGCCTCCGGTGGCTCCGACAAGGGAGGCTCCTTCCTCACGGGCAAACGAGCGGCCGTGCTCTTCCAGCAGGTCAAGGAAACCATCAAGGAGAACATCAAGGAGCACCTCCTCGATGATGAAGACGAGGAAGAAGAGGCCATGAGGCAGAGGAGAGAAGATGGCGACCCGGAATATCGCTCCAGCAAATCCAAGCCGTTGACTTTGTTGGAGTATAACCTGACCATGGATACAGCCAAGCTCTTCATGTCCTGCCTGCACGCCTGGGGCCTCAACTCGGTGCTGGACGAGCTGTGCCTGGAACGCCTCGGCATGCTGAAGCCACACTGCTCCGTGTCCTTCGGCCTCCTGTCCCGCGGTGGCCACATGTCTCTGATGCTGCCTGGCTACAACCAGCCCGTGGGCCAAGGGGCCTTGGAGGAGCGGGGCAGGAAGATGTCGGTGACGGAAGGTCTGGGGAAGGGCACGTACGGCGTGTCGCGCGCGGTCACCACGCAGCACCTGCTGTCCGTCATCTCGCTGGCCAACACGCTGATGAGCATGACCAACGCCACCTTCATCGGGGACCACATGAAGAAAGGGCCCACCAGGTATGGCCGGGCAGTCCCCATTAGGGTTAGTCCCCAAGGCTTTAGTTTACTGTTGGGTTTGGTGTAGTTCAAATCTGGGGCTGATGTGTCTCTCGTGGATGTTTCGTGTTCAGGCCACCCAGGCCAGGCACCCCCGAGATGGCCAAGGTGAAGCCACCCCCTCCGATGTCCGGCCATGCAGCACAAGGACAAATCAAACAAGGTAAAAGTCCCTTCCTTTGCAGCCTTGCAGCTGTTACTGCTCATTGCACTGAATTAACACCTTGTAACCAAGAGATAGAATGATTGCTTGGGAGGAAAATGTAATGTAGTGTTAATCTTAGTGAAAATATTGGGGATTAGGTTTAAGAGTCAATACAAGATGCCGATTCTGCCATGACATTATTCCCTTAGTTTTAGCCTGTTTCAAGTGCTCCCAAACATCCTGGCTTTGAGGAGGCTAAAAGCCTGGAACTGAAGGCTCTGCAGACTGATCCCAAAGAGTTTCTGTGGGAATGATCCTAGCTTGGGGCCAGCATCACTCCTTGGCTGGCTGGAACTGCTCACATTGGAAGAGAGTTAGCAACTCCAGCAAAACCAAGCAGAAAACTCTGGAGTGAAGCTTTAGTTTCATCCTGGGCTGGGTTTGTGCAGCTGTAATTTCTAAATCAGGCATCCTTTTTGATGCACCTTGTCCAGGTGGGGTGGGAAGGAATTGATTCCAGCCACTCTGTGCCTCCCACGTGCTGGTGGTGTGGAAAGAGGTTGGATACAGATGTCCCCCAGTGACAGAAGCAGACAGTGCTTGATCCCATTGTTCTGCAAGGAATAACAGCTAAGTGGAGGATGCTCCTGCAAGACGTTTGGGCTCTGTTGAGGAAGGAGGTGGCAGGCAGTGAGCTCTCAGTGCCAGGTGACCCTGGCATGTGCAGGCCAGGAGGTGTGCAGGGCTTTCCATGGGATGATGGCAGAGTCAGGGAGCGTTCCTGGCACTGCCTGCACGGCACACTCACCCTGAAAGGATGGCCCTAAAGGGCTTTGTAGGGTCATGTGGGGAGTGCTGGGCACTGTGGGGCCAATTCCTGGTTGGATTTGATGATCTCCCAAGTCTTTCCCTGGTGAAATGAGAGTTTCCAAAATAGCTGTCCCTGGTACTGTTTTGGGTTCCAGGCCGGAATTTGTGTCCTCCTCCTTTAGGCTTTTTTTGGCATTTCTGTGCTAAAGAGTTGCATTTTTTGCGTAGAGGGCCATTTGAAATGAAGTGAAATTCCAGCCAGCCCTCAGGAATTCATTCTGGACATCTTGGAGTGGCAGATGGGGCAGCTCGGGCTGATTAGGAGTTATTTTTTGGGCTTTTGATGCGTAGTGCAATCCAAATCTATGGAAATATGGGAAAAGCATGAGAAGAACCCAAAATTCCTGGGTTTCTAATTTACAGTCAAACATGAAGTCCAACCAAACCCACCTGCCTAAGAACATATTTAAAATCCCCGGATTTAGGTGTACTTTGGTCTTTTCAAAACATCCTGGTTTCTCTTCCTGTCTCCCATGTTCCTCTGCAGCTTCATGTCTGCCTCTTCCTTTTTAGAAAACCTGGAATTCTCGTTAAGTTGAATATTACTTTGAGTTGAATATTATTTTGAAGCCGAGTATTATTTTTAAGTTGAATATTTAAGTTGGAGATCATCACAGCCTCCTCTTGTTTTCCATCCTCCAGTGATACTAATCCGTTTTTCTGCTGCTGCTCTCCTCACTTCCCTCTTTTTTTTTCTCTTTTATTTCTTCTTCTTTCCTCTGCAAGTTGCTCCTGCTGCTGCTTCCAGCACGGAATCTGGGCACTCTGACACTTCTGCTTTCCATTCCTGTTTCTTAGTCAACGAAGGTATTCCTTCCTCACTTTTCTACTTGTCCTTTACTTCAGCTAAAATCCTTTCTCATTGTTATTTTTTTATTTGATTTCTAAAGGAATTTTTCTTTGAATGCGGTGTACCTGGGGTAGGGTTCCCAAAAAAAAAAAAAAAAACGCCAAAACAAGAAAAGCAGTTTCACACCACTTAAATCTGAGTTTTGGTATTGAGGGAGATTTGAATACAGTATTGGGTGTAACATTGGACATAAATTTAATATAATATGGGGTACTTCACAAGCATTATTACACACTGTGTTATTTGAACTCTGTGTTTCTCTCCTGGTTTTACCTACACAGAACTGCAGACCTGTAGTAGGAATTCACTTGGATTAAATGTGTTAAAACAAAGATTCAGGTGGAAAATACACATAGCAGGCCACCTTTAAATAACTTTAAACCAGGACAGAAAACCCCGTGCGATCCTTGAAGGGGTAACTGCTGTGAGTTTGCTGTGATTGATTTGTGAGATGTCACCACACAGAAATGTCCCAGAGCTGGAGCTGTGCTCATTCCTTGTGTTCTTGCTGGTTTTTGGCAGGCTGGAGCCAGCTGGCTGCCATGCACTGTGTGATGCTCCCAGACCTGCTGGGGCTGGAGAAATTCCGACCTCCTCTCCTGGAGATGCTGGCACGCAGGTGGCAGGATCGGTGCCTGGAGGTGAGCTCAGCCTTCAGATTTTGGGATTGCTCCTGTCTGTCAGTCAGGAGATTTTACCTTTGCAAAAACTTAAAACTTCACACCGTTCTTTTCCAGTACAGATCCTGCAGTTCTCATTTGGGATTCAGGAATATTTTCTAGTTAAGCCCTAGTTTAACCCGGTCAAGAATGACATGAAATATTTGTGTTGATGTGGGTTTTGACCCCCTGGGAGCTGATGCCTAGAGGGGCTGCCTAGAGACTAGAACGTGTTAAAGGAATAAAGTAGGGATTTATTAAAAGGCTTCACCTTGGGCAGCACAAGAGCCTGGCTGAGGTTACACCCAAGATGGATGCCTGATCCTCAGTTCTCACACTTTTATAAGTTTGGGTCCATTTCCATCTTGGGGTTCATTGTCCAATTCCAGCTCTAGGTTCTGCAGTCCCATCCTCCCAGATTCTCTCCTCAAATTCTCTACTTTTTGGGGCTGAAGCTGCAGCAGTGTCCTTGGTTGTGGGGCTGTCCTTGTTTTGTGTGACTGAGCTGTGAGCAGAACTTGTAACACTTAAATGAAATTCAGAGTTATATCCTAATGCAGTGCAGAATCTGGAAAACATGAAAACTAAAATTTAAAGCGTCAGAGCTGTGGTTGTTGTTCCCGGGGTGTTCCTGCAGGTGCAGTCACTGCTGCTGGAATATGACCTGGGTAAAACAATCCAAATAAGAACTGGGTACAAGCCCAGTTTAACCCTGTCAGGAGTGCCATGAAGTCGTTGTGTCAGTGTGGTTTGTGACCCTCTGGAGCTGTGTGCTGTTCCCGGGGTGTTCCTGCAGGTGCGGGAGGCGGCGCAGGCGCTGCTGCTGGCCGAGCTGCGCAGGATCGAGCAGGCGGGACGCAAGGAGACCATCGACACCTGGGCTCCCTACCTGCCCCAGTACATGGACAGCGTCATCTCCCGTAAGGAACCCCCAGCAGCTGCCCCCTCACCTGGGAAATGGGGGAGAGGGGGCCTTGGCAGCCCCACGTTGCCAAGAATCCATCCGGTCCTCTGAAGAGCTTCCTGAGCTTCCGGGAGCTCACAGATGTTCCCTGCAATGAGAACATCTCCGTGGGCTCAGCTTCCTTAGAATGAGCTTTTTCCCCCCTGAAAATGGGGTCTGTGTTACTCACCAACTGATTCTAGAGTGTCTGATCATGGTGTTAAATCTTCATGGAATGCAGGAATTCCGTGGATGTTAGGATGTGTTTTGAGATTCTCTGAGCTCTCTTAGACTGGAAATCTTTCCGGTGGGTCAAAACTAGCAGACTTGGGTTAGGTTTTTATGGTAAGTGTTGAAACTCTTGAAATGAAGGATGCAGAGTTGGAGGAGTTGAAGGGAATAGAATTAATTGGGGCATAACATATTTGTGAAAAAGTCTTATTTTCTGCTAGAATGAGAGGGAGGAGAACAGGAAAACGAAATACCCTTTTGTTCCACATCCTCCACTCCTTCCAATTCTGCCATTTGATATTGGGGCCTAAATTATTAATAATAAACTAAAAAATATTGATAAGGGAGCAAAAATCAGCTGAGTTTTGGGTCCAGCAGATTCAAATCAGTGTCAGATTCTGCAAACAAAATTCTCCTTTGGAAGGGATTCCTCTGAACAGCAGATTCCTAGTGGAGCCTTCTGCTTCCCGTGTTCCTAAATTTCTCTGAGTTTGGGTGAATCGTGGTTTATATTAAAGGGAAGATCTGCAGTGTGGCAGCAGAAAATTGAAGGGATTTGATGGCTTTTGTCCAGAATGCTCTGGGCTGGAACGGGCAGGGACATCTCCCAGCAGACCAGGTTGTTCCAGACCACGTCCAACCTGGCCTGGGACACTGCCAGGGATGGGGAATAATCCATGTGAGCCCTGGAAGCCAAATAAATATCACATTTTGCTATTTCTAGATGAGGTTGAGCACCTTGTGCGAGGTTGGAGTTGAAGCAGCCCAAAGCAAGGCAGGATGTGAAGGAATGAAATGAAGTTTAACTGCTGCAGGAAACAGGGAATTCTTTCCCAAATCCCTGACTGTGGGCTGTGGGTTGTTCCCTCCAGCTGGAGTGACCACAGAAGCCCTTCAGGCTGGGACTGCCAGCCCAGATCCCTCAGGAACAGAAGCCAAAGTCCAGGAGGAGGAGCACGACCTGGTTGATGACGACATCGCAGCAGGTGAGCATTCAGATCATTAACGTCACCAAGATAATTAATGCACCTCTATTTTGATACATTTGGAGCTCTTCAGTCTGCCCACAACCAACAGCAGCTCTTCAAAAGTAAAGGCTTTCTGTGATTCTACATAATTCTTTATAATTGTTCCTTAAATAGTTTATTCTGGTTAAGGGCGCTGCATCCTGAATTCTGATTTCACTGGGATACAGTGAGGTTTGTACTGGGAGAATAGAAGCAAAAATTAGAATTTTGAGACAGCTTCACCTCAGTTCCTTTCTCTGATGCTCCCATTAAGACTAATAGTTGTTGATGGGATTGCTGGTGCTCAAAAAGATCTTTTCCAACTTGGGATTCCCCAAAAGCTTCCAGTCAAGGAGATGATTTATTAAAAGTGATTTATTAATTGTTCTGTGTGATACTACAATTGTTCTACTCAAACAAGTGAAATCTTTCAGAAGAAAATACTGCAACAAATGGCAAGTGCTTGTTTTTTAATTTTAGTGGCTCCTGTTGAGCTTTTAGCAATATTCATTTTTAATAACACTGAGTTCTGCAGCTCCTTTGGAAGTTTCTCTTCCCAGAGCTGGAGGGATTGGCAGGGGAACAGCAGGTGCTGTTTCCCATTGAGTCCCTCCTGTTCTCCAGCCCTGGAAAATTTGGGTTGGATTGGAGATCCACAACAAACAGCACCATCTGGCAGACCCTGTTCCACACAAAATTCCTTTCCTAAACTTTCCTTTCCTTTCCTAAACTTTCCTTTCCTAAACTTTCCTTTCCTAAACTTTCCTTTCCTAAACTTTCCTTTCCTAAACTTTCCTTTCCTAAACTTTCCTTTCCTAAACTTTCCTTTCCTAAACTTTCCTTTCCTAAACTTTCCTTTCCTAAACTTTCCTTTCCTAAACTTTCCTTTCCTTTCCTAAACTTTCCTTTCCTAAACTTTCCTTTCCTTTCCTAAACTTTCCTTTCCTTTCCTAAACTTTCCTTTCCTTTCCTAAACTTTCCTTTCCTTTCCTAAACTTTCCTTTCCTTTCCTAAACTTTCCTTTCCTTTCCTAAACTTTCCTTTCCTTTCCTAAACTTTCCTTTCCTTTCCTAAACTTTCCTTTCCTTTCCTAAACTTTCCTTTCCTTTCCTAAACTTTCCTTTCCTTTCCTAAACTTTCCTTTCCTTTCCTAAACTTTCCTTTCCTTTCCTAAACTTTCCTTTCCTTTCCTAAACTTTCCTTTCCTTTCCTAAACTTTCCTTTCCTTTCCTAAACTTTCCTTTCCTTTCCTAAACTTTCCTTTCCTTTCCTAAACTTTCCTTTCCTTTCCTAAACTTTCCTTTCCTTTCCTAAACTTTCCTTTCCTTTCCTAAACTTTCCTTTCCTAAACTTTCCTTTCCTAAACTTTCCTTTCCTAAACTTTCCTTTCCTAAACTTTCCTTTCCTAAACTTTCCTTTCCTAAACTTTCCTAAACTTTCCTTTCCTAAACTTTCCTAAACTTTCCTTTCCTAAACTTTCCTAAACTTTCCTTTCCTTTCCTAAACTTTCCTTTCCTTTCCTAAACTTTCCTTTCCTTTCCTAAACTTTCCTAAACTTTCCTTTCCTAAACTTTCCTAAACTTTCCTTTCCTAAACTTTCCTAAACTTTCCTTTCCTAAACTTTCCTAAACTCTCCTTTCCTAAACTCTCCTTTCCTAAACTCTCCTTTCCTAAACTCTCCTTTCCTAAACTTTCCTAAACTCTCCTTTCCTAAACTTTCCTAAACTCTCCTTTCCTAAACTTTCCTTTCCCCCAGTGGCAGTGAAGGGGGAAAGAGTTTAAGTGGTGTTTTTCAAGGAATATGGCTCAGGAAAAGGGGGTTTAAATTTTTCATTTTTCAAGGAATATGGCTCAGGAACAGAGGTTTTCCAGCAAGGCCTGTGCTGGGAAGCTTTGGGCATCTGCCAGGGAAGCAGATGTCTCCCAGTAAACCCCATTCAGCTCCACGAGGACTTTGGGGCTGGCCATCTGTGGGATCAGCATCTGCCACCAGGAATATCCGTTAAGGAAGTTCCCAACTCCCCAAAACCAGTTTGGGGCTGGTTTCTAATGAAAGGAGAAGCATTGGAGCAGAGCTGGGAGCTGTGCTCAGCCCCATCCCTGCAGGTGTGGAGGGCTGTGGAACCCTGAAAAATTCATATTTCTTTGGGAAAAGTCATGTTTCTTTGTCCTGAATCCATTTTTGCTGTGATTTATCCCTGCTGGCTCAGGGACAGGAGGCAGGAGCACTCCTGGGATGGTTTCCTGCATTTTCTTTTTGAGTGTGTGGCAGGAATGTGCTCCTGGTTTGTCCTTCAGCTCCCTAAAACAAATGCTGGGATTCCTTCAGGCTGTCCAGCTCCAGGAGTGGGGTGGGAAGGGAGGGAGAGGTCCTGACTGGACTCTGCAGGTTTGAAAACATCTCGTGGTTGCTTACTAAAAGAGAAATTGGTGAGTTAGTTCCATTCAATCCCTTTGGAAATGGTATTTCTTGATGGTGGTTCCATTTTTTGTGGGTAAATTTTTGTAGGTAAATTGATGCTGAAGCTCCAAAATCCCATTCCCGCACATTAAAAACAAAAAAAAACCCTAATTGTATTGGAAAGTGGTGTTTTTATTTTTATTTTGGCTGTAATTTGGGCTGTAACTACTCCAAATGAAGTCTTGCTCATCCCTATTCGTTCCAAGTGATCCTGTTGGGAAGTTGTCACTGAAGTTCAACTCCAGTTTAGTTAAGTGTTAAAGATCATTGGTCTAAAGGCTCTTTATATCGAAATCCTGGTAGCAATAAACAGATTTTTTTAAAAATTGAGGTTATCATCCCTTAAATGTCCCCTCTGAGGAAAATTTTGATGCTTTAAAAACCTGGATAAAAGGTGCTTGATATTCCCCATCCAAGCAGCACAGAATCCATTTTGTCTCTGCCTGTTTGCCTGGAAAAGGCTGCAGCATCCTCACCCATTTTGTGTTCCCAGATGCTGCAGCACAGTGAAATATTCCCTCATAAAAGGGAGCAGAAAATTCCAGTAAACTGCAGGAGACAGGAGTGGCTGCAAAAATACTCACTTTATGTGTGGAAAAGGACATCTTCTACCTGCAATTAAAGAAATTAAGTTGTAGTTTCTAGTAATGCATGGCAACTCCCAGAGCACTTAAAGAGCTCTGTCATTAAATTATTCCCAATTTAGAATTCCAGATATTCCAGAGCACTCATTGTATTGACATTTTTTTTATTAGAAGTGAGTAATTGGCACTGAATTACTGTGGAAGGGACCATATTTTTAGCAGGATTTAATAAGGGATTAATAATAAATTAATAAGAAATGCCAGATCTCTCTAGATAAAGGGAAGACTCCACTAAAACCAGTTCCAATCTGGGTTTCCCATTTGGACTGATGATGACTTTTTTGCAAGGAATTGAAGAGTAAAAACAATTAAAATTGGGGTGATTAAAAATCCTTTCCAGCCCATTCCATGATCCCAGGGCACGTGGGACTCCACAAACATCTCCAAGTCCAGGTGTGCAGTTTTTGGCAGGATGGGGCTAACTGGGAGTTACTGGTGGCACTCAGACCTCCCTCCACGTTGGGATGGATTTAAAGCCACGCTTGGTTGAAAGCAGCTCCGAATTTTGGGGGAAATGGGAGTTTAACCCTTTGAGATCAGCAGGTGAGGCCAGGAGATCCCTGATGGGGGCATCATCAGGCAGCAAACACAACAATCCCACTTGTTTGGAACTCAAATGCTTCTGCTGCTTCTCCTGGGCAGATGGAATTCATCCAGCATTTGAGCTGGACATGGATAATCTGCAGTGTGGTTTTGTGCTGGTGTTTTCCAGTCCTGGGAATAGTGGAAAGATTGATGAGGAGGTGGTGTGTCTTGGTTGAAATCCAGGTTTGGGTGTCCCTCATCCAAGCAGGAATCCTGCATGTCAGAGTTCCCAGGCACGGGCAAGGGCTCTTCACTTCCCACATTCCCCTGGATTTCCACGGTGGGCTGTCAGGGAGAAATTCCCTAAGTTCCCCTTGTGTGAGCCCTTCCAGGCAGGAATTCCTGCTCCCTTCTCTGCGGGGCCAGCTGAGGGAGCTGTGGATGTAGGAATGGCCCCACTTCCAATCCAGGCAATCCAGAGACTTTTGCTAACAGCAGTTTGCTGATGAGTAACCAGGGTTTTATAAAAGATTTTCCTGCATTCCTGCATTTTCCTTGTGGTCACTGTCACTGGGATTCCTAGGTAATATTTTCATTTCTGATTTATTTGGAGAGAGTCCTCAAGACTCTCTGTGTGTTGAGCAAATCTCATTTTGAGATCTCTATTTGAGATCTCTATTTCCAGCATTTCTGTATTTCCAGGTGTCACTTTATGCAGTGAGTATACCCAGTGCTGAGCCCGATGGAAGTGTTGTGGGAATCCCCAGGGATTCTCTGAGCAGGGCTGGACATGGATTTGGTGGATCAGACCCCTTGAGGGCTGGATTTTGGGATTGATTCCTGGCTCTGTCCTCCAGCTCCCCAAATCCAGAGTTCACCTCTCCTAAAACCTCCTTAACCCAAACCCATCGATTCCTCTGCCACTTAAACCTGGAGAACTTACTAGGGCTTTAATCCTTTTATTGTAAGCTGGGCTGAAATTAATTTTCCCCCAGAAGTGTGCAAAGCCAATTAACAGGAGCTGGGCACTCTGCAGCCTGACCCCATGGCGGGATCAATACCCACACCCTGGGAAACCATGGACATTTGGGGATATCCACCCACATTCCCAGCCCTTCTCCACTCTGCTCCAGCACTTCCAGCCCTTTGGTGGGTGTGCTTACAAATGGGAATGTTGAGGATTATTTTTGTCTCAACCCCAACTGGGGTTTTTCCAACTCAAATCCCCATGGTTTTTTGTCCTTCTGGCACCACAGCTTCTGTTTTCCACACAGAGCTCTTGGAGGTTATTAATTTTCTCCCTGTGATAGGGTGATCAAGCGTCCTGTCAGGAAAATGGATCTGCGTGTCAGCCCTCGCCGTGATTAAAGGGAGACGCGGCACGGGGGGAAAATACCAAATTTCCACAGCCAAATCAGAGGGCTCCTCAGCCACGTGTTCTTCCAGTGGAAATTCTGCCTGGCACTTCAGCTGGGCAAAATTGTTCCCATTAATTGGGGGCTTCCCCTAGTAATTAAAAAAACGAAAACAAAACCAGCAAACAAACAAACAGAAATCAGATATGAAGGAGTTTGTATCCCCCTCTATTTAAGCAGATTTTTTCCCCATCCAGGGTTTTCCAGGGCAAGGTCAAAATTTTGCTGCGCTTGAGGGGTTTGGTTGGTTAGTTTTTAATTTCTTGGATTCTGGTAGGTTTGGAGGATTTTGGGGGTCATTTTCTTTTTGAGGCAGAAAATTCTCCATACTGTCATATCCCAGATTGCTGATGGAACACTGTGGGGTCTTTCCCAGCCTGTCCTGGTTGGAATTTCTCGTGGGGTTAACAAAGAGTGACATCTTGGCACAGGGGGAGCAGCAGGAAGGAGCTCAGCTCCTGGTCCCCAGCCCAGGCCTGGGAGCTTTCCCAGGAAGATTGTGGATGAGGATGGAGCTTGTGGATTCCCAGTAGTTTTTTGGGGTTTTTTTGCCATTCCAGGCTGATACATGAAAATTCTTTTGATGCAGAGATCTTGAGGATTCCCCATCCCTGGAGGTGTCCAAAGCCAGGTTGGAGCAACCTGGGCTAATGGAGAGTGTGAAGGGAGCAGGATGGGATGATCTTTGCACCCCTTTCACCCTAAATCATTCTGCAGTGGGCAGGATGCTCCCTGTGGGATGCAGTGAAGGGTTAACTCAGTGTGTCTGTAATCCCTGGATGGGGGAGGCTCACAGTGTTTCATTTCCTACTGGAAGCAGCACACGTGTTGGCTTTTCCTTTCTTCCAGGCCAGAGCTGCATGGGCTGGGGTCAGCACCCGGGTATTGATCCACATGCACAGCCCTGCTCCAGCATCTGCTGTGCTCCTGCTCCTGGAGAGCAGCAAGGGCTGGGATCCACAGGGATCCACAGCCAGAGCTGGGATCCAGAGCTGGGATCCCCATGCACAGCCCTGCTCCAGCATCTGCTGTGCTCCTGCTCCTGGAGAGCAGCAAGGGCTGGGATCCACAGCCAGAGCTGGGATCCCCATGCACAGCCCTGCTCCAGCATCTGCTGTGCTCCTGCTCCTGGAGAGCAGCAAGGGCTGGGATCCACAGGGATCCACAGCCAGAGCTGGGATCCAGAGCTGGGATCCCCATGCACAGCCCTGCTCCAGCATCTGCTGTGCTTCTGCTCCTGGAGAGCAGCAAGGGCTGGGATCCACAGGGATCCACAGCCAGAGCTGGGATCCCCATGCACAGCCCTGCTCCAGCATCTGCTGTGCTCCTGCTCCTGGAGAGCAGCAAGGGCTGGGGTCCACAGCCAGAGCTGGGATCCAGAGCTGGGATCCCCATGCACAGCCCTGCTCCAGCATCTGCTGTGCTCCTGCTCCTGGAGAGCAGCAAGGGCTGGGATCCACAGCCAGAGCTGGGATCCAGAGCTGGGATCCAGAGCCGGGATCCAGAGCCAGGGCTGAGATCCAGAGCTAGGATCCAGAGCCGGGATCCAGAGCTGGGATCCAGAGCCGGGATCCAGAGCCAGGGCTGAGATCCAGAGCTAGGATCCAGAGCCGGGATCCAGAGCTGGGATCCAGAGCTGGGATCCAGAGCTGGGATCCAGAGCCAGGGCTGTGCTCAGCCCAGCAGTCAGGGCCCTGCCGTGGCATCCAACATCCTGCAGTGCCGAGCCTCAGGTGGCTCCTGGGCACCTGGGGTGGGCTGGGAGGCCACCTGGGCTGTGGCAGCCAGTGGGACACATGTTCAGGAGAGCCTGGGAGAAACAGCTGTTGGACAATTCCAGCAGTTCCCTTCCCTGCTTTGTTCCAGCCCGTTTTCATCCTTCTTCCTCCAAAGGCAGCTGCTATTGATTTTTTCCACTTTTTACCTCCCTTCCCATTGTTAAGTTTTCCCTTGTTTTTCTCTCCCTTTTGGCTGGTGGGGTTGCCTGACCACAGCTCCTAAAATTTGGTTAGCTTGCTTATTTTGCTCTGGAACCGCATGGATGTCATTAACAGACATCCCTTGTGCTTCATTAACCCACCCTTCATTAATCCATGAGCCTCATCCCATGTCAGGTGATGACTCCCAGCTCCTCAGCAAACAGCTCTTGGGAAGAATTAAAACTTCCTCATTTTTTTAGAACAAAAAATGGGGAATTTCCCAGGATGTTGAAAATTAACCTCTAGGTAAGAGTGGATTTCATTTTGTCAGAATAGGTGACTATAGTTTTGTTCCAATAATTTCTTCTAAGATTTTGGGATTTTACTCCAAATAAAAAAAAAATCTGCTTAGTGGAATTCAGAATCCATGGACTATGTTAAACTAATAGCACATATTTCACTTTTATGTAAATTTTTTAACTTGGGTTTTGTGGAATTCATAAATGGCTTTTGTCCCATTGTTAAAACTCCAAGAGGTGACATTTTACTGTATGAAAATATCAGTTTGGTTTAATGATGTGTGCTGTTATCCTAAAATTTAATACAAACCTGAATGTGGTGATGGATCCTATACCAAAAAGTTGCTTTTACATCATACATAGTGCAAGGAACTTATCCTGAAAAAAGCCCATCTTTTAAGACCAATAAAGATTATAACTTGCCAATCTAAAGAAAGGAAATCAAGAAATGACACAGAATGACGTAGAACGTCACTGAGCAAACAAACCTGGAAACGAGGGAGTTTATTTGTCCCCACGAGTTCTTGGCAGGTGTTGAAGGGATATTTTGACTTGCCTGCTAACTGGAATCCTCTCCGTGCCCAAAAACCCCTCTGCCCACCAAGACACAGCTACCGCTCTTTGCGTGTCCGTTTCCTCCGCGAGGCAGTTCACGTTTTCCGTTTGCAGGGTTGAAAACCGCTCTCACTTTGGGTTTTGCCCCACTGCAGGCTGCCTGGCTGGCCTCCCCCAGCCCAAGAGGGTGTCCGCGTCCTACGAGGAGCGGCGCAAGCAGGCCACGGCCATCGTGCTGCTGGGCGTCATCGGCGCCGAGTTCGGCGCCGAGATCGAGCCGCCCAAACTCCTCACCCGGCCCCGCAGCTCCAGCCAGATCCCCGAGGGATTCGGCCTCACCAGCGCTGGAGCCAATTATTCCCTGGCCAGGCACACTTGTGAGTAACCCCCAGGCCTCTCCTGCTTCGGTTCCTTCCAGTTTTCATGGAAAAGGGCAGAATGAGGGATCGGGAATGCGCAGCGTGACAGGTTAGAGTCACTGGTTAATTAGCGGTGTGTTTGGATTTTCTTTTACTTGGAGTTAGGATTAAAGACACAAAACAGATGGAGTTTTTGTTTGGATTTGGTTGTTTATTAAATCTTACCTAAAGCGCAGAGAGTTCTGCAACGCTTTTAGCTACCAGCTAAAAGTGAGCAAAGTGGAGCTGAATCGAGCTAGTTACAAGGTCTAAACAATCCAATAAAGAGCTAATACTTATAAAATTTATATTTTTCACTTAATAACTGAACACCTGTGACCTGCACTGCAGCACTATCTATCCAACCAAAAACTACTACCTGAAACTAAGAAGAAGAGGACAGAAAAAGACAATGCCCAAGAACCTCTATTTTGTCCCATACCTATTACTGTATTCTATAACCCCAAATCCCAAGCCCTTCACCATGTGAAATCACACACTTCTATTTAACTACACACCTGTGACTTTAACTCCACCACTCAAATTTGGAAGCCTTCTCTAAGGCCTCAGGTCAGAAGCAATGTTCTCCAGGGGGTCAGTGCACAGAAAGCTCAAAAATCCCAGGTTTGTGGGGTCCAACAGTGCAGGAAGAGATTGCCAAGGAATTGGTGCTGATGGAGAGAACTGCTGGAATCCTGCCATGCTTTAGTCTCCTCCCAGGTGAAGCAGAGCACTTGTTTGATTTGTTCTTGGTTATCTGTCACCTTTCATTGTCCAGGCTGCTCCCAGCCCTGTCACAGCTGGCCTTGGACACTTCCAGGGATGGGGAATCCACAGCTTCTCTGGGCAAGCTATAAATCCATCAAATGCAGGGTATTTCTGTGTGCCGTGGAACTGGGATTGCGTGCCTTTTGGAGAGGCTGGAATTCCATAGAAATTCCTGCCGTGCCCTTGCCTGGCACCCGCACGAATCCCTGGAACCCTCAGAGCTATTCCACCACGGAATGCCACCCCAGGAATCTCTGGCTGCAGATGCCCCTCGTGCCCCCAGAGCTGCAGCTGCTGCTGTGTTTACAGAGTTAATGGGCTGAGAAATGGGGCTGCTGTGGCCAGCCTATGGAAATGCTGGATGCCATGGATAATTCCAGGGGTTTTCCAGGCAGCTGCCATCCATGCAGTTATTAATGAGCAGCTCTTTGCCCTTTAGCTCTGGCAGGCGACACCGTGTCCATGGAGTTACTGAGATCTCCTGGGCCTCTTCCCAAAGGGAACAGCAGGATTTCCATGCTGCCAGATCCATGCAGTCCCTCCAGTTCTGCTGGACTTTGGGTTCAACAAGCCAGCCAGAATTTCAGTTCCTAACTCACACCCCTCTGCCGTGACAGTGTCCCAGATTCCTGGCAGCAAGTGGAATTTCTGAGCAGAAATAGCAATCTCCCTGCCTGGTTAGTTGGGTGGGTTCTTTGGCTGGGATATTGGGAAGGAGTTCCTGCCTCTGAGGGTGCTGAGGCCCTGGCACAGGTTCCCCAGAGAAGCTGTGGCTGCCCCCTGCCGTGGGCAAGGGTGGCTCCCACTAGCCCAGGTCACTCCAAGCCTTGTCCAACCCAGCCTGGAGCAATTCCAGATGGAAGGTGATTGTAATTGGGGGAGAAAGAAAATCTGATCATCATTATGCAAAAAACAAGGGATTTTTAATTTAAGCCTGAAAATATCTTGATTTGATACCTGGGAGAAGATCTGGAATAAAAAGACTAAAAATGCACTAGGCCAGGAGCAGAAAGAGATTAATGGGTAAGGAATTTTAACCCAGCTCTCCAAAGTTCTATCTCTCTGTGGACAGTCGGGGGAAAAAAAATCACCCAGAAGGGGTCACAATCAAGTTAAATCCTATTCTTGGAGTCCATCATTTGGATTTAGTTGGATCTTGATCAGAGTTTGCAGTGTCTCATTCCTGCCTGGACTATTGATTTTCCCGAGCAAATAATTTCATTTTTTAAAATCCATTGGTAAACTGGGGATAACAAGGCAGCCTGGAGCTGTGTGCTCGGAGAGATTCCTCAAGGAAAGACATTTTGGGAATCCAGGGGGCTTCTGTGCAGTGAAAATAAATGATAAATTTCAGCATTTGGGCGCATCTGGGCTAATAAAGTGATACAAGGAGCAAATGTGCCAATGCAGAATGAAGCACTTGGGATAAAATTCCATTTTAATACCACTTGATGTAGGAATCGCATTCCCTGGGCTGCCTGAGGAATTGTCCAGTGAGTCACACCTGCATTTTTGTCTCAACAATATTAATGGGAAGCAGCAAATCCGGGTCCAGGATCATCCCAGGATATTCCAGCCCTGCTGTGCTGAGCTTTTCCAGGGCTAATTACCTCGTTGCTGCGCTGACTCTAATGTGACATGTTTATTGCCCTAACGAACAACTCATTAGCGCTGGGATGTTTTTGTCAATATTAATTCCTTCCTTTAAGCCAAGGCAAAGCTTTGAACAAAGATGTCCCAGCCAGAGACCCATTGGCACCGGGTCTTTGGGATGCTGAGGGGAAGGAAAGGTGGCAGTGCTTTATTGGAGTAATGCTTGAGGAGGCACTTTTTAATAAGGTTTTGGTTTTGAGGCATAAAATCCACTTCGTGGCATGACCAGAAGGAATTTTGGGATCGAGAGCGGTTGGTGTGAATCAACTGGAAAAATCTCTGTTGGCTTTTCCCTAAAACAGGAGGCTTGTTTAAATAAACAAAACAAGCAACTTGTTGAGGGCAGTTGAAGAAAAAGCTGATAAAATCAGTAATTATCTTTGCCACGAGAAACAGTTATTGAGGGGTAATAAATAATGATGGGGAGATAACGATAAATTATCGGCAAGCCTTGCTTGGTTTAGCCCTCCTCCATTTATGTGTACATAATTACTTTTATTTAGAAGCAGGCTGCTAAATGAAATATTAATTTCATTAGTTAAATGAATTTTATTCAGCATTCAGGAGTTTCATATGTTAAATGAAATATTAACTATTTCCAAAATGTACAGAACCTGGATGGGGATTCAAGATTGGGGAGGTTGTTTGGGGCGTTGCTCAGAAATACTTCCGGCACATCCACTCCTCCCGCTTTTTCCCCCCGGATCTATTTGTTGTTGTTTCTTACGTGGTGCAGATGTTGTGTTTGAGAGCAGCAGTGGCACAGAGGGTGCCCAGGGGCAGGGTGGGGGCTGGAGCAGTGGTTGGGGAAGGTGACGCTGCCCATGGCAGGGGCTGGCACTGAGTGTGTGTGGGGTCCTTCACAGCCCAGCTGTGGGTGCAGCTCTGTGTGCAGCTCTCTGACCATCCCTGCTGTCCCTGCCCAGGCAAGGCCCTGACGTTCCTGCTGCTGCAGCCGGCCAGCGCGCGCCTGCCGGCGCACAGCACCATCCGCAGGACCGCCATCGACCTCATCGGCCGCGGCTTCACCGTCTGGGAGCCGTACATGGACGTGTCGGCCGTGCTCATGGGGCTGCTGGAGCTCTGCGCCGACGCCGAGAAGCAGCTGGCCAAGTGGGTGCTGCAGCTGGCCCAGCTAGCCCGGCCCTGGGCGAGCTGGTTCAAGTCCTGAAGCGTGGTGGGGTGAGGAGTGAGGGGGGAAGGTTAGCTGGGGATTGGGAAGGAGCTCTTGGCTCTGAGGTGGAATGGAATTCCCAGAGGAGCTCCCCCGGGTCACTGGAAATGTCCGTGGCCAGGTTGGACAGAGCAGCCTGGGTTAGGGAAAGGCGGCCCCGGACCGTTCCATGATTCCATTAAATGTTTGTTGACAAACACAATTTAAGTGGTACCTGCGATAAGAAGCTGGTTTAATCCCAGAAATGTGTTCCCACGTCCCTGTGTGTTGGGGGTTCTGACATTATTCTAAGGTAGGTATTGCCCATTTTATGTAAGTTTTAATTTCCTCAGCGTACAAGGAATGAATGCTTGCCACGTGCTGGCAGGAGAAATATGGACAAACAGGATTAGCGTTATTTTTTGTCTGAATTCCAGTTATTCCTTGTAGTGTGGCTGGAGGCACCAGCACCTTTTCCCTTCCCTTAGCCCCATCCTATGGAAATCCCACCTTCCAGCATCCAAGTGAGCACAGTTCTTCAGCAACTCCTTCTGCTGGTGTGATTCCATCCTTAGCTGTCAGGAAGATTAGTCTGGCTCTCCCTCCAAAGAGCAGGGAATAAATGAAGGGATCAGCGTGGAGCCTTGAGGAGCCCGGTGCAATTTTCCTCATGATAAATTGCATAATAAGCGCGAAAGCGTTTGCTTATTAATCCATAACAAGATTTAGATTGAAAATGGCCTGTTACGTTGCTGACAGATCCAGGATGGAGGGAGATGGAGAGAAATGGAGCAACAATGTGTGCAGGGGTTAAGTGTGGATCTCACCCTCCCGGAGCCCCGCTGAGCTCCCGCTTTGTGCCGGATTTGCCGCGGACACAATAACGGCACACAGCTGCCGGCGCCTCTCCCGGAGGTTTTATTAAAGAGCTTTTATGTCAAGCTTCTGCTTTTAGATAGAAAAGAAGAAATCGCATTTATTGACCAGGAAAACGAGTGGGTTTCTTTTTTCCCTGCTGAATCAAGGGAATAGCTGAGCTGTTAGGCAAAACTCAGGTGCTTGGAACTCCTTCGCTCGTGCAGCTCGTCCTGGTTCCCAGAGGTTAGACTGTACCAAGGGCAGCTGCTCAGTTCTGAGGACAAAAAAGTGTTTTCCCAGCATTTTTAGGCTTTGATGGCTTGGCTTGGATGATGATAGGAATCATTTTTGGCTGTATTCTTGCTTTTTGAATTAGGCTACGTTTCATACAGATTTTCATGGAATGGTTTGGGTTGGGGGGTATTTTAAGGATCATCCTATTCCACCATGGGCAGGAGCACCTTCCACTAGTCCAGGCTGCTCTAAGTCCTATCCAGCCTGGCCTGGAACAATTCCAGGGATAGGGCAGCCACGGCTTCTCTGATCTGAAGCACCCAAATCAGCAGATCACCTTCGAATCAACCCACACATTCTTACGTGTGCCTTGGAGCAATCTGAGCTCTTGGGAGGTGGAACAGGAAGGTCTGGATGCTTTTGTCCTGCTTTGGCCAGCTCTCCCCTCATCCTCCCAAGCTAAGGAACTCACTAAAAGCCTGTTGCTTTCCAGGAAAATGCACACTTTGCCAAATATCCTGTAAGGAAAAATACTGCTGGAGCCTTTGGAAAGTGGCAGAGAGGCACCTGGGGTTTGCTGGCTTTGGGAACCCCCTCCAAAAGTGAACTGGGGTAACTCCTTCCCTGGCTTCTCCCTTTTTCATGGAACACCTGGACAGGAGTTTTAAAGTTACGTTTAGATGTGGTTTTCCAAGGAAAGGCCAATGGGGACATCACCTTGTGGAAGAATTTGGGAATTTTAATTTTGTACAGAGATGGTGAGGGATGGGAAGGGGAAAGAAACTGGTTGGGATTATAAACTCCTGCTATTCCCTTCCCAAAAAAAATCAAAGAGCACAGGGAAGAAGGAGGAGCTCCTTCCACAGGTTATACAGAAAAATACGTGGCTGCCTCATCCCTGGAAGTGTTCAAGGCCAGGCTGGACTGGGCTTGGAGCACCCAGGGAGAGAGGAAGGTGTCTCTGTCCATAGCAGGGAGTGGAACAAGTGATCCTCAAAACCCCTTCCAACCCAAACCAGCCTGGGATTCCATGTTTCTACATTTTGGGGAACTTTTGGATAATGTGCAGGGCACATAGAAATTTTATTTTTGCAGTTACTGGGTACTTAGTACTTTATTGCTTTTTGCTCTTATCTTGTCACAGCAAGTAAAAGCCTTGAATTAAAGAGAATTACTCTGGCCGGGGGATTTTTCAAGCTGTGTTTAAAATACTGTAAAAGACCAAGCCAGAAATGCTTGGCAAGACGCTGTGGGCTCGCCTGGGCCTCCGTGGGGTGATATGTATTCAGCACGTACAGATAATTTGTTAACAAGGCCTTTTGGCCACTTTGGACAGATGCACTTACTGTTTTCAATCTTCATGGTTAATTATTCGATTTGGGGTTGATGCTGGAACACCCTGACTCCTAATCACTGCTCTTTGTTGGGAGTCCATTATATTGGAACTGCCGGAGTGCTCCCGGTGACCTTGAACTGACATTATAAGCTGGTTCTAATCTTTTCCCTCCGTATTTCTAACGCTGCTTTCCTTTGTGCCTGCCTTTGTGCTGCTCCCGTTTAGCATCACAATGGGGCTGCCCCTGAGCCCGGCTGCGGACTCGGCGCGCTCGGCTCGCCACGCGCTGTCCCTGATCGCCACGGCGCGCCCGCCCGCCTTCATCACCACCATTGCCAAGGAGGTGAGCGGGGCCCGGGGGGTGCAGGGAGCCCTTTGTGGAGGGTTTGGAGGGTGCTGGTGCGCACCAGGCACGGCCTGTCTGGGGATGCTGAGCCGCCCCGGCCGAGCTGAAGGGTGTGGCTTAGCGGTGACCGTGGAGGCGCTGCGTTCCCGCGGATCTTTAAAGCTCTTCCTGGCGGTGACCCCGTGTCCCCGGTGCCCACAGGTGCACAGGCACACGGCGCTGGCAGCCAACACGCAGTCCCAGCAGAACATCCACACCAGCACGCTGGCCCGTGCCAAGGGCGAGATCCTGCGCGTCATCGAGATCCTCATCGACAAGATGCCCGCGGATGTCGTGGACCTGCTGGTGGAGGTGAGGCCCCCTCTGCCTGGGCCCCATGCCAGTCTGGCTCCTCTCGAGGAGTTTCCTTCCGTGTTGCTGTGAAAATTCAGCCACGAGCACCAGAGGTTTATGTCCAGAAAGGAGGCGGAGGAGTCCTTTTACTTTATTCAAATAAAGGGAGAGGCCGTGGGGTGTTCCCTGGGATCTCTCAGATTTTTGGAGGATGCAAACCTCCTTTTATCCCAATTTCCCATCCACATTTCCCTCTCTCTTTCCCCCTGGGCTGAAGTACTGATACTGAACACCTGATACCTGAGATTCGCCTCTAATGTACAACCCTCTCTTTTAATTTTTAATTCTTACGGGTTTTCCCCATTGCTTCTTTCATCTTTCAATATCCAGTTTCATTTATCAGCAAACCTACAGTTTGTTTGTAAAGGCAAATATCTTTTTTTCCATTCGTCAATCAGTGGAATCCAGCCCATTATTTCTTTTTTCTCTCAATGCTGGTTTTATCTGCCACAGCTTGTTTGTAAAGACAAGTCTGTCATTCCTCTCACATCTGGATTTCAGGTGTGGAGAGGATTTGCTTTATACCAAGTTCATTTCGTAAACTTTAAACTGTATTAAATGAATCATGTTATTGGGGAAAACATCCTAAGCAAAGAAGGTCAAAGCCAGGTTGGACACAGCTTGGAACAACCTGGTCTACTGGAAAGTGTCCCTGCTGATGGCAGGGCTTGGAATGGGATGACCTTCAGAGCTTTAATTATAGAACATAAAGCACAGGTTGATGGTAATTTTTGTTTCCAAGGTGATGGATATCATCATGTACTGCCTGGAAGGATCTTTGGTTAAGAAAAAGGGTCTTCAGGAATGTTTTCCAGCCATCTGCAGGTGAGCTTGTTCTCTGGGAATACTGGGAACTAAATGATAGGATCACCAGCAGGATATATTTCCTAATTAAGAGTGAAACAGTCTTTTAGGTGACACAAGAAAGAGTAAAAGGTGATTTATAAAATGGGAGCATTTCCAGTATCTTTAAACGTGGATAAATATCCCAGTCATCCTCTTCAACTGGTCCAACCAATAAATTCTAATAATCACCTGTCAGCCATTACATTTTAATTTAATAACCTATTAAAATATTGAATAGTTTCAAGGAAAGAACAATTATCCTGTTGCCAGGTTGGATACTGATGGAGATGATCTTCCTCCTTCCCGATGCTTTAAGTGGCTTTCCTTAAAACATAAAGGGAAGGATAAATGGGAATTAGTGCCCAATCTCCCTATTCCTGTATGTATTTATGGCGACCCAGCGTTTTAAAATTCCCTGCAATTACTGGTAATATTTCCTGGTTACAGCCAGTATAAAAATGATCCAGCACCCAGCAGTGGCATGGTGGAGCCCAAGGGAAATTGCCATCAGGTTGTAGCAAAGGGGGAGATCTCTGGAGAGATTCCAAGTGGAAGCACTTGTGCAGCATGCCACTGTTGATCCCTTTAACATCCCAGTGTCCCTTCTGCTGAATTGTAACGTGCGCACGCGTGTGGCAAAATCCTTGGATCAAAGGGAGGGGAAGGGCAGGGAGCACCTCAGGGAGGGACACACCGGGGTGCAAAGCTGCATCTGAGCTGCATTTTTCCTTCTCCCTGCACAAAAACTAAGGATTTTCTTCCTTCTCTTTGATTCCTCATTGGTTTTTCCCCATGTTTCATTCTGCTTTTCTTCCCAGCTGCCATCCTGCAGTGCAGAACGTGTCTCGTACCTGCCTGCAGCAGTTGCTATGGCACTGGGAATCCCAAGGAGCCAGGAGAGGAGTCTGAAGGATGGGTGGTTTGAAGCCCTAAATATGCTCAGCAGTGTGTTTGTTGAGACTGATTCCAGAGATTCCTGGCAGATTTTGGGAGAGGAAGATTTAACTTAGCAAAATTCCAACGTAATTGGGAATGCGGTGTGCACTTTCAGGGGTCTGCTCTCCCTGTGATAAGGCTCAGTGTTATCCCCAAGGATTTGAATTGGCAATAAGGATTTGAATTTGCAATAAGGATTTCGTGTCTCTCGGGTTTCAAGGTGTTGCAATTCCTTGGATTTTGCAGCTGATGGAATTCCAGTAAATGCCACATGGTCACACTGGGTGTTGAGGACTATTGCAGGCTTTTCCCCAAGGGTGTTACTGGAGTAGAGAGTGTTTGATGGCAAATTTCCCTTTTTCTTTACACCCATCAAAAATTGATGAGTGTGCTCATTTCTCCTTCCTCTTCCCTGCCTTTCACTGGAACTGCCCTGAAGTCACTCAGAGTGTTGGGTGGGCACTTAACCATTTGAATTCCAGCTTCGTTGAGGTGTTCCAGCACAAAGAACACCTGTGGTCATCCAGGGACCTGATGGTTATCCCATACTCCCAAATAAATCTGACAGATCAATCTGATCAGATTCCATCCAGGGACCTGGTGGTTATCCCATACTCCCCAATAAATCTGACAGATCAATCTGATCAGATTCCATCCAGGGACCTGGTGGTTATCCCATACTCCCCAATAAATCTGACAGATCAATCTGATCAGATTCCATCCAGGGACCTGGTGGTTATCCCATACTCCCCAATAAATCTGACAGATCAATCTGATCAGATTCCATCCAGGGACCTGGTGGTTATCCCATACTCCCCAATAAATCTGACAGATCAATCTGATCAGATTCCATCCAGGGACCTGGTGGTTATCCCATACTCCCCAATAAATCTGACAGATCAATCTGATCAGATTCCATGGCACTATATCACCCATCAGTCGTTCTTGTGGAACGCCAAGCGTGCAACCGGCAGCGAGCAGAATTCTGAATCAAACCTCAGTTCCAGCCCTTAATTAATCATCTTAATTAATCATGTGGAATCCCAGAGGAGTTCAGTGTGCCAGTCTCCCCTTTTTGCCCTCAGGTTCTACATGGTGAGTTACTACGAGCGCAGTCACCGCATCGCCGTGGGCGCGCGCCAGGGCACCGTGGCGCTCTACGACATCCGCACGGGCAAGTGCCAGGTAAGAGAGCCTGGGGGAGAATTCCTTCTGCCCAGCACAGGGGCCAGGTAAGAGAGCCTGGGGGAGAATTCCTGCCCAGCACACCTGGGAGCAAAGAGCAGCAAGCTCTGCATCCATCCTGTGCTGAGCTGCTGGGATATTATGGATAACACCAAGGGGATCAATAGTTTAATGAAGGATTTAAGGATATCGAGTCCTGCTAGCTCCATTTCCTGTGCCACTGGATTAATAAGAAAATTAATTATCAGGCTTATTTCCTGATCTGAAAGTTTGGGATTTATTTCCCCAAAAATTGGGAATTATTTACTCTCTGTTGGGGAATGTTCACAACGTTTGGTTCCTTACTGTTCAGAATAATCCCCCACATTAACCATGGAAAACAGAGCAAAGGGACTCCCAGAATAATTAGGACAGGTCCTTTTCAGGTTTAATTATTATTCACAAGATAAAAAATTTTTCCAGATAAACACCATTTGTTGAATACAGATTCCTCCCTCCAAATCCAATTTTATACCTAATTTCTCACAACTGCAGATTTTTCTGGCTGCTCAAAAACCATGGAATAACTTGAGAATGGTGCAGCTGAAAAGGTTGTCACTGGAGAAAAACTCAGGGTTTTTATTTCCTTTCCTGTGAGGGATTTTAGGATCCCGAAAAGCATTTTGAGTTTTGGTTTTTTTTCCCTCTTCCACGTAATTTTAGATTTTTAAGAAGGGTGTTTGTAGGAACTGACTGAGAAATTACTTGGAATGATCAGTAGGGTGATGGATATCAAAAATCCCACCTTTAACTAAAAATAAATCGGTGTTTATCTCTTTCTATATATTTATCTATAGATATTTATCTATAAATAGATAAATAAATAAATAGATAAATAGATCTATCTAGCTATGAATAGATAGATAAATAGATCTATTTATCTAGGATAGGGTTTCCCCTCACTAAAATTTACTTTATTAGCAGACTGTATTGCGACTGTTCCAAATGCAAACACTTTAATCTATTTCCCCACGATTCAATAACAAAACCGGGTTGTTTCTCCTCCTAGAAATGATTTTATTGGACCCTTTGGGTGCTGCTGCTGTTCCCCACGTGGGCCAGGGGCAGGCTGGGGCTCCGTGGGGATTTTGGCAGCCCCGGAAGCGGGCGGCGCCCTTCCCACGCCCTATGGATTTGTCCTTCAGCTGTTGGCAGCCGGCAGAGATGCCAGCCTGGCTGCTGATTATTCCCCCAGCAGCGACTGTCAGGGGAGGCACTGACCCGCAGCCGCCCGCTGCGGGGCTCCGGGTGTCTCCAGGACACTCATCGTGACACTGGTCGTGAGCTGCCCGGGTGCTCCGTGCCCCGGAGCCAGCTCAGCCTCGGCCACAGCCTCGGCCTCAGCTCTTCCCTCTGGGAGCCAGCTGGGAGGTGGCTGCGTGCCCGCTGCCAGCAGCATCCGTGTCCTGCGCTCTGCTCGTGTCCCACAGCAGCCACAGCCTCCTGGCTTCCCCCTCACTCCGTGTTCCCCCACTCGTTCCCCTCCTGTTCCCCCACTCGTTCCCCTCCATGTTCCCCCACTCATTCCCCTCCTGTTCCCCCCACTCGTTCCCCTCCATGTTCCCCCCACTCGTTCCCCTCCATGTTCCCCCCACTCGTTCCCCTCCTGTTCCCCCCACTCGTTCCCCTCCTGTTCCCCCACTCGTTCCCCTCCTGTTCCCCCCACTCGTTCCCCTCCATGTTCCCCCCACTCGTTCCCCTCCATGTTCCCCCCCACTCGTTCCCCTCCTGTTCCCCCACTCGTTCCCCTCCATGTTCCCCCCACTCGTTCCCCTCCTGTTCCCCCACTCGTTCCCCTCCTGTTCCCCCACTCGTTCCCCTCCATGTTCCCCCGACTCGTTCCCCTCCATGTTCCCCCGACTCGTTCCCCTCCTGTTCCCCCACTCGTTCCCCTCCATGTTCCCCCCGACTCGTTCCCCTCACTCATTTCCCCTCACTCATTCCCCTTCCACGTTCCCCTCACTCGTTCCCTTCATTCATTCCCCCTCCATGTTCCCCTCACACACTCACCCTCCATTTTCCCCCTCACTCATTCCTGCTCCATATTTCCCCTCCATGTTGCCCTTCCATATTCCCCCCTCACTCATTTCCCCATACTCATTCCTGCATATTCCCCCTCATTCATTCCCCTCCATTTTCCCGCTCACATTTTCCCCCTCACACACTCACCCTCCATTTTCCCCTCACATTTCCCCCTCACTCATTCCCCCTCACATTTTCCCTCTCATTCATTCCTCCATATTCCCCCGCACTCCTTCCCCTCCATTTTCCTCCTCACCCATTCCCCCACAGAGATTATAGAAATTCCATTCTGAAGCTCAGAATTCCTTAAGAAACGAGCTAAGCTTTATTATTATTTTGGAAAGAAACACCTGTAACATTTGCAGTGCTTTCCCTAGCTGGAGAAGGCTTTGTGAGCAGATTATCTGAATTCCTTCATGCAGAGAATTCCTGACTGGACAGGTGGGAATTGTTCCTGGCTGGATAGGTGGGAGTTTTTCCTGGCTGGCTAGATGGGGATTCCTGGCTGGCTAGATGGGAATTCCTGGCTGGCTAGATGGGGATTCTTGGCTGGGTAGATGGGAATTCCTGGTTAGAGAGATGGGAATTCCTGGCTGGCTAGATGGGAATTCCTGGTTAGATAGATGGGAATTCCTGGCTGCCTAGATGGGAGTTTTTCCTGGCTAGATAGATGGGAATTCCTGGTTAGATAGATGGGAACTCCTGACTGGCTAGATGGGAGTTTTTCCTGGCTGGCTAGATGGGCAGGATCCAAGTGCCCCACGTGAGAGATTCACGGGTGATCTTCTCTCATCCCAGTTTTCTCTGGATCACGGGGAGCTGCTTGCCTGTCAGTACCAAATCCTCCCTGTGATTTCTCCCTGCCAGGGCTGTCCCTTTAGGCTGAGCCTCCCAGGGCATGTGGGATTTTCCTGGTTTCAGTGGGATGGCTCCAGGATTTGGAGCACTCCTGGAACTCAGGTGAGGCAAAGGTTAAACTTCCCAAAAAGCCAGGAGGAGCTTCCCTGAGCACCTGAGCACAAACAATCTGCTGATGACTATTGATTCCTTCCTCCCAGCTTCTCCCTGGCCCTGGCCTTGATGCACGGATAGCCCTGCTCAAATAAGTCTCCATCTTGATCAGGGGCTGAGATGAGATCCTGGGATTTGATAAAGATAATTGATGGTTCACAGGGAATTGGAAAACAGTTCTGAGAGCAGCAGCTCCACCTGGAAAGGAAATGTGCCCTTTGTTTTCCCAGCTTTCAAACCCTCCCCGCCAAACCAAACGCACAGGATTAAGCACAAATGGCAAGTTCTATCCCCAAATAAACCACTTGGATTAATAATTACAGCTGTAATTAATTTGTAACAATATTAAAAGGATTAGGCAGCGGGATTAAAGTATCGTTGAGCACAAGCTCTGTTTGCCCAATTAAACACTGAAATAATATTAAATTCCAGCCAAATTTTTAATGTTTTGTGTAACAGTCCTAATTATTAACACACAGTTAAAAATCCTGCACTTAAAGGTGCAGTAACACAGGAAAATACTGATGATATAAAGTTGCATTTTATATCAAATTAAACACTAAAATCGGACTGGAGAGGGAGATTACAGGTAACCAAATTTTAGGATAACTGATAATTGATTTTGGGATAATGGGAAATATTAAAGTGGGAATTTTCCCAGGTAAATCCTTGCTGAGTGCCAGAGTCTGGCCCGAAATCCCCCAATTAATTTCTCAGTACAGGTCATTTAATTATCTTCTTTTCCTTTAGGAACATATTGGGGTCTATAAGGAGAGAGTCTGAAATATTCCATTTTTATTGATTAAATCTTGGGATTCATCATAAATATTTAGAGCTGCATTTCAGAAATACATGTAATTTTTGTACCTAAAATCTGGGTCATTTGCACCGGAAGATTAAAGAGAAACAGAAGTTATTTTGGGTTTATTTCAAAGCAAAAACCACTTTTAAGCCTGGGCTGGAATCAATAATGTTTGGTCCTGGATCCTTCCAGAATTAAAATCCCAGCAATCGGAGCATTAATTGGATTGTGCAGGGGCTGATTTTATTTCAGTCCTGGATGCCTTGGCAAAGTTTGATTTATGTGGAAGGCAGGAAAGGATTTAATATTCCATTTGGAATGAATCGTGGCTTGGCTTAATGAATTACAGAGTAAAAGCTGCTGTTCTTTCAAACAGTGCTTTGAAGGTGTTCATCCTGCAATGCACACCTGCATTTCCAAGTGCAGGGCAGCCAGGAGAGGCTGCTCCCTGCAAAGCACATCCCTAAATTCCAGAGAAGAGGTCATTACTGACCATTAGCATAGCCATTAATTGGATGGGCCAATGGCCTTTTCTAAACGTGCCCAGTAACTGATGAGGGGATTGTCATGAATTTATCTCTTAAATTAAATTATTAAAGGTGCTGAAACTGGTGTGAGTTAACAGAGATTTCCAAAAGCAGGGATTTCTTTTGGAAAGCTTGGTAAGAACATTTTTACTTTCTTTTATCCATGACTTTCCATCTGTTGTGGCTCCAGGAAGGGGTTACAGAGTCACCTCCTCCTTTAGTTCCCAACAGCTAAATTCAGATTTATTGGGTCCTCCTATAGATGCCTTTGGTTGCCATCAGCCATCCCTGGATGCTTTGTATCCTGTGCCAAGCTTGGAGCTGAGGGTTCCCTGTCTCTGTTTTTAGGGTGCACTGGAAGGGCAGTGCTGCTTTCCCTTTTATTTAAGGAACCCCTGGCATCTGGAATGAGAAATACCAGCTAATAAAGGGGATCAGATACTAGGGGGCATCTCCAGGAGGGCATTATCAATTTAAAATATGCATTTATTAATAGAAAGTTGATCCAGTGTGGGATTTTTACTTCGCTTTTAGTGGAATATTGCAGCTGAAAGGAGACTTTCCCAAACACTTGGAATTAGGTTGTGGAATAGCTCGAGTGTATCCTGTGGTGCAGAGGGGCAGGTGCAGAAATCCAGTAGACTCCCATTAAAAACCTTGCCATTAGAAACCTGGGCAGGGGGAAGCTGGAAGCAGCTGCATTTGGTCCCACCGTCCTTGTCAGACAGAATTAAAACATTTCCAAAGTGGTATCACCCAGATTTTCCCAGAATTTCCACTCTGTGCTCGTTCAGCTGTGTGGGGTAACTTGGAATATTTGGAATGAGAAGCAGTGATGTGGCTTTGCTTCACTTCCTCATGGAAAACACAAGCTAGCAGCACAGAAATCCTGGCTGCAAAAGGGTTAGCATCAATTAGAGAAGCACTTCCTTTAAATAACAAAGCAGCTGGATTCCCTGAAGGATTTGTACTTCTTGAAACCTATTCCAGGAGTAAAAAGAGCAACAAGTGTGCTGCTCCTATTGATTCTTTCCTTCGTGTCACCAAAACATATTTAATTGGCAACTATTCCATGCTTGTTGAGTGCTAAAATGGGGGATCAGCTAATTAATTAACTGTGGGGATCCTGTTAAAGAGAGAGATTTGGAGTTCACTCACCTTTGCCAGGAGGAATAAATGAATATATTGATGGGTTCTTAATAGATCAGGCTCATTCCAGGTGCACACCCTGAGAAGGGTTTTTAATAACCTGGGGATGGACACGGGAGCACTGCTAACACTGACCCAGTAAGGAATGGCATTTTCCAGGAGAAAACCACGTGGCATCTTGGGTTTCATACAGCCTCGTGCCTTTTGGAGCTTTGTGGGGGTTCTGTGTGGGAGAGGAGCACGTTTCCCTGGGCTGTCGGGTCACAGGTGTCCTGCCTTCCTGTTCCCAGACGATCCACGGCCACAAGGGACCCGTCACTGCCGTGGCCTTCGCCCCCGACGGTCGCTACCTGGCCACCTACTCCAACTCTGACAGCCACCTGTGCTTCTGGCAGGTAAGCATTTCACACTGCCAGCCCTCCCTCCCTCCGTGCCACCTCCTCAGCAAACTCATCAGGATTTTATCCCTTCGTTCCCTGCGTTTAATTGCTTCAGCACGGAAAAAAACCCCAAGGGACGGAAGGGATTTTAATCCAGCTCCAGATGGATTGGGCTTGGAGCAGCCTGGACTAGTGGAAGGTGTCCCTGCCGTGGCAGGGGTGTGGAATGAGATGTTCCAACCCAAGCACAAAGGGTTAAACATGCTCTGTGTAGTTCTCAGATGTGACCTCAGACGTGCACTGGTGATTTTTCCCTTCCGTGTCGTGTTTGGCACGATTATTAATGCAGGAAAATCAGGAGCATTAGTCATCCTAAAAGGGTTATTACTCAAGATGATTTAAATTGTGGAAATGTCAGTGGGGCTCGCTCGGGATGCCGTGATTTACACCCCTGACACGGGGAGAGCCAGGAGAAGGGGTGCTCAGAATTCAGGACATGGCAACAGCAGCAGCAGCAACGCAGCCCGGGGTTTGCCAAGGTTTCCTGGGCACAGAAATGCTGGGATGGCCGTGCCTGTGGGGGATGGAGAGTGCTGTTCCCAAGGCTTGGGCTGGGGAATCTGAGTTTTCACCATTTGGAGCTGGCACCAGCAGTGCTGGGCCTGTTTTCCCAGGAATGGAGCCCAGTAGATCCCTGCAAGTGTCTAAGACTGGGTTAAACAGGGCTTGGAGAACCTAGTGGGAAGTGGGGATGGATGGGTGGGCCTGGATGAGCTCCCAGGTCCCTTCCCACTCAAACCATTCCCTGATCCTTCAGGGTGGCTCTTGCTCAGCTGCACTCGGGAGTTTCCGAGCAACGCTCCTGGTGGGATGTGGGAATTCAGGAGGAGCTGGGCATGTGGGAATTCAGGAGGAGCTGGGCATGTGGGAATTCAGGAGCTGGGCATGTGGTCTCTGGGGAGGAGCCCGTCCAGCAGCCCCAGCTGAGGCAGGTGTCCCCGCAGATGAACACGTCCCTGCTGGGAAGCATCGGCATGCTGAACTCGGCGCCCCAGCTGCGCTGTGTCAAGACGTTCCAGGTGCCCCCGGTGCAGCCGGCGTCTCCCGGCTCGCACACGGCGCTGCGGCTGGCCCGGCTCATCTGGACCTCCAACCGCAACATCATCCTCATGGCCCACGACGGCAAGGAGCACCGCTTCATGGTCTAGGTACAGCCTGGGACAGACCTGGGACAGACCTGGGACAGCCTGGGATAGACCTGGGACAGACCTGGGATAGACCTGGGAACAGACCTAGGACAGCCTGGGATAGACCTGGGACAGACCTGGGACAGCCCTGGGACAGACCTGGGACAGCCTGGGAACAGGGACAGCCCCCTGGGACAGACCTGGGACAGCCTGGGACAGACCTGGGACAGCCTGGGATAGACCTGGGACAGACCTGGGACAGCCTGGGATAGACCTGGGACAGCCTGGGAACAGGGACAGGGACAGCCCCCTGGGACAGACCTGGGACAGCCCTGGGAGAGACCTGGGACAGACCTGGGATAGACCTGGGACAGACCTGGGATAGACCTGGGAACAGACCTAGGACAGCCTGGGATAGACCTGGGACAGACCTGGGACAGCCTGGGACAGACCTGGGACAGCCTGGGATAGACCTGGGACAGCCTGGGAACAGGGACAGGGACAGCCCCCTGGGACAGACCTGGGACAGCCCTAGGAGAGACCTGGGACAGACCTGGGAACAGGGACAGGGACAGCCTGGGATAGATCTGGGACAGACCTGGGAACAGGGACAGGCTGGGACAGCCCCGGGAACAGGGGCAGGCCTGGGACAGCCCTGGGAACAGGGACAGGGGCTGGCCCGGCTCCTGGGGCTGGGATCCCAGGGAATCCTGCCTGGATCTCAAGGGCTTAGTGAGAATCTGAGGGAATCCTGCCAGGATCCCAGGGGCTCAGTGAGGACCTGAGGGAATCCTGCCTGGATCCCAGGGGTTCATCCCATCCTTGCTGTCCGGCTGGTGGCACTGACAGCTTTTCCTTGCACCCAGGATGAAGAAAGCCCCGGGGCTGCTCCGCGGCCGGCAGAACGGGATCAGGAGCGGGATCAGGTTCAGCTCCTCCCGATCTCATCCCGATCCTCGGGGGCAGGAGCCCGGCTGAGCCCGGCCCCTCCCCACCCGATCTCATCCAACCCCTCCTCCCTCCGGAGCCTCCCAGGATCTCAGTGTTTACCAAAAACACTCGTGTTTACATGGACCGTGGAATGCTGGTGGGTGATGCCCCCGGAGCCAGGTACCTGCCTGGGAATGGGGGGCTGGAATTTTTGGGGAGTGCTGATCCCAAGGGGGTGAAATCCCCATTTCTGAGGGGATTGGAAATGCTGCTGTGCCCAGGCTGGAAGGAAAAATGATAGTCCACGTGTAAATAAGTAATTTAAAAATCCTGTTAAATGGCAGACTTGGAAAAAAAAGGCAGTATTTATATAGAAAGGTGTTTTTTGCCACCAGTGCAGGTATTTATTTAAATAAGGACAAAGGGGGCCATTTTGAATGGAAAAATGATCAAAATTATGGGAAAAATGAATTATTGACTGGATGTACTGAAATATTTCCTTCAGTAGGAATATTCCTGTGTGACACTCGCTGTGACTGTGTTTCCTTCTTACATATCTGATTTTGTGGAATACTTTGTGTGCAATTTGCTGGTTTCTGCTCATGGGAAAGAGAAAAAAATCTTTCAAATCCTCTTTTATTTCAGTATCTCTGTTTGTGCAGCTTTTCCTTGGCTGCAGAGCTCCAACCTGAGGCTGGTACTACCTGCTAAGCTAAAAATGGTACCTGAAAAAATGAAGGAATTAATTTTTCACATGGCTCCAAATGAGAAAATAAATCCCTTTTATTCCAATGTGGGTTATTTGTGTAGTACCCAGGTGGGATTTGCAGCCCAGGAGCTCCATATCTGTGTGCTGGTACAATTCAGTTCAAAAGCAGGAAGCTCAGAGCATTAGGAATGTTGCCCACAAGCTCTGGGGAGTTGTTGTGTCCCAGGGGCTGCTCCCAATCCCGCTGCGAGCTTTCCGTGCGTGTCCTTGGCCTTGTCCCTGCGAATGTGGAGGTGTCCTGGCATCCCTGGCAGCTTCCAGTGGCACACTGGGACACCTGAAGTCACCATGTGATGGCTCCAGTGTCTGCTTCTCCACACATCCACTCCCTGCCCTCTGTGGATTAAAATTCCTGGTGTAAATATGCTTGTGGAATAAAACTGGACTGAAACCATGTGTTGGTTTTCGTGGCTGTCAGTGATCTCCTGCTCATGATTCTTTGCCCAGTCATCAGGAATCTGTTGCTCTTGAATGAATTTCTCCCATTTCCTTTGGAATGAGAGCAGAATCCTGGAATGGTTTGGGTTGGAAGGACATTAAGGGTCATCCTCCCCAGCTCTCCTGGAACCCCTTCGGGCACTGCCAGGGGCTCTGAGCTTTCCCTGGAGCCTTCCCTTGTGCAGGTGAGCACCCCCAGCTCTGCCAGGCTGGCTCCAGAGCAGAGGTGAATTCCCCACAGAGGAATTAAGTGCAGTAATTAAATTGACTGGGCTGGAATCTGGGATAAACTGTTTTGAAGGAATGGCAGCCATCAGCCTGCAGAGGAAGCCCCTGTGCCGTGGGGTGCTCTGGAGCAGGGCAGGAATTACCTGATCAGACCCCAAACACAAACCCCACAGAAATTGGGGGACTTCTCCCTTTTCAGAGTGCGTGGATGCGTTCAGCCTCTGCTCTCTGGAGGCTGGGTGGGCAATGCCAGGTGGGATCCAGATGTCCTTCACCTGTAGGGCAGGGTGGAACATTGCCAAATCCATGTCTGGGAGGCAGGAGGGAAACACCTGCAGGCTCTAAGTGGAGGATGTGTTGTGACAAGGCCGGGATGGTGCAGGACAGGGAGGGAAGCAGAGCCATTTTTAACACCTGATACCTCAAGGTGGGTCTGGACAAAGGGGCAGGGGCAGAGCCCAGAGAATTCCCAGCCCGGGGTGTCCCCCACAGGTGGGGCACACACACAGGGAGGGAATGGCAGGGTGCACCCAGAGCCATTCCCCTCCTCTCTCTGGCTTTGCCCTGGCTGTGTTTCCACAGAGCCATTGTTTGGTTCCTCTGCTCAGGATAATGAAATTCCTGACTGTGGGCTGGACCAGCCCACGGCCCCTCTGCTCCTCCACCTGGGAGCTCACCATGCTTCCAGGGAGCTGAGGAGGCAGGGAAAGAGGCTTTGTTTCTGTCCAGGCTGTTCCCAGCTTTTAGAAAACTTCACCAGCATTAATACTTTTGTCTGAACAAAAAAAAAAAAAATCAGGAGAAATCTGGATGGGAGCCTCCGGTGTGATGAATTGACACTCGATCCAGCGGCTGCCTGGAGCGAGCTTTGAAGCAGGAGAGGCTCCTGGGGAACTTCCCCCTCTCTCTGATGTCTGAAAATTAAAAATTAATCCGCTATGAAAAATTAAAAGGTGAAACTTTCTGCTCTTTCAGCAGCAGAGCTTTTGGAATGCTGATGTGGGCCTTGGAATGGAGGCTGAGTGACATCTCCGGGAACATCACCGTGGGCTGCTGCATTCTAATATCAGATTTTAATTGATTTTTGTAAATTGGAAACCTGTTTGCAAAGGACTCGAGATGTTTAAAAAGGGGTAAATATTTATTTATTGATGTAAATAACCTTAAACAGGCATTTACTCACTCCTGCAGAGCTACTCACAGTTTACAACACAGCAAAAGGAAACCGATGCTTCCAGCTTGGAAGCGATGCTGGAATCTGCACACCTTGCAAGGTTTAAGTTGGCTTTTTTATGAAACAGTGGATTCAGGCAGGAAATGGTTTAAAGTGCACTTCGTTCCAGGAACAAACAGCGATGGTGGCCTGGTGGGAGGAGGCAGAGGCAGGAGGGAGGAGGATGGGGAGTGGGATGATCCCAGGGGGGTTTCCTTGCCCCTCCTGGGCTGTTGTCCACAGGGAGACTGAGGGGAATTCCTCTGGGGGAGTGGAAACCACCCCACCCCACCCGGCAGGAACAGGGTCTGTCCCAGCTCTTCCATCCAAACCGTTCTGGCATTCCTGCATGGATGCTCCCACTTCCCAGGTGGGAGCACGGCCTGATGGATTTGGACCAAACACAGAAAAAGGGGAGCAAGCACCTCAAAAATCCGACTTCAGGCATTGATTCCAGAGCTGTTCCCCAAATAGGTTTTGTTTTCCGGGAATCGCTTCCCTGTTTTTCTGAGGATAACAGAATGTGTTCCATAGGTGAGGGTGGCCGCTGGGCTGGGAGCAAATCAAAGCAGAGCCCCAGTCCAAGCTGTGCAGAGGATTCAGGGATTCAGCCAAGCCAAAAGCAGCCGTTCCCACCCCGGGGATCCACGGGGAAGCTGTGGGGAGCACAGAGATGAGTTCCCATCAAGTGCATTGGCTTGGAAAATGGGGAAGGTTTAGGGTCAGGCGCACACGGTCCCGGGGGAAGGTTTGCCAGGGGAAATGGGAAGAGCTGCAGCCGCCGCTGCTGTGATTGCTCCTTTCAGTGGCAATTTTCTGCAGTTCTCAGTTTTCCAGAGCCATCCACCTGCTCCTGGAGCACTGGCTGTGGGGGGAGGTACAGAATCCTGGAGTCCTGGAGTGGTTTGGGCTAGAAGGGACCTTTAAAGTTTAGCCAGTTCTGGCCCCTGCCATGAGCACAGCACAGGACAGCATTCCCAGAATTCCCTAATGGGATTCTGTCAGACACGTGATGGGGGGATTGGGAAGGGGGTAGGTGGGACTTTTGGACTCAGAACCACTGTCAGGGACAGCTTATGCATTCCCTCTGCAGCTACTGGGAATTACTCTCTGTGGGAAGCAGGGAGAGTCCCAGCTCCAGCCCTGCCTGTCCCAACATCCCAGAGTGCAGGAGGTTGGAGCTGGATGCTCAGGGTCCTTTCCAAGCCAAGCCATGCAGGGACTCAGCAGGGTGCAGGTCACCTCCTTCCAGGATGGATTTGGCACCACCTGGAGAGGCAGCTGGCAGCAAAGCTTACCTGGGCAGCACTTCTGGGATAGAGGGAAGGGCTTGTTGCAAACCTGCAGCCCTCTGTGCCATCCTGTCCCTGGGGATGTGGGAGCTGATGGATTCCAGCTCAGAGGTCTGAGTCCTGAGGGATTAAAAGAGATTAAATATCTTCTTCTCCCAAACTGCAGGTTTGGTTAATTAATTGCTCCCTGAACATGAAATCTGGAAATGGTCGCCCTCCATTCACACCAGATTCCTTCTGCTGCCGTCCTTGGTTCTCTGAAGGGGAGAACACGCATGGGGGTAACAAATAATCCCTTTTTTTGGTAAAACACTGCATTATTCGGAACAGGGGCCAACTCTGTTCCTAGTGGTGCTTACCTGGTTTTCCAAATCAACGCTGGAAGTTAAGAATTCCTACAAATTCCACCCAAAGGGCTTGGAGCAGCCTAAGGGGGAACCTGAGGGGGACAAGGGCAGGCAGCCACTGCTGGGGGACCCTTGGGATATGGAGCACAGCTGGCTCGGAATGCCCTGCCCTGCTGGGAAGGTGAATCCAGGCAGGATCAGGGAGCTGGGAAGGGCGAGTGCCCAGCCCGAGCCCCAGGAGCCCCCCCAGCTTCTCCTCGGAGCATCTTGTCCAACTCCACTAAGGATTTAAACACCCGTTGAAATTAATCTGCTGGATAAAACCTTCTCTTCATAGTCTTCATTAATCACCCATCCTTCCCGTAGTTCCTTGCAGGAAAATAGATTTTTAAACCTGTCAGCTGTGGTTTTGTGGGATTCATTTCGTGTCTGCTCTGTCTGTTCTCCTGCACTGCCGGGGAGGAGGCAGACAATTAACCCAGGGCTTAAAATCTCGGAGTGCTCATTGCTGCACCGAGCCCGGAGCTGGGAATTACGTAACCACCGGCGTGGGCTGGGGGCATTAAATAGAGAGCTTGGGTCGGGGACTTCAGGTTTCCCGGCAAGCCAGGAGATGGGCAGGGCTGAAAATCCGTCCGAAGCCACCTCCTGGGACAGCGGGGGCTGCCGGCCGTGTCCCGATGGATTTGGGGAGGGGAGCGAGGCTCCAGCGCTGGCGAGGCACTTGCACAGCCCGGGGTGGAGCTCATCCCTGATAACCAGGGCAGGTTTCCATCCAGTCGTGTCGCCCACTCCCGAAAACCAAGCTCGAGGATGGGATCGCACGGGATGCGGTCCAGCGTTCCAGCCCAAATCCCAGCTCCGGTGCCACCAGAAATCCCAGCCCGGCATCAATTATGGATGGAGGCGGAACTGCAGGGCCCGAGGAGGAAGCGCTTCCAGGAAAGGCGGCGGAGCAGCCCCCGGGGAGCGAACCCGGGCCATTAGCGGGGCCGAGGGATGCGCTGTGGGGAGGGGAAGGAAATGAAAGGAACCATCCTCACCCCACTGCTGGGGACGTGCTGGGGGCTCCAGAGGGACCCAGCGCATCCCCGAGGACGCACGGCTGGCAGAGCCGGCGCTGCCCTGCTCCCTGCTCTTCCCTCTCCCCGCAGCTCAGCCCCAGGCGGAGCTGGCTCTCGTGTTTCAACACGGCCATTGGGTAAAATGCACGTTTATTCTGTCTTGGACACCGCAGGAGGGGGAGCGAATAAAGAGCAGTCCCCAGCCCCGCGGATCGTTTAGGGTGTGGGATGTCAGGCAGCTCACAGTTCCTAGAGGGAGGGACGGCCAGCCTTGCAGAACTGGGGATCACACGTGGGGAGCGGCTCCCGGGGGGCAGGGAGTGTCCCGGCCTTGTCACCGGCAACGGGAGCAGGACGAGGGAGGGGGATCCTCCTCCTCCTCCTCTGCTCATGGGATATTGCGAAGGAATTCCTGGCTGGGAGGGTGGGCACGGGGCGCCCCTGGATCCCTGGATGTGCCCAAGGCCGGGTTGGACAGGGCTTGGAGCACCTGGCACAGCAGAAGGTGTCCCTGCCATGGCAGAGCTGGGACTGGATGGGCTCTGAGCTCCTTTCCAAGCCAGCCCATCCTGGAATTGTCTGACTTAGAGCACAGCCCAGCCCCTGGCAGAACATCAGCGAACGGGCAGGGCTCTGAGGCTGCTCCAGGAGAGGCACGGCCCATCACTGTGCTCCTTTTCCATCGGGAGAAATCCGTACGCCGGTGACATTTCTAGGACACGCTATTTCTGCCTTCTGAGGGGGCTGCAAAACTCAGAGTGGCTTTCAAGAAATGAAAGCACCTTATTTAAACTGAGAAGATTGTTCTTGCTGATGAACCTCGAGCTTTTCCGCAGTGCCTCGGGTGACATAATCCCACAGGATCCAAGGTGAAAAGGACAGGTTTAGTGGAGGTGTTGGAATATGCAGTGGGGAAGGGTCCAAATGGGGTTTGGAGGCCTCCTGAGCTGCTCCGTGGTGATGTGTTGGGGGCTGTAAATGGTTACCCAGAAAAAAACCCTCCCAAAACTGGGGGCCAGAGGCTGCTCCTCAGCCAAGAGCAGTGGGACGCGACAGCTTGGAAGTTACAAAAGTAATTCCCTGATGGAAAGCAACCATGAATTTAGGTGGGCAAAAGGGCAAAAAAGCAGAGAATAACCCCCCCAAAAACTTCTTGTACTTCATTTGCTCCAGAGTTTGCAAAATTTCTCAAGTTCATCGATTTCTTTTTTATGCAGGAAATTCCATGGAATTTATGACAATTCTGGGAAGTGAAAAGCAGCACATCTGGGGGGTGTAGATCCAGCGGGGGGGATTTAGCTTTTCCAGCCTAGAGACACACCAACTGCAGTGTGGACAGACTTTCTTTCCCTTTCTTTTTTTCCCTTTTTTCTCCGTGGGGATAATAATAACAGTGTCAAGGACACCATTCAAGCTGATGCCTGGAGAGCTATTCAGTCCAGGCCTATTTACGGCCATTATAAAATGCCTGTGGATAGTTCAACGACCGATTTTCAAGAGTCTTTCTCTACCTTTTGAAGGCTCAGGAAAATCTATCAGACTGCAGAAATTAAGCTATTTTTCTTCAGGGAAAGAAAAACAGAACAGGGAGCTTCTCACATTAAAATGCTGCCGTAGATTCCCGATGAATGAAAAATTGCCAGGCATAATAATGAGCTGGGAGATGGATTTTGAACCAGCCTAAACCCCCTCTCCAGGCTCTGTGGCAGCAGTGCTGGGGATTTGGAGGTGAAAGATGGACCTTCTCTGCGTGCTGCTGTTCCCACATCCATCCAGGGATGTGGGCAGGGAGTGAGGGATGCAGCCAGGCACGGGCTGGGCCTCAGAACATCCAGAGGTGGTGGGATACAACCATCAGGGCTGTCCTTGCCAGGGCACAGGGATGGAGGATGGAGCTCTGGGGATCAGTGGTGCACATGTCCCTGCAGCAGATCCCTGGGCATGCATCCACAGGGACAGGGAAGTCGTCCCTGTCTCACACTGCTGTGCCCTAAAGGTCCAAAACCCACTGAGGAAGGAGCACACCCCAGTGTGTCCCCACTGTCACCCTGCCTTCCTCGTGTCTCTGCTCCAGCCACTCACCTGCATCCCTGGCAAACAGCACACGGAGCAGTTGGTTTGGAAAATGTGGGGTTTGAGTGCTGGGTGGTAGTGGCTCCCACGACAAAAACAGGATGTGCTGAACAAAGAGCTCTCCTCCAGATGGGCTCCCAGCACGATTTGGTTCTCCAAGCCCTGCCCTCCTGCCATCCCAAAGCCATCAGTGGAGCCCACTGGCTTTTCCAAAGCCTCCAGTTACATTTAATTAAGTGGGAAACACATTTATTTTTCCCATACACATGCCAGCTCCCTCCTGTGTGTAACCACAGAGCATCATCTCCCCATCCTCTGTGCAGGGCAGGAGCCATGGGGCCCAGCAGGAGGGGAGGCCCAAACCATGCAAGGCCATGTCCTTGCCTTGGGGAGCAGCCCGTGCTCCTCCAGCTCTCCTCCTGTCCCTGTTCCCTGCCAGCAGAGCTGGGCTCCACCCTGCTCTCAGGCAGGTCCCTCCTGAGCCTCCTTTTCTCCTTTGCTTGTGCCCTCTGAGGGCTGGAGGGGCTGTGGGACGCTCCAGGGCTGTGCCACATCCCGGCCTCACAGGGCTCCTGGGAGGCTGCCATGGTGCCACTCCTGGGGCACTTCCCCTGCTGTCCCTGATGCCATGGGGGATGCCCTGCTCTGCCCTGCCCTGCCCTGCCCAGCGGGGTGTTCCTCCCTGCATACCCACATCGTGCTTTCAGGGCCCGCTTTCCAAGATCCCAGTGTTCCCTCCCTTCCCAGCCCGGCCCCACATCCCAGGTTCCCTTTTCCGAGATCCCAGTTCCCTCCCTTCCCGAGCAGGAGCGATCGATTGTGTCTCGTGCGAGCCCCCAGTCTGTACAATGAGAATATGAATAAATAATGAGGGGGATTTGGAGCTGCCACGTGCTCCTTGGGTAAAACCCTTTCCTTTAAACAGCAGCCGTCGCCTGTGCCACTCCTGCATTTTCTTTTCTGCTGCCAAGGCTTTTGCTTCCCGTTAGACCAGGAACTGTGTCCAAGGCATTCCTGAGGGACAAGAACTCGCCTGGTGATTTCCACAGCTGGCACGATGCTGTCAGTGCTCCAGGACCCTTTGCTGTGGGCTGCTGCTGCAATGCAGGGGCTTGGTTTACACCCAGCCAGCCAGAATTTGGGATTGGCACCAGAGCAGGAAATGGGAATGCCCAGAGTGCCTGTGCTGGGATGCACCTGGGTGCCCGAAGCACGCCTGGGGTGCTGGTTGGGAAATGCTCCCTGCTGGGACACAGCAGAGGTGCACAGTGCAGTTGCCAGAGGATGGGACACACCTGGGAAACACCTGGGACACACCACACTGCCCTGAGGTTTCCTCCAGTGTTTCTCTCGAGCTGTTGAGCCAGCATCTCTGCTGCCCACACTCCTGGCTCTCCTGAGCTGCAAAGACAGGGAAAGCCCTGAGCTGTCCGGAGCCAGGCAGCGAAAGGTCACCGTCACCAGGGGGCTGCCAGTGAGGTGCAGCAGCAGCCAGGGCACACCTCATCCTCCTGTCCCGTGCATCCCAGCTCCGGAGGGGCAGCTGCCTGTGTCCCTGTGTCCTGGGGGACACTGTGCCCTGAAGGACACTGTGCCCTGTAGGACACTGTGTCCAGCAGGATGCTGTGCTCTGTAGGACACTGTGCCCTGTAGGACACTGTGTCCAGCAGGATGCTGTGCTCTATAGGACACTGTGCCCTGTAGGACACTGTGCTCTATAGGACACTGTCCCCTGTAGGACACTGTGCTCTATAGGACACTGTGCCCTGTAGGACACTGTGCCCTGTAGGACACTGTGCTCTGTAGGACACTGTGCTCTGTAGGACACTGTCCCCTGTAGGACACTGTCCCCTGTAGGACACTGTGCTCTATAGGACACTGTCCCCTGTAGGACACTGTGCTCTATAGGACACTGTGCTCTGTAGGACACTGTGCTCTGTAGGACACTGTCCCCTGTAGGACACTGTGCTCTGTAGGACACTGTGCCCTGTAGGACACTGTCCCCTGTAGGACACTGTGCTCTGTAGGACACTGTCCCCTGTAGGACACTGTGCCCTGTAGGACACTGTGCTCTATAGGACACTGTGCCCTGTAGGACACTGTCCTCTGTAGGACACTGTGCCCTGTAGGACACTGTGCTCTATAGGACACTGTCCCCTGTAGGACACTGTCCCCTGTAGGACACTGTGCTCTATAGGACACTGTCCCCTGTAGGACACTGTGCCCTATAGGACACTGTCCCCTGTAGGACACTGTCCCCTGTAGGACACTGTGCCCTGTAGGACACTGTCCCCTGTAGGACACTGTGCTCTATAGGACACTGTCCCCTGTAGGACACTGTGCTCTGTAGGACACTGTCCCCTGTAGGACACTGTCCCCTGTAGGACACTGTGCCCTGTAGGACACTGTGCTCTGTAGGACACTGTCCCCTGTAGGACACTGTGCCCTGTAGGACACTGTGCCCTGTAGGACACTGTCCCCTGTAGGACACTGTGCTCTATAGGACACTGTCCCCTGTAGGACACTGTGCTCTATAGGACACTGTGCCCTGTAGGACACTGTGCTCTGTAGGACACTGTGCCCTGTAGGACACTGTCCCCTGTAGGACACTGTGCTCTATAGGACACTGTCCCCTGTAGGACACTGTGCTCTGTAGGACACTGTCCCCTGTAGGACACTGTGCTCTATAGGACACTGTGCCCTGTAGGACACTGTGCTCTGTAGGACACTGTCCCCTGTAGGACACTGTGCTCTGTAGGACACTGTGCTCTATAGGACACTGTGCTCTATAGGACACTGTCCCCTGTAGGACACTGTGCCCTGTAGGACACTGTGCTCTATAGGACACTGTGCTCTATAGGACACTGTCCCCTGTAGGACACTGTGCCCTGTAGGACACTGTGCTCTATAGGACACTGTGCCCTGTAGGACACTGTGCTCTGTAGGACACTGTGCCCTGTAGGACACTGTGCTCTATAGGACACTGTGCCCTGTAGGACACTGTGCTCTGTAGGACACTGTCCCCTGTAGGACACTGTGCTCTGTAGGACACTGTGTCCAGCAGGATGCTGTGCCCAGCAGGATGCCGTGCCCGGTTCGATGCCGTGCCCGGCCGGTCCCCGCGGGCAGCAGCTGCCCGCTCCCGTGGGAACGGCCCCGGCCCCGGCCCTGCGCTGCTCCTGCGCCGCAGCACTTTGTTCTTTGTGAAAAGCGGGAGCTGCAGCCGCTCTTTGTGCCGCCCATTTGAATTTGACCCTTTCCAACACCAAAAATCGATATTCCCGGGGAGAAGCAGTGGGTGCTATTTTTCCAAGCCCTGTTTACAGCGGAGCAGTCCTCGAGGCAGATGTTATCTCGTGGACTTTACCAAATTTTACAAAGCATTTTCTGAGCACATAATGACAGTATTATCTTTGTCCACCTGCTGAGAGGAGCGGTGGGCTCACAATAAATATCAGCTTCCGAGACGGGAGAGTCAGAGTCCGTCTTATCTGTCCAGATGGGGGGAAAAAAGGCCCTAATTTACATCCCAGAAAGCACTGGGGTGTGACAAAGGTCATCGGCTGACACTGTACCCTCAACTGGGAAGAAAAATATATGAGTCGAGGCTGCATTGTCTGAAGGGGACACAGTCCCTTGCAGTGGCTCCTGCCCCCTGCTCTGCTCTTCCACCCAGTGCCACCTGAGCCATGGCATTCGCTGGCTGGCAAAAAGCAGGGATGTGTCCCTCCAGGAGTATCAGGACTGCCCAGCCAGCAGAGTGATTTGGCAGATGGCAGCCAAAGGCAATGCCATATGGCACTGCCCACATTCCTGCTCAGGAACATCCCTGCTCCTCCCTATGAAGGAGCTTCAGCTGCTGGCTCTGCTGAAATCCCAGTGCTTTGGGGGCTCACACCTTGGCAGTGCCATCCCCTTGAAAAGCGCTTGACGCTGCCAGGATTCCTGCAGCATTCCCAGCTCAGCCAGGAGCTCTCTCCTCTTGCTCCACTGGGTTTGTCACCATGTCACACAGCTCCTTTACCCTGAGGAAGCACCTCCACGTCAGTGACAGTGAAGACGGGAGCAGATCCATGAGTTTGGGTCCAGGTGCCAGCTCCTATGGAGTCCCCTGGCTGGGCTACTCCCTCCTTTTCCTCCATTTCCAGGAAATTTTCTGGGTTTTACAAATACACCACAATTAGTGAGTTAATGAGCTAATGAAGGAATTCTAGCCAGCTTCCCTCTCATCTGAGATCCCGCAGGATCCTCCCTGTTGTGCATCTCAGCAGCAGGCCCAGCACAACCTCCCCGGTGCATCCCGGGGGGCACAGCCCATTATGGAGTGAAAGATTCCTGGAATTAGGCTTTAGATTAAGGTACATGGCTCTGGAATTAGCAAAGGCATGTATGATGGGACCTGAGGGGTCCAGAGGAGCTGAGTCAAACCAGGGGAGCATGCTCTGCTCAGAGGGGCTCCGGCCGCTGGGATGTCACTGTGTCCCACTGCCCCATTAAAATGACGAAAAGACAAAGAAAAATTAGTGGGGAGTCAGAAGGGAATATAAAATCATTAACACAGCGTCTAATACAGTGGGAGAAATGTCAATGGGGACACTGAGCTAATGGGCTAGTCTCCTCCAGAATTTTATTATCCCTGAAGTTTTAAATAATGCAGCACATTCGGGTCCCCGTGTCCCTCCTGCCGTCAATCCGTGATTCCCCAGCCTGGCACAACAAAGAGCCAAATCTGAGACACTCACCATTGTCTCCACATTCCGCAGGTAGTGATTGAGCCAAGATTTATTTATTAGTCAAACCGTGATCGATTTAGACAAGATTTGCTTGCTGAAGTTACTTACAAGCAATAAGCTGCTGCGCTGGCAGCCCGCAGAGCCCAGGTGCTGCTCCTGTGCCATACTGGTCTGTGTCTGCTTCGGGATCAGCTTTGGGATCAGCTGCTTGGGATCAGCTACCTGGGGCACATAAAGCAGCTGAGAATAACCACCTGGACTGAACTGATGTCCTAGCCCTGCAAGCGTCCAAGGCCAGCTTGGAGCATCCTGGGCTGTGCCAGTGTCCTGCCCACAGCAGCACTGGGCTTGAGGGGCTCGGTCCTTTCCAGCGCACAGCCTTCTGGGAGTCCGGATATGCAAATTAGCTCGTCCAGGGAAAACTACACTGGATTCCCACCCAGAGGGTGCAGGGGAACAAGAAATCCCCACTGGGAGCGGGATGTTGTGCCAAGAGCTGCCTGCCCAGCTCGGGTGCGCCCCTTCCCTGGGAAGGGAGGCAGAAAGGGGCAGTGGAGGAACTGTCCCTGCCTTCCCTGTGTCCTGGTGTCACCCTGCCCTGTCCCGGGAGCATTCCCAGGGTGTCCCTCCCTGTCCCAGATCCCGGCCCTGTGCTGATGGGTGAGGATGGAGCTGCTTTGTGTCCGTGCATGGAGCTCCTGACCTTGCCAGAACCAGCCCGGAATGCTGAGCTGGAATAGACTGGTTTGGGAGCCGAACAAGGAACCCGATAGCTTCTCCAGGCGGAAAAGCAACAAACCACTTCAGAAAAACCTAAACAAGGAAAAAACCCAAACAAGTAGAAAACCCTAAATGTCTTTAAATTTCATCTCCCAAGGCAAATCCTTTAATGTCAAGTCCCAGGGTTTTTGGTGCTCATTACCACCCTATAAAGTCGCCGCTAGAGGGATGCTTCCTGCCTGGCAGTGGGGTTTGTCATGGAAAAGCTGACCCACCCCAGAACTCGCTGGGAAAACATCCTGGCATGCTAATTCCAGGGGCTCTGCCGTGCTCGGTGGTGGCACAAATGGCACAGAGAGTGCCCCAGGCTACCCCACGAGTGACACATGCACAGCCACCCGTGCCCGGTCCCTGCAGTGGCTCTCAGTGTGTTAATGAATTAATTCATTAATTGTCTCTCCCTCGCTGGCTGTTTGGGTCAGGCTCCCCGTGCCCATCACGGTGAGAGCACCCCGGGGAGCCCTTTGTTCCGCAGAGGTGAAAAATTGTACCCACAAAAAGAGTTCCCCCCGCGATCAATTCCCTCTAACAACTTTATTGATTAGCTGCAGTAACATCTCCCATTTATTAATTATGAAGAAGATGTTCCAGTGATTTCTTAAAGTTAACTGTTGTGCTTTCCCTCTGCCCTCGGGCCCCAGCCCAGCCAGCACTGCCCAGAGTGGGGTCCCTGTCCCCAAGGGATGTAAAACCCTGTGGATGTGGCACCTGGGGACATGGGTCAGGGTGGCCTTGGGCGTGCTGGGGGAACATTTTGGCTTTTCCAGCCTTTAGAGATTCTGTCATTCCTCTACACCCTTTTTGTTCCAGGATCCCAGAGCTGGCAGCTGCCATGGATTTGTGTCCCTGCAGCACTGGGACCAGAGGGGTGCCACCAGGATGTCTCCATGGCTTTTGCTGTTTGGAATTGCTGCCAGCAGAGGTGACAAATGCCAGCTCTGGGACCAGGAGTCCTTTGCACACAGGGCAGGGATGTTTGGGGTGGTTTTACCAGCCCAAACCAGAGATTGTCCACATCCTTTGCTGTGGGGTTTTCCAGGCAACGTGCCCAAATCCAGGCTGGCAAGGGGCTGCTCCCACCTCTGCCCCAGCCTCGGGAACACACTACCCCAAAACCCCGATGTCACCAGGGCTGAGGGGACTCATAAACCACATTCACTCTGTAAATTAAATGAAGGAGTCGAGCGAGGGCAAGGAGGCCCGGGAGCAAGCTGGAAGCAGGGGTAAGGAAGGAAAAGGAAGGTCAGAAAGAGGGTAATTAAGGAAATGCAGCAAAGAGGAATTATACGAGAGAGGATTAGGAATGTACAATTGGTGTCGGTACCCGGGGCCATAAATCACCCACAGTGGGAAGGAGATGCTGAAGGAAGCCGAGGGTGATGCTGGACTGATTATGAGTTTGAAATATGGCACGTTGGCAAAAAATCCACAGCGATTTATCTTGTGTCACCGGCCATCCCGGGAAGGTGGCAGCCGTCCCCACACAGCTCTGAAACTCCAGTGCTGAATTGATTTCTGAGCCTGCCAGCCTGCGCTCGTCTGAGCGGGTAACAAATAGCACAGGGAGGGAAAAATGGGGAAATCAGAGAGATCACAGCCACAGCAAAACTAATGGATGGGGTGGAGGACAGGGATTTGGATACCCCAGACTCTGTTTGCACCCTGTAAGGAAACAGAACCCCAAATAACCCTTTAGTGCGGTGTTCTGGCTATGTAAAGATTTAATAACTCAGATTTGCAGTCCTACCCACACAGAGTGATTGCCAGCCCAAGAGAAGGGTGAAAATCTATACTTATAGCAAATATCTAGATCTAAAAATAAAAGGGGGATACAAATCCTAGCAACACAGAGGGGTTCGTTGGGAGGTGAATTAAATCTCTGGTTTAAAATATGGACATGTGCCGTAACTACAAACCCGAGCCCAATCTCCTGAAGCCCCTCCATGGGCACAGTGCAGGAGGAGCAGGGCTGGGGCCACCTGGGAGCCAGCCAGGAGGGCCTGGGGAGGGCTGGGGATGCTGCAGTGCCCGTGGGAGGCAAAGCAGGAGCCTGAGAAAAGCTCCAGAAGGATCTGCTGGCAGGAAGCATAAACCAAAAATAGGCAGTGGCAGGAATCAAGCCGAGAGTGGGGAAAATGGAGACGGCGATCAATACCTGGAGACCAGAAACACAGAGGATGTGAACAGTTTTTATTCTGACCTGTGCAACCAGAGCCTGAGCTGAAAACCTGATTTCTCTTTGAGAAATCATAGGCACCGTTCAAAAATGTCTAAAAATGAAACATGTAAATGAGGGCACTGGCTGCAAGGTGTCCCTGTGCCTTGAGCACTCCTGAGCTGCTCCCACAGGCTGGATGGGGGTCCTGACACAGGGAAAGGGGACCCTGGGGCATCTCTGCCCAGCCACATGGACACAGCCCAGTTCAGCGACCAGGGAATGGACCTCTGCCCCAAGACAGTGACTGCTGCTGCTGCTGCCCTGAGGGTGCTGGAGGGGGCACAGCCTGTGGGTCTGGGGCATCCAGAGTGGATGGGAAATATCCTTTCTCCATCCATGGTGAGAGTGAAATGAGCAGGCAAGAGCTCAGAGCTGGAGATGCATCGTCCCACACACAATGATCCCAGCACAGGGCTTGCTCCTGAGCACCTGGGTCAGCCCCACTCCCACAGCAGGCCCAGACCTCCAGCCTGTGATCCCACAGCCTCTCCAGGACACTTCACCACCCTCACCATCAGCAAAACTCCCCCCATGTCCTACAAATATTGACCTAATTTTCCCCTACACTTCATTTGCCCATGAGAGCCCAGCGGCAGTGCAGCACCTCAGTTTTCCTGCTGTCCTACTTCCACCCTGGCTCTGTCTGGGACACAAGGAGGTCAGGGGAGCTCGCTCAGGATCACCACGGCCAGGATTACAGCCGGGGAGTCCCAGGGCTCAGGGCCCTCCCCTAAGCATGGGAGTCCTGCTGGAAAACAGATGGTGAGGAAAAATGATTGGAGGAGGAGATTAATAATAGCACCGATAGAAAACCAGATCGAAGGGATCAGAGCATAGCAGAGGGGCTGAGTGATAATTTGGTGCCTTGTGGGAAATGAGGAGGACAGATGCTTGCCTAAATTTGGGGATTAGATTTTGTAGCCTAAAGAAGATAATAAATGAAATTATTATGGCATTAAAGTGCTGGTCCCTGTGGACAAGCAGGTTGGGAAGACCCTTGGCATTAATAGCCAGGGATGAGGGGACAGGTCACTTTTGGGGCAGCCTATCAAAGGTCATCTCCTGACTGCTGAGAGCTGCTTTAGCCCAGGGAACATTCCTCCTTCAGGACATCCATGGAGCACAGGACAAGGATCCTTTGGTCACAGTTTTCCAGGGAGGTTTAGCAAAAAATTGCCCTTTTTTTTTTTTTTTTTTTTTTTTTTTAACCTGGCTTTGGGGAAAGTCATGGCATTTGAGTGGGACAGAATTCCAGGGACATCTTACTGGGGTAGCTGGGAGGACAAGGAGGAGTGGAGCCAGCAAGCCCAGGCTGCGCTGGCAGGAACACCCTCAGCTCCACACTCAGAGCTGCCCTAAACAAAGAGACGCTTTTGTTTCTGGGGATTTGTCCCGGCTTCCGTCCCAGACGTGAAGGCCGAGCGGCAGCAGAGCTGACCCAAGGCGGGAGCTCTCCCCGCTGAGGGGCTGCTGGAGGTCTGGGGCTCCCTGCGTCCGGCAGTGCCGGAGGAGGGCGGAGGGACGAGCCCGTAATCCCCGCCCGGCTCTGCCCGCGGGGGTAACCCGGAGATGGAGATCCCGCACTGCCCGGGGTCCCGCTGGCTATCGGCGCTCCGGTTCACGAGTTTCCCATGGACAGGTGGCTGATGATGTCCCGAGAAGATGAGCAGGGAGGAGGCAACGCAGCCGCTCCCGTGCTGCTCCTGCTCGGCAAACACGGCAGCCCCTCTGCCGCAGAGGGAAGCGGCTTGGGAGAGCCCGGGAGGAGGAGGAGGAGAAGGAGGAGGAGAGGGAAGTGCTTTACGAGGGGAGCCTCTCCTCTCCGAGCACAAATATCTAAAAACTATTAATTTCGGGCAGCAGCTAGGAAGAAATACATGAAAGGGAAATTGATTTCTATTTAAATGGTATGTTTTCATCACCTTTTTTCAGAGCATGAACATTCATCTCTGAGTACCTGTGCTAATTGATTTCAAATGCAATGCAACACAATCACTGTAGAATAATAAATCTGGGCGCCAAGAAGGGAAGGAGGGAGGTCAGCAGGGCTGGGAGAGAGAGCCTACGGGCCCAGGGAACAGGTCTGTCCCAGAGACAGGAGGTACATCCAGCCTGGAAAAGTGGCCACAATCCCATTACAGCCCTCACTGGGGGATCGGGATAACGCAAAGGGTCCTCCTAATCCACGTAAACTCTCGGGGAGAGAGACATGACAAGGGAGATGGAAAAGGAAATTTTTAAAGCCAGGAAAGAGCTGAGCAGCCCAGGGCTCGGCTGTAAGGACCTTACAGACAACCCAGTCCCACCCGGGCCGTGGGCAGGGACACCTTCCACGAGAACTGCTCCAAGCCCCATCCTGAACACTTCCAGGAATGCAGGGACCAGCAGAGGAGCAGGGGGGGACTGGAGGAGCTGGGAGGGCACCAGTAAAAGCTGCAGCTGGAGATCCAGTGGGCACCACAGAGGAGACCACGCCGGGAGCAACAGCTCTGAAAGACATCCAGCTTTCAGGTGTTTATCCTCAAATAAATAATGGAACATGATACCAAAAAAGCTGCTGTTGGAAAATGGGCTAATGGAAGCTTTGGGTAAATGCAGGTGAGGCAGAGGGGAGCTGCTCCTGCCTCAGCATGGGGCACTTGTAGCCACAGCCTGTTGTGGTACTTGGGGCTCCAAAGGATGCTGGAAACTGGGGGAGAATAGAAAATAGCCATAAAAATTACCTGCAGCCAAAAATACACTGCACAGCAACCAGCTGAAAGAGCCTGACATGTTTAGCTCATCAAGGAAAGAGGGGGAAATGCCCTAATTGCTAGATTTGGGAGCTTCTGCAGGAAAAATGATGGAATAACAAGGTATCTTTAACCTGAGGCTGTCCATAAGGAAAGAGCCCCCAAATTGGAGCTGGGGGAATGCTGTGCAAACCCTTCCCCATTGACACAGGCACATGCTCTTGGGCACAAGTAGGATTAAGGAGTGAAATTCCAAGGCCTTTGGTAAATGAGCAATCTATGAATTCAGTATGGCACTGTAAGACAAAGCTCAAGAGCAATATTCATGTGGAGTCATCCCCATTTACCCTGACTGGTTTGGCTCCCAGCTAATCGGAGCCATTTCACACATCTCTGGGAAGGAAAGGGGATGTATGTGGACACTGCCCAAACTGGAGATGATGCTGCAAATTCTCTGTGCTTTTGCTCTCTCCACTGCTGGGACAGAGACAGGCATTTTTGCTGGACTTTTCTGAAGCAGTTTTTATGGATAGCACCTTTTTCCAGGACCTGTAACCTTGCCAGGAGGAGGGTTAGAGCTCAAAACCCACCTCTAAACCACTTGGAGCTCTTACACTGATGCAGCTGGGACTGTAAGCAAAATAAACCCAGTGAAATAATGGCCAGTGGACAGGCAGAGACCGTGGAAAGGATATTGATTGGAACAGGGTCTCTTTTCTGCACAGCACAGTGAGCTCTGAAGGGCTGAGCTTCAGGTAATTTCTAGCAAATAATGTGTTGTACACTGTTATTTGTGGATCCTGAAAATCAAACTGAAGTATCCAGGGCTCTTGTCTAACAAGTCCCTGTAGCTAGAGCCAGTAGCTGGTGCCTTGAGAGAGGAAAAAAAAAGCAGCAAATCAGAAATAAATCGGGATAAAATGAAACCCAGCATGTTTGGCAGTGGTGGGACATCGAGCACACCCCTGGCGACCGTATGTAAACCCTGCCAGGAAAATCCCCTGGGACCTGGATGGGATGAAGTTCTCCAGGTGCAGAGCTGCAAGGTGGGATGGGACACATGAGCATAGGACAGCCGGGAGCAGCAGCCCCTCCCTGTCAGGGCGATGCAAAGAGATGTATTTATTGATAATATTTACTGAGCTGCCAGCCCTTGCTGCTGAAGGATTTGGGGACAGAACACATCTGTCCATGGCAGAAGGGATGGCAGGAGCCCTGCCAGCCCTGACATCCTGGCTGGCTCCGCTCTGCCTGCCTCCTGCATGGGTAACAAAGAGATTCCAGCAGCGGTTCAGAGGTGGGGAATTTGATAAACTGGCTCATATTTTTAAATGAACAAATGACACTTCATCGTGGCCATGACAGAGGGCTCGGCGCTGCTTTACAGTAATCTATGCCTTCTTTAACACACGGCTGCGATCCTGGCCGCCGGCACATGAAGGATGGAGGAGCAGGCAAAAGGTTAATAGAGCATTGGGCCTTTTTTAATTGAAAAAATGACTGAGGGACCATGTAGCAGAGCGAGCAGTAATATTATTACAGGCTGTAAGTACTGTTCCAGAGACTTACTGTTCATCTGGGAGCAGAGTAATGAGCACCAGGCTGCAGCTCCCGTGGCTGGCCAGCAGGAACCAGCTGCCTTGGGAAAGGGACAGCATCCCCTAAATGTTTGTCTACCTTTGCAAACTTTGGGTTTCTCCAGGAAGAAGTGCCCTGGCTGGCTGGCAAGATTGATTCCTCCACATGATGCCTCAGCAGTGCCGTACTGGATCAGCATCGGGGCGCGAGGGCTCCGGCTGGGCTGGGGTTTGTGGTTAAGGAGAGAGCTGCAGGGAGCTGCCTCTAGATCCAGCCTGTGTGGCACAGGGTGTAAACCAGCACAGCTGTGCCCAACTCAGGACGTGCCAAACCTTTATAGCACCATGGATGGGGCCCTGTGTCCTTCCCTGGCACTGCTGGTGCTCCCTGCTGTGAGTCAGGCACAGGGCACAGCTTGGAGCATTCCTGGACCAGAATATCCCAGTGCCAATTCCTTTACCAGAACACCCCAGTGCCAATTTCTGCACCGGAACACCCCAGTGCCAATGCCTTTACCAGAACATCCCAGTGCCAATTCCTGCAATGGGTGTCCTGGCTGGCACCCACAGGCCAGAGCCTCTGCTCTGCCCTGACACCCCGGGGAGCTCCATGCCCCCGCAGTGCCATCTGCTCCCGAGGTCAGGAGCAGGGAGAAATGTCCCATGGGAGCTCCTGCAAGGAGAGAGAGCACGAGGAGGAGGAAGATGTCCCGGAGAAGTCGGCACACGAGTGGAAATGGCCTCTCAGGCTGCAGCCGTGGAGGGAAGGCTATCCTCGGAGCAGGTTCAGTCCCGAGCAGGGTCCGTGCCCGGCTCAGCCGAGCGGCCGCGGGGCCCAGCGGTGCCGACAGGGCTAATTGATGAGGAATTGCCCGCGGAGCGCTGTGTCATCCCGGGGAGCTGAGCCCGGGGCTGGGGGAAGCAGGGCTGTTAAACAGGCTGTGGCGGCACTTTGGGCTGCCAGGATTTATGCTCCGCGGGAGCAGCTCTATCTGTCATCTGTGAAAAGCCTCATTTACAGAGAGACTCCGTCAGGAAAGGCAATCAGCCCGGAACCTGCTACACTGGGAATTTATAACTGCTGTGCCAGGGAGAGCTCATCCCTCCCTTCCCCAGGAGCCACAGGAGCAGGGACAGGACCTGGCCTGTCCTAGGAATGGGTGTTGGCTCCCACAGGGAATCCCCCGGCCCCAGCACCACCTCCAAGAGCTCCAGGTCTGGAGAATGGACACGGTGATGGGGACACCCCATCTGTGGCACAGATGGGAAAGCTTCTGTAAGGAATACACAGACCTGTCTCCAGTGAGAAAAAGGGAATTCTCATGGAAAGAAGCAGCGGAAAGCGAGGCAGGTTTTGCCTCACCTCTGGGCTGCTGATGTCCCAAAGCTTTGTCTCAGGTGTGGAGGAGGATTTCCAGGCATGGAAAACCACAGAATCCCACAATGGTTTGATTTGGAAGGGGTCCTAAAGCCACCTCCTGCCCGTGGCCAGGTTACCCCTAGCCTCTCACCCCAGCCCGGTGTGGATATCTTCTCCTTCCTGGGACCCCTGGGACCCCCAGCAGGGCAGGGCACAGCACCTGGGGGGATCTCCCGGGAGCAATGGGTTGTTTAGGCTGCACGTGTTCCTGCAGCAGCAGAGCCCACAGCGGTGCCGTGCTGCAGTCCTGCCGTGATGGACCTCAGAATAAAGGCCCTGACTGCCAGATGGATCACTAACACCGTCATTTGTGCTGCATTTTCCTCTCCCGTGGAGGATGAGCTCCAGTTACTCCCATCCATCTCATTCTTTCAAGTCATCTTCATTCTGCAATTTCCCCTCACCCCGAAAAGAGTCAAAGATCGATCTATTCCTTTCCAATTTCAGCTGGGGAGAGGCAGAGGATGCCTTTTGCCTCCCCCAGCACGTGCCTGCTGGCGTTCCTCCCCGTTCAGAGCTGGCTGCCTATTGATCCCTCCCTGGGAAGTGCTGCAGCCTGTGCCCTGACCTCCTGCTCACCTGCCAGAGCCAAAACCAGTTGCAAAACCAGGCACAAAAGGAGTTTCTCCCCTCAAAAAAAGCAAAGGGTGTCCCAGCCAGGACAGCAGCCTGCGAGCCCAGCACAGAAAGGTGTTGGCAATAAATCCCAACAGGAGGAGAATGAGCCCTGCCCAAATCTGCAGTGAGCTGTGTTTGGTCTCAGGTGCTCTGTGCATGGCCAGGTGTGACCCCAGGATGGCAGTGGGGGATGTGGCTCTCAGATAAAGCATGGAATTCAGACACCCACCATGAAACACCACAGACCCAAACAGCTCTGCCCCAGCATGGTCACTATCCTACTAAACCCACACTCCAACACATCCCTGTTGTGCCCCTTGCCATGTCCACTAACAAATCTGATTTTAGGTGTCAGACAGCAGGGATTTAATTCTCAGAGACGGGGCTTAATGGCATTTGTGTGCCAGCAGGGAGCAGTTTGGATGCATTTTGGCTCCAGGAGCTGCCAGTGCTGCTTCCCAAAGTCCCTCTCTGATAACAGGTGCTTTTACAAACATTGTTAAATGAGATGGATTCAAAATAGGCCTGGTTTCCCCACCTGATCAATAGATTGGAAAGGAACAATGCCAAATATCTGGAGGTATTGTGCAGCACTGATGGCTGTCAGGACAATGGGCAGAGAAAAGACAAATACACACCTTTGCCTGGGTTATTACTTTAAGCCTGTTATTATCATTATTATGAGTGATTAAAAATCCCATTAATCAGATGCTAAACAGATTAAGCCCTATGAATTAATTTTCTGGAAATAACTAAGACAAACATTCTGTGCAGAGCTCATTTAATGAAATAGAAGCCGTTTATCTGCAAAATTAGGGCTTGAGCATAGCTGAGCTTCAGCTGGAAAAATCCAGTACGGTGTGGGCACCACGGGCACAGGCTGGAGCCAAGGCCGATTTTTTACCCATTCTAAGTAAAAGAAAAATCTTGCTGTAAGTAATTTATGATACATTACACCAAGAGCTCATTAGCGAGGGCTACAAAATAAAATTACAGTTAGTTAGGGAATAATCTCTTGATTTAGTGTGTGAGGACAGGAGGCTGAAGGACAGGGGATGCTGAGCTCTGCTGGGGAGGAGCTTGGCACGACCCTGTCTGTCTGTCTGTCTGTCCAGGTGTGCGCACCAGAGAAAGCTGGGCCTCCTTCTGCCCTCCCTCTGTACCCCCCCGATGGACCTGGCACATCTGGGGATGTGATGGGAGCAGCAGCAGCAGCAGGACCTGGAAAAGGAGATTTCCAAGTTGTTTCCTTGGAAGCAATTTCATGACCGTGTTAGTTCATTATCCTGAGTGACTGCTGACACTTTTTTAATGACTGTGTATCACACAGTTCCACCTGCTGCTGGGTCCTGACAACTTTAGGCCTGTTCTGCAATGGGGACCAAGAAGGATGAGCTGGAAGGAGAACCCTAAGGTTGAATTAAGAATGTAAGATAGAAAATAAGAGATGAATAAAAATAAGAAGTCCTCTGGTATGTTAGCAAAACAGGGGTGAGATCTGGAGCCAAACAGGATTTTCTTCCTGCTTTATGTGCACCCCTGCACTACACACAACCTCCACCATTTCCCTGCGAGCAGGAGGCAACTGGGAGCCAAGAGCCCTGGAAAACCATTTTCTCCTACTACCAGTTAAACAAGATGGTTCTTACCAGCTTTGCCATTAATGACAATCATATAGGAAATGAATGAACATGAATTGATTTTTCACCACCATCTTTCCCTGCCACAACTATGGAGTTGCCTCTGAGAGCAAACTATTGGAAACAATGGGGCAGAGAGTTTCACTGTGGTGAAATAAATGTGAGAGCCATGCAGCTGTGGCAATGCCCTCATCCTGAAATGATCCAGCTGTTCCTGCTGCTATCCCAGCCCCAGGGTGACCGACATCCCTATCTCCAGGGCGTTGCTGTGGTTCCTTTTCTTAAAAGGAGCTTCACAGGCCAGTACCCAACCTCTAAAGCATCACTAAGGACAAGTGGACCTTCCCTTTGCATCCATTTATAGCCTTCCCCAGAAACTGCCTATGGAATTTTTTCTGTTTCTGGTGTCTGTTTTAATAAATGGGGTGTTGGTTATTGCTGTTGAAAGTTCTGTGTTTGGCCTTTTTGAGCCATTTGATTAGGAAGTAGAGAGAATATTTTAGCAGCAGAGAAGGCTCTCACAATCAGCACTAGGAGGAATAATCCAATTTTCTTGGCAAAGAAGGGCAAGGGTCCTCCTAGGAGGTCAAAGCTCCCTTAGCACAATTAGAACTTCAATTAATGAAATTGGTGGAGCATCCACCAGCAGAAGCAGCGTATTTGTGGAGCTCTGGGAGTGGAGACAGCAGCTTCCTACTGGCTCTCCTGAGCACACCTCAGGCCCCCAGATGCACCCAGATCCCACCGTGGAGGACATTTATTCCAGAGATGCAACTCTGGGGCTCTTGGTTGAACACTGAGAGCCAGATTGGCCTCTCCAGCAGCTCTGTGAGGAGCTGCACAACTCACGGTGTGTCGTGCTGCTCAGACATGCTGTCTGCAATTAATATTGCATAATGGCCTCCTGATTCCTAAATTATGTATCTCCCCTTCTCAGCATCGTGTGGTTTTTTTACAGGGTTAATTATTTTCCATCATTCTGCCTTTAGCAACAGTCGTCTTAATTAAGGGGGCCAAGTTCCGCTCTCATTGCTGCCTGGCAGATCCTAATGAAATCAATGGAGCCGTGCGGTGTAAATGGGAGGGACGCCGGCCATCCAGCACAAGTTAAATGTTCCCTCTCTTGTTGATTAACACATAAAATTAACCCAGGTTTAATCTCAACTCCTGGCTGAGTGAATCACTGGAGAGTCCCCTCTGGGATGGTTTCCCACGAGCAGTTCTGGCCCCGTTCATCCCATGTGCACACCAGCAGTGCTCTGCCACCACAGCAGCAGCTCCTGGGTGTCCTGGCTCTGCTTTTGAGTTTGGGAAACACGGCAGAAGTTTGCAGCAAGACTCCAAGTCAATGTCACCTCTCCCTCCAGTGACTCCAGGCAGGGCTGAAACCACAGGCTGGTCCCTGTCCCTGTGCTCCTGCCCAGCAGGCAGCTCCCCCAAAGCCATGTGCTGTTTGCTTCCAGGGATCAAACACCTGAGGGAGGGATTTAAATCAGCCCAGATCATCCCTGGCAGTGCCTCCCACTCACTCCCTGCCTCTCCCCCCACAGCCTTGCCTGCTGGCACCAAAAGGGCTGACCCCAATTATTCCTCCCCAGCCTGCATTTCCTGACAGCCCAACATTAAACCAGGCCCAGGCAGCCATGCAGGGGAGGCTCCAATAAGTGGATCCACATGCAATATTCATGGATGGCTTCAGAATAGTTACAGATCCATCACAGTTGGCAGCGGGATGGGGATGGTGTGCGCTCCTAATGCTGGGCTTAAGCACTTTCTTGAACCTGAGCCCTGAGGATGGGTGACAGCCTGGAGCCAGGGGTGCCGGCACAGTCCCACTGCTGGCATGTCCCCATCTGTCCTGCCAAAGCCTCCTGCCACCTCAGGGAAGCCCTGGAAAACCTTTTGGGACCTGGGCCTGTGGGCATCCCTGGCCACCCCATGATCTGCTGCTCCTGCACCCAGCTGGAGCTCGGGGTAAAGACCCCTCAGCACAGGGAAAACAAGGAGCCACTGGAGCTTAATTCCCTCACTCCAGGAAAGGTTTGTTTACAGCTTCTGGCCAGCACCACACTGCAGCTCCAAACCTGATCTCATCCCCCAGGATTAATTTTTACACAATCACTCCATGGTCTATGATAATCGCTCCATAAAAAAATGAAGAGATTTGGGATTAGGTCTAAAGACAAGTAATCTGCAGGAAGCTCAGCTGCATGCACACCACTAATCGCTCCGTGCTCTTCCCAGCTTCAGCTCTCTCATTAGGATTTTGCACAGTGGGGTTGGCTGTCCTTGCTGGGGTGGGCTGACACTGACAGGCAGGCACATCCTGAGGGATACAGACATTTGCCAGCCCACAGGGGGACATGGCAGCAGCTCAGGTGAGTGGCAGTGCCATGAATCCCTTGGTGCCCTCCATCCCTGCAGTGCAGGGCTCGTCACCTCTTTCTCCACTACAACGAGGAGCCTCTGGAACACGCTCCCCACTCTGGGATCTCTGCAGTTCCCTTAGGAAGGAGGTGAAGCAATTGGCACTGGAGACATTAATGCAGTGCAACAAACCAGGTGGTGGGATGGTTTTAAAATGTAATAAACTATTAAAAGAAATGATGAGCTTAAATCCTGAAGCCTTTAGTAGGGGAAGAGTGAATAATAACCTGGGAACTGGCAATTTTCCTGTTCCAGGGACAGCTGTGTCTGTGTTCTCCTGAGCCCCCAGGAGCCTCCTTCATCTGCCAGCCTTGCCAAGCCTGGCTCTAACCCTCGTCCTGCACCAAGAGCAGCAGTGAGTGGAGGAAGTAGCAACACACCCCCCAGTCCCTCCTTTATAAGCATACCAGGATTACTCCCATTGTTTCCCACTGAGGCTTGGGACTGAATTCCCAAGGATTCCTGACAGGATGTAATCCCATGCCTGGGGCTCAGCAGAGTCCTGGCACTGCTAAAAGGGTGAGAGCTCACAGGCTGAGAGAAAACCCTGCATGTTTTAGAGTCAGGAGGAGAGATGCGCCAGTTGTGCCCAGCAAGCGTTTTTCCAAATATAATTATAATAAGTACATCTCTGGGACAGTTCTGACCACAGGGATAAGGATGTAATGCCAGGTTTTTAAAACAAAATAACGTAAGCACTTAGAAAAGGACTCGAGCAGACTTTGGGTACTTATGTTCAAAATAATTGTCCCAGGAAACCCGATTCAGCAGCCACCCAGGCTGAAAGCACTTAGGCACACGCGGGCAGGCGTTCAACAAAGCATTTAGTGACCCCGGCGCTGCATCAGCAGGAACGCGGGGCTCCGGGCAGCAGTGACTCAGGGAAACCGCGGGGCTCCTGTGGACGAGGTCCCGCCGCGGGATGGCCGGGGTTCCACCTGGCTCCTGGACCTGTCGGGGTCCCACTGCCGTCATACCTGCTCTGTGTGGGTCCCACGGGGATCCCACCTGGCTCCTGCCCAGCCCCCACTGGTCCCACTGGAATCTCATGTGGCCCCAAGTACCCATGGCAGTGTCCCCCGTTTGCTGCTGGCTCCTGCCCCTGTGGCTGCTCCCACTGTCCTTGAGGGCTGGGATGTGAGGATTCCTTACCCCAGAAGGGTGGTCCAGGAGCTGCAGGAGCTGGCTCCTCACACACTTCTCCCGGGAATACCTTTGCAGTCCAAGAGGAGCTGCTGTAATCCAGCAGGAGGGAGAATGCTTGTGGTAATAAATTCATGGATCTTCACACCCCAGCAGGCTGACAAGCACCTGGTTTTAAAGAGACTTTAAAACCACTCAGAGTGCTGTGAGGCAGACCGAGACCCCCTTTTGCTTGGAGACCCCAAACACCAGCTTCAAAGGAGGGAGGGAAATTGCAAAGATAGCCTGGAAAAAGTGGATTTCACTGGGGGAGAATCTTCAAAGCACACATTTCCTGCACTGTTATAAAGACCGTGTACCTTTGGCACGAGTAAGTCAAAAAGTGGGAACCTCTTCCAACTTGACAGGTGGTTCCTGTGCTGGGCTGTAAAATGGATCGATGCTCCTGGTTCCTTCTGTGCTTCTCCTCAATGAGACCTACCCCTCCTGCAGTGCCATCCAGGTGGCTTTGCCCCAGGCCAGGGTGTCCATGGGTGCCTGAAGAGCAAGGTCTGTCCCACTGCCCAGCTGAGAGGTTTCACACAGAAGGCACATCTCTCCTTGAGAGCCTCAGATCTCAACTAACCACATTTCCTGCCGCTGCCACTGTATTTTCCTGACTTTAGGTCCGGTGTTTCTCACCAGCTGAGGGCTCAGTGCACCTGGGGCTATCCCAGGTCTGGTAGGAAACTGCTGGCAGCCTGGGACAAGTCCTTCCAAGCTGGCCCTTGTCCTCAAGGCAGGTTGCAGAGTACCCTGTGAGCAGTGAAAACAGGGGCTCCCAGCCCACTGGCTCCTTTGGAGCTACCTAATTGAGGCAGGAGTGGTACCTGGGCCTCCCCGCTCCTGCTGCAGCCTCCGGCGAGCCGAGCTCTGTGTCAATTACAGGAAAATCAATGAAGATACTGTTCAGGACTCCTTTTCACCATTCAGCACGGATGATATCCTTCACTTTCTAGCACTGATTCATTTACTTTCAGCCTCTCCAGGGGCTCCTGACATATTGCTATCTCTGAAGAATCTGAAGCAAGAACTGCCTTTGTTTCCACTGCAACTTGTTGGTGGGGCTGGGGCTCACTGAGGGTCAGGGGAGAGGCCGCAGCACATGGCAGGGTTTAAACATTTCTTACCAAAACACCTTCCCAAGGTCCTTCCCAAATCAGGGGGAAAATGGGTCCAAACACAGGAGCAGAGTGCCACTGATGTCCTTGCTCCAGCTCCAGGCTGCTCCAGCTAAGCTGTCTCCAGCCCAAAAGCAGTGACAATGCAGTAGAGCTGCTTCTCTTGTTGGCCATGTTGGACAGGGCTTGGAGCAACCTGGTCCGGTGGAAGGTGTCCACGGCAGGGGCTTGGAACTGAATGGTCTTTCCCAGTCCAGCAGCTGCAAACTCTCCTGCAAGAGAAAAGACAGGAGAGTGAACAGGACTGTGACACCAGGGCTGCACAGTCTCACTCTGGTGTTTATTCCCACCCCCAGGACTCAAGGGCAGAAACTACAGGAGACAATATTAAATATTATAGAACAGATTTCTAAAATATTTAAAGCAAAAGTCTGCAGTTGGTTTATCCTGGCAAGCCTAGGATTTCACTGGGACAACATTATCTATATTGAAGGGGACACCATGCACTGGGTGGACAATAATAGACATCAGGTGAGTCACATAAAATACCTATGTCCTGTATCAAACCGCTGCTATTTCCTACATTCCCAGCCTTTTCTCTCACTCCACGAAAGCCACAGGCATCTCACAGAAGTCAGATATAGACCCCAGGCCGTACTCTGGCTGAACTCCCACTGCAGGCTTAAGAACCACACTGATGCAAACCCCAGCCCCGCCAGCTCCTCGTGTTCCTGCTCTTCAAAGAGAGCTCCGTGCATGGAGAGCAGGTAGGAAATAGCCCAGAGCAAGGACGGGGCTACAAAGACAGGATCTATTATTTATGAGGCACTTCAGTGAACCCGGGGCTCAGAGGCAAAGGGGGCTTGGGGGGAGCTTTGTGAGGGGAAAAATGGAGTTTGAAGAAACACTGAGAGCGATGCAGCACATAGGGGTCATGTTCATGAGAGACATCCCTGCGAGTGCAGAAGGCTCTCTTGGAGTTCACATGGGATTTGCTCTGTGCTTTAGGGGGCACTTTAATGACCCGTGCTCCAAACACCAGGCTTTTAAAGAGTGAGGGGTATTCTGAGCCAGCACAGTCTGCACGGCCCAGCGCAGGCTCCCACAGCTCCATACATGGCACCTGTGATCTAGGGTGTCACAGGGAAATGGGAGCTGGGGACACCATGCACCCACCCACACAGAGGTCCCCAGCAGAGGCACAGGGTCCCCAAGTGAGGCACAGGGTCCCCAAGTGAGGCACAGGGTCCCCAGCAGAGGAAAGGGAGCCCAGCAGAGGCACAGGGAGCCCAGCAGCCTAGGCCCCCCCATGTCTGAGCCAGGCTCAGCCCTGATGCCTATCTGGGGGCTCCGTGGGGTCCCCTATAGCCCCGGGGTTCCAGGGGGTTCCCTGTGGCCATGCCAGGCTTTTGGGGGGTTCACTTGGGCACTCCAAGGCAGTGGGAAGGGCGGTCTGGGCACCTTACGGTTTCTGGGGGAACACTGGGGATGGGCAGGTCAGGGTGGGCACACAGGGCAGGGAACTGCTCTGGAGGAGACCCCGGGGCTGCTGGGGGGCACTGGGGCTTTCCGGGGCGCACCGGGCCTTTTGAGAGCACACTGGGGACGATGGGGGGAAACCTGGCGTTGTTGGTGGGGTGGCACAGGGGCTTAACGGGGGCCTCGCTGGGCCTGTCCGGAGGGAAACGCGGCGGTGCCGCTCGCTCGTTGGTGCTGTCGGGGGTCACCCGGGCACCGGGCTGTGCCCGAGGCCATGCCACCGCGGCTGCCGCGGGAGGGGGGGGAGCCGTGCGGGCGCTCCCGGCTGCCATTTCACCGCCCCGTCCCTCCATTTTCCTGCGAGAGCGGCGGAGCCGGCCCGGCCCCGGCCCCGCCGCCGCCCCCAATGTAGCGGCGCGGCCGCCCCGCACCCGCCCAGCCGCGGGGCCGCCTCCGGCATGCGGAGCTGCAAGATGGTGCGGGTGGCCAGCGTGCTGGGGCTCGTCATGCTCAGCGTGGCGCTGCTCATCCTGTCCCTCATCAGCTACGTCTCGCTCAAGAAGGACAACATCTTCGGGGCGCCCCGCGCCGCCGGCGCCGCCGGGCCCCGCATGTACATGTTCCACGCGGGCTTCAGGTGAGGCCCGGCCCGGCCGGGCGGCGAGGGAACAGGGCAGCGGGGCCGGAGAGCGCCGGGAGCGGCACCCGCCCGGGCCGAGCTGCGGGAGACGGGCGGGAGAACAACCGCCACGGCCACGGCCCCGGCCACAGCCCCGGCCGCTCCACGGCCCCGGCCACAGCCCCGGCCGCTCCACGGCCCCGCGGCAGCGCCCGGCGCTCTCCGTGGTGCTGATGGCGGCGGCCGCGGGGGCGGGCCGGGCACGGCTGGTAACGGGCTGCGGGGCCGTGTGGGGTGTGCGGGGTGTGTGCGGTGTGGGGTTTGTGTGTGCGCGGGTGCTGTGTGCTTGCGTGTGTGTCTGTGTCTGCGTGGGTGTCCTCATGTGTGCTCTATGGATGTCTATGTGTTTCTATGTGTATGTGTGGGTGTCTCCATGTGTGCTGTATGGATGTCTCCTTGTGTGTGCATGGATGTTTCCACGTATGTATGTGGCTGTCTGTGTGTCTCCATGTACGTGCATAACTGTCTCCATGTGTGTTGTGTGGGTGTCTCCATGTGTGTACATGGCTGTCTGTGTCTCCATGTGTGTGCATGGCTGTCTCTGTGTCACCATGTATCTCCATGTGTACGCATGGCTGTCTCCATGTGTCTCCATGTGTCTCCACGTGTGTATGTGGCTGTCTCTGTGTCTCCATGTGTGTGCATGGCTGTCTCTGTGTCTCTCCATGTGTCTCCACGTGTGTATGTGGCTGTCTCTGTGTCTCCATGTGCCTCCATGTGTGCACATGGCTGTCTCCATGTGTCACCATGGGTCACCATGTGTCTCCATGTGTTTCCATGTGTCCCCATGTGTGCACATGGCTGTCTCCATGGGTCACCATGTGTCTCCATGTGTCTCCATGTGTGTGCATGGCTGTCTCCATGGGTCATCAAGTGTCTCCATGTGTCTCTATGTGTCTCCATGTGTCTCCACATATGTGCATGACTGTCTCCATGTGTGCACATGGCTGTCTCCATGGGTCACCATGTGTCTCCATGTGTCTCCATGTGTGTGCATGGCTGTCTCCATGGGTCATCAAGTGTCTCCATGTGTCTCTATGTGTCTCCATGTGTCTCCACATATGTGCATGACTGTCTCCATGTGTGTGCATGGCTGTCTCCATGGGTCACCAAGTGTCTCCATGTGTCTCCACGTGTGCATGTTTCAGTGTCTGTGCCCACCTCCAGGTCTCAGTTCGCACTGAAGTTCCTGGACCCCTCGTTCATCCCCATCACCAACTCCCTGGGCCAAGAGCTGCAGGACAAGCCCTCCAAGTGGGTGTTCAACCGGAGCGCCTTTGCCCACCAGAGGTGAGCCAGCAGCTGGGCATGGCCCAGGCCGTCCCGCTTCCCATGGGCACTTAAGGGAATGCAGCACTCTGCTGAGTACTCTGAGCTCCCAGGAATTCGCCAGCAGCAAGAGACAAAGGCTGAACCAGACCTTTTCCCCAGACATTTGCAGCTGTTCTGAAAGACTTTGATTATTTCAGAGCAGGACACCAGGCTGCAACACACATTATTGTACTAGAACGTGACCCAGATTCCTGGTGTGCAAGAGGAATTGTCATTACTGCAGGATAAATAGCTGTGCTTTAAGATTGGAAACACTTTGGGCTGTAACAGCCATGCAAGGCTGTGTTCATGGAGGCCAAACACACACGGAGAAACTTCCCAGCTGGTGGCAGTTCTGAGCAAGTGCAGTGCTGCTCCTGCCTCCAGCTCTGCTCCAGCTGCGGGGGCAGGCACAGAGCTTAGTACTCTTTATACATACAGCTATTTGCTGATTACATCTATTAAACATTTCTATAAAATAAAATAAAACTATGTAGCCATTTAAGACAGCTACTGCCATCTTGGACTGTAATTTTGTCCTGGCAAATGCCTGCTGGTTTAGGGCCTGCCTCGTGACTCTGCTCACATTCCCAGCTGGGCAGCAGGAATCTGGCTCTGTGGCCAGGCAGGATGGGGCTGCTGCACCTCTCAGTGCAGGGTTTGGGCTTTTCTCCTCTCTTCAGGCCACTGTCCAAGGACAGCAGGATAAGTAATTCCCTTCCAGTGCTGCCACACACTGCCCTCAGGAGCCGTGGGCTACAGAGAAGAGGTGGCACTTTGCCCCATCTTTTCCCCTGAACCTCCCAGGCTGTGTGGCAGTGGCCACCCTCAGTGTTGCTCCATCCCTGGCACCAGCAGCTCCATAAGCCTGTCCCTGTGCTACCCCTCTGATGATTTTAGCTGATGCCTCAGGAGCTGCCTTTGCACTTGTCCGTCAGCCAGAACCCATAATTAGGGCACCCAGTGGGACTCCATTAATGCTCAGACATTGGAGGATGTGAGCTGGAGGAACGATTGTTTGTTTTCCATAAATATAAGCAAATAAAATCCTATTCAGCTTCTAATTTTATGCCCTGCAAGGGAAATTCCCAAGCAGAATTGGTTTTGTTTGCTTTTTAAGTATTCCTAATAACCCCTGTAAAAGTGCTGCTGTGCTTGCCCAAATATGAATTAAGGAACTATATTTGCATAGATGGAGACAGTGACTGTTGCTGGGTTTTGTGATTGGAAGCTTGTTAATGAAAACATATATATATAATTTATATATATATATAAATTATTGTCTGCTGTTAATTCAGTTGGATAGCCTGGGTTTGCTTCACATGCCTTGTGGCTGGAGCAGGAATGAAAGGCACACATACAGCAGAAAGCTGACACATCCTGTGCACAACCTGTCATCCTGTGTCATAGTCCAGACAGAGCAGTGCAGTGCACAGCCCACAACTGGGTGACTCTGGGGTGTAATGGGAGCTGCACCCCTTGTCCTAAGCAGCCAATCCCATATTTTAATCCTGACACTATTCCAAAAGGCTCAGGATGTGCCTGTGGAGCTCAAGGTGAGGAGCCAGCTCCTTCATTCCCATCTATTTATATTAATTTAAAAGCCATTGCACCATGTTGCTCAGGAAACTACTTCAGTACACTTAAAAAAAAAAAAACAAAAAAGGAAAAATCTAAGTCTAGGTGGAAAACAAATCCACAGCAAAAAAAGGGGAAACAGAACTCCATGTTTTCGTTACTTTGCTTATGTTTTAGGCAAGAAATCCTTCAGCATGTTGATGTCATCAAAAACTTTTCTCTGACCAAGAGCAGCGTTCGGATTGGGCAGCTGATGCACTACGATTATTCCAGCCATAAGTACGTTTTCTCCATCAGCAACAACTTCAGGTCTCTGCTTCCTGACGTGTCTCCCATCCTGAACAAGCACTACAACATCTGCGCCGTGGTCGGCAACAGCGGGATCCTGACCGGGAGCCAGTGTGGGCAGGAAATTGATAAATCAGATTTTGTCTTTCGGTGCAATTTTGCTCCAACCGAGGCTTTCCAGAAAGATGTTGGAAGGAAAACCAACCTTACCACCTTCAACCCCAGCATCCTGGAGAAGTATTACAACAATCTCTTGACCATTCAGGATCGCAACAACTTCTTTCTAAGTTTGAAAAAGCTCGATGGGGCCATTCTTTGGATCCCCGCATTTTTCTTCCACACGTCAGCGACAGTCACAAGAACACTGGTTGATTTTTTTGTTGAGCACAGAGGACAGCTGAAGGTCCAGTTGGCTTGGCCAGGAAATATCATGCAACATGTTAACAGGTGGGTGGGCTTGCTTTGCATTTAACTGGCCAAATACATCTCTTTGTACAACTGATTTTTCCCCTCATGCCTGATGTGGGAGGCACAGTCTGGCAAGTCAGGACCGCTTGTTTCCAGAGTCACTGAAAGTTCTGCGGTTGCTTCAGAACAGTGCTTTGTGAGCAGATTGATTCTGACTGACCTCCTTGCCTTGGCAGGTACTGGAGGAACAAGCACCTGTCCCCGAAGCGGCTGAGCACAGGCATCCTCATGTACACCCTGGCCTCGGCCATATGTGACGAGATCCACCTCTACGGATTCTGGCCCTTCGGCTTCGACCCCAACACGCGGGAGGACCTCCCGTACCACTACTATGACAAGAAGGGAACCAAGTTCACCACCAAGTGGCAGGAGTCCCACCAGCTGCCTGCAGAGTTCCAGCTGCTCTACAGGATGCACGGTGAAGGACTGGCCAAACTCACCTTGTCGCATTGTGCCTAAGAACCTAAATCTTGAAGTGCCAAACAATTGTCTAAAAAAGTGCCCAAAACCAAATTAAACATTCTTCAGATAGAATTCTAAAAAAGGAAACAAACCCACCCTAAAATCTTTTCCATAATTTAAAGATGCTTTTTAGCTACTGCTCATCCAAGGGTTTCAGCGTATTTAGCGGTGCAGAAGCTTTTATCATGTCCCGTGGATGCAATTTGTGCAGCTGCAAAGTTGAAACATTTTGCATTTCTAGATAAGCCACTCAGTATGTTTTAATACCTGTTCATATTTTAGCGTTCTACTAAATGCCCTAAAGCTCTTCATTTTGTTGTTCCTTCCCATTAGACCTAGAAATGCTACTTTTAAAAGGTTTTGCTTCTTTTGTATCTGTTGCTCTCAATAGCTCAGCGTTGCCGTGGCCAATGGAGGAATCCACTCGGAATTCCAGTGCATCATCACACGCAAGTTCCTCAGTGTGGATCCTGATTTCCACCGCTTGGGTATTTTCGTATTTACTGAATTTTACATTTTTTAAAGAGTAACAAGAAGAAGCTCACAAAGTGGCTCATACTTTAGCTAGGTGTTTATACCACTCTTGGAATACTTCAGTGTTTTAATTCCATTCAGGACAGATCCTAGTCCAGACTAGACAGGCAGAAGCATGTTCATTCCCATCCATCTGATACTATTCTGTCATTTGATTTCAAAGTTAAACCACCACAATAAAAGGAATTTGGCTTCTCTGGAGACATATTGGGTGAGAAAAGCCCCCAAACCCTGTCCCTCTGCTAAGGCAGGGACTGGCAGGATAGGCAAAAATGGAAGCCAGGTGCTGGGAGTTTTAAAACCGGTTTTTGTAGGAAAGTGAGCAGAGATGGAGTGCAGGGAAGAGGAAATGCCATTACCAAATTTCTGTCTCTAACATTTATGTCTCTAACTCACCAGTCAGACAGCTGGAGTCGTGTCCCCATTTTCCTGTCACCAACAGCACTCCGAGGCAGACAGGGCGGACGCTTCCTTGGCACCACGGGAAATCCAACTGCTTGGGATAAACAGGACAAACAACAGGGTCACTTACAGTTGGGAAGTGTTGGCCATTATGTCTCAGGATAAAGGAGCCTGAGAAATTACTGGGTTTCTTATGAGAATGCTGGCAAGTATTTAACCATTTTTTACTTTTCTGAGTGAGAACTGACCCCATAACGAAAGAAGAAGCAAAATCCAATATTTAAAATAGCACGTATTAATTTTCCTCAGCTTTTTTACCTATGATGAGACATAGGAGATGAGGAAGGAGATCTGGAGCACAACACCCACCCTGAGTGGCCTAGGCATGTCCTGGTGCCCACTGTAGCACTGCCCCAGAACCACAGCCAGGACAGCTCTCCCCCATGCCCCTGGGTGAAGAAGGAGCTGGTAGCTTTCTCCTTCATTTGAACCATCCCACATTTCCCAGCTTTGCTTTTCCAAAGGCTGTTTTGGGCTTGGATCAGCCCACTGCTGCCCCATGTCCAGAGCTGTCCCAGCCACCGTTCCTGGGGCTCCAGCCCATGCCAGTCCTGCGCTCCTCACACTTCCTCAGCAGAGTCCAGCTCGAGTACCTGTGCTCATGGAGTCACAGTGGTGTAGTGGTGATGTCCCAGGGAAGGACTGAGTCCCCCCAGTGCCACCAAGGGCTGTGAGATCACAGCCTCTGCCACTGGTCCCAACAAAGCCTATAGGGACCCTTCTCCACATGCTGGAGCACACAGATTGTTTAGCCCCAGATTAGAAATTGCACAGGGAAGGAAGAGCACTGCACTGGTCATCAGTGAATAATTTCTGATGTTGTTTCCTATGGAGTTGTACAGCAGCCGTGCTCATCGCTGGGGTCCACGGTAAAGCAGTGCCCAGCAGCTCTAATCCTAATGGCAAAGAGCCCACGGGGGCAGAAGGGTCACCCCAAACCCCAAGGGACCCTTGTTGGCTTGTCTGAATGCCAGGTATTTTTATCAAGAGGCATTTTACCAGTTTCCTATAGGGAACCATCATTTCTCATCCGCAAATTAAAGAAATGGAAACTATTATCATTATATTGGCAAATCAGGGAGCAATGTGCTCCATACAGTTTCTGGAACCTCCCATGGTCCTGGAGAGGGGCAGAACCCCCTGCCAGTCCTGGGCACAGCCCTGGCATCACCACCAGAACTTTCCAAAGGCACAAAGAGGCACCAAATGCAGAGAAGGAAGCACAAACTGACTGCAAATATTTGGAAATAGGAATACAGAAAAATTATTGATGGAGCGCCATATTATATCATTGATTTTTAAACAAAACTCCCCATCGATGCTCCAGACCCACACTGAACATTTCAGAATCATTGATTTTAATGGGAAGTTCTGCCCCACAATCGATGGCACAGCACAGCCCAAAGTAAATTGCTTCTTAGTATCAATATTTTTTTGCCCAAGCTCATGCAAGGTGGAAAACCATCTCAAAGTGTGCAGCTTTTGTTTAGCCAGGTGAGGTCTGAGGGAGAGGTGAGGATGGCAGGTGATGGAGAAGGGAGTGGCTGAGGAGGAAAAGCTCTTTGGGGCTACCTCTCTCTGGCAGAAATGCCTTTGCATTAATAAGCAAGTGTCTTAATGATTTATTTAATTGTTATTTACAACGAGCTGGGGGCTGCCATCCCTGCTCAGGACAGCCAGTGGCCCCTGCAAGTGGCATCAGCTCAGCTGGGCTCTTCCTTCCCTCTCTTTGGCCCCAAACCTTTCTGCATGAATTCCTGATGGTTCAGGGAGAGTTCTCCTTCCCATGACTGAATGTCTAGACAAGCCAACAGAGCTACTTCAACACCTGCAAGTACAAAACATTTGAGGTTCCAAAATCCAGAGAAGTCCTCCTGAGCAGCTCCCTCCATTGGGAGACCCTGCTTGGCCCTGGGCTGCCAGGACAGTATCCAGTGGCAGCCACTCCAGCCCCTCTGCTAACAGGATGGGTGCCAAGGGACTGGAGGTGTACATAGGATTGGGAATACACGTTTCCTCTCTTTTTTTATACATTTTTGATCTGTGTTTTTGTTGCTTGCATCTCCTCAGTGAATGGTAGCGAGGCATGTGAAAACAAGCATTTGGCTACCAGACTTATTTGTGGACTAAGCCAAAAAACTAAGAGTTTGTGAAACAGAACTAACTGTGAATGGAGGCTGCAAAAACAGGGCAAATAGGAAAAAGCAGGTTTTCTGTAAATGAATGTGTCTTTATTTCAATGGTTCTACAGTTCCATGCCTGATGGAGTTGTTTTTGATTAAAAAAATATAAACTTAAAAAAAAAAAGAAAAAATGCCATAATTGTAATAAAGGTTTCATTAAGGGCCCTACTAAAAGCATTGCTTATTTTTGAATGGCTGATGTTCATAAAGGACCATGGCATCTCTCAGGTGAGCAGTGGGAAGGATGCTGCAAGCAGAGCTGCTTCAGCCTCACAGCCACAGAGAGAGAGCCTCGGGACAGGGCCTGGGAGCTGGGAGCAGGCTGTGTGTGCCCAGCCCGGGGCTGGAGCCTGGCTGCACAGCACACGAGCCCCAGCTCCCCTCGTGACTGTGCCACATCCTCATCGTGAGCATCAGGGTGGGGAGCTCTCAGTGTGACCCCGCGGTGTGACGTGCCTGCAGCATTGACTCGTGTGCCATAACCCCATAGTGAATGCATTGTTTTTAAATAAAACGGTTTCTTGTGCATTGGGAGTCTGTAAAACTCCACTGTCTCCGCTTCCTCCTTATTGCTATTTCCCAAACTCTCAGGGCCACTGATAGATTTTACTGGAAAACTTCAGCCGAGGAGTTGCCAAAGATGTTGCTTAATGCTCCCTATATTTCATTAGGCAGTGCAACAAGCTTGGTGTGATGGATCAAATTCTGCACTCCCGTGGAATATGCAAAGATAAAAAATGGGGGAATCTGGGCACTGATTGGCTCAGGGTATTTGCTCTTTAAGGTGAATTACATCCCCAGGAACATCTTACAGCCCACTGCTGTTACTTGTTCCAGGGGACTTGCTGCCTGCTTCAGCAGTGCAGTGTCCTCAGTGGCACCTGGCAGGAATTCTGCTGTGAGTTTTTAGGAGTTCACATGAACTCCCTGGATAGAGCCCCTCAAGATGGCAGGCCTGGGAGCAGAGCTATGCCAGATCCTCTGTCTGTGCTTCCCACCGCTAATACCCTCTACAGCTCACAGATCTATCCTTGAGACCATCCTGGCAGAGAGGCAGGGATTTACAGTTCTATAACTCAATTTGAGTATGGGGATGGGATAGAAAAAATCCTTTCCTTCCTCTCCCACTGGTAAATGTGAGGAAGGCTCTGCTGGCCATTGGTGCTGGAGGGTGCCAGTGGCCACCGAGGGTTGAACCCCCCAGCCCCATGGAGCTGTGCCTCCATCCCTGGGAAGGTGTCCTGAGGGGCTGAAGCTGCTTCCTCTGCAGAGAATGGGCTTGTGACAGCAGTTTCAAAATGCCAAAGAAAACATTTTGCAGTGTTTGTTTAAAAGCAAGTGAAAAAGGTACCTGCAGTCCCTGGCCAGCTGGTGAGGGCTGCCTTAGAGGAGAACTCCCTGTGCCTGTGCATGTCCTGCACTGAGGTGCTGCCCTGGAGTCATCCTTTTCTGCGTGGTTTGGGTCAGGTGCCAGGTGTGGGTGCTGCAGGACCACAGAGATGAACCCTAGAGAACAGAAAAGGAGAGGAATTAAAATTCATATTCCCAGGGAAGCCACCACCCGAACCAGAAGGATGCTGGGCAAGAAAGCTCAGCCAGGCCAGGTCCCACCCTGCCATCCCTGGACACCCCACCGCTGCCTCTTTCTGGGGAGCAAGGGCACCTGGCTGTGGCACTGGGAGCCCCCGGCTGCAGGCAGACAGGAGAAAGGAAAGATAACAAAGAAACTGCCTCCTCCCTCCCCCAAGAGCAGAGGGAAAGCCTCTGGCAAAGGCAGCCATGCAGGCAGGGAACACTGTCCTGCTGGGCAGACGAAGCTCGCTGGGCTGGAAGCAGCAGCAGCCACCCAGCTCCTGGCACTGCTCCTGCCCGCCGTGCCCAGCTGCCAGCTCGGCTGTGCCTCGTCCTGCCCGGTGACAAAGGACACCCAGCACCCCCCTGCCTCTGAGGGCAGGCACAGCCCCATCAGGATGGACCGTCCAGGGACTTCGGGTACACTGCACCATGCGTGGATATGTACACCTTGATTCCCAGGAGCATTCTGACGTGAATTCAGACATACACCAGAACTAGGCACTACGGTGTGTAACCAAACATCCTCAGGGGACACAGCCAGCAGGGGCAGGTTTGCAAAGAAAAGGTCAAAGGTCTGGTGAATTTGTTGGAGAAGGCAAGGCAAGGCAAGAGGAAAAGAGAGGAAAAGAGAGGAAAAGAGAGGAAAAGAGAGGAAAAGAGAGGAAAAGAGAGGAAAAGAGAGGAAAAGAGAGGACACAGACATGAGCACATCTGTGGTACCAGATTCCCATCCGGGTCTGCCCACACACCCTCCTCCTGCCTGCCCACAGAGGCACCTCCATCCGGAGTGCTGCACTCGCCTCTTTTCTCCCCCAAATCAACTGCAACTTTTGCCTTCCTTTAGGAAGGACAAAAAGATTTCACGCATAAGTTGCCCTGAACAAAGGCACCTCACGCCAGGGCTTTCTTTTCTGTGCTCCTTTCTTTTTCCTTCTTCACCACAAGCTGGCAGCGGGAGGAGTAGCTGGGGTGGGAGGATCTCCCCTTTATACCCCCCTGTTTAGTGCCAAAAAGCAGCTCAGAAAACACTGTGACCTCCACAGACGCTGTGATGGCAGCATGGAGAGAAATAGATCATTATCCTTTGGGATCCAATCCGTAGGAAAACTGGGTGCTGCTATACACAACCTGTTTGCAAGGAGATACCAGGTGCTCTGGAGAGTGGCCTGATGGTGGAGGTAACATTTCTCCCCATTTCCCCTCTTTTAGTTACTAGAAAGACCCAGTGGAGATGGGACTTCCACAAATACGGAGGGAGTTATCAGGGCCGAGATAAGGATGACACAAAACACAAGGATACGGCTTGCTGCTGCTAGTGATTAAAGGAGCAGGGAGAAGTAGTGAACTGCACAGCTGGGAGCAGCGGGCACAGCCCGACCCGATGTGCCTTGGCAAGGGTGTCCTGCATAGGCTGTGCCATAGCAGGCAAGTCCCCACTTGCCAGCTCCATGCCAGGGGATGCTGCCCCCTCAGGCACTGAGCCCACTGGGGCACTGCCCGCTGCTCCTCAGCTGTTCTCCCAGCTCCTTGTCCCTGCCCACAGAGCCAGCCCCATGCCCTGTGCCCTGCGGAGCTGTGCCGTAGCCCACAGAGCCAGCCCCAGCCCTGTGCCCTGCCCCTGCCAGCCGCGGGGCTGAGGGGCGGCCTGGGGAACCGGCCCTTTCCCGGGAAGAGGGGAGAACGTGAGGCCTGCCCGTGTGTGCACCGGTGAGCGGGACCCCACAGCCGTGTGCGAGCGAGGACACCGGGCTCCTGGTGTCACCGTCACCCCCGGGGCACCTACATCCACCACACCTTATTCATGAGCCCGAATTAAGGCAATTAATAACCAGTACCCAACAGCACAGATCGGCGCTGTACCTTGGCGCGCAGCGGCCCACAGGGAGGCAGCGCGGCCGGCTGAGTGCAGTACGGCCCCGGGAGCAGCCGGCCGCGGGACCGGGCGGCGCGGAGCCGCCCGCCGGGAGGAGAGCCGCGCGGCCGCCGCACAGCCAGCACCGCGGATGCTCGTGGCGGCGGTGCGGGAGGAGCCCCGGCCGATCCCGGCACCCCGCACGCCACAAAGGCCGCGGCACCTTCACCGGCCGCGGCGCTCCCTCGCGCCCCTGACGGAGGCCCCGCCCCCGGCGCTCAGCCCGCCAATGCTCCCGCGCGCCCCGCCTTTCCCGCGCTGCCCCGCCGCCCTCACGCCCTCACGCCCGCCCGCCCGCGGCACAGGCCCGGCCCCGCGGGCGCGGCCGGGGCGGGGCGGCCCCGGACAGCTCCCGCCGCCCGCAGACGGCGGCGGCGGCGGCGAGGCGAGGACATGGCGCGGGGCCGGCTCGGCGGGCCCGGCTGAGCCGCCGCTGCCCGCGGGGCGGGCGGCCCCGGGCCGCTGCGGCCGCCGCCCCGATGAGCGGATGAGGAGCGGGCGCGGCGGCCGGCGGTGCCTGGGCGGGGAACCGGGTGCGTGCGCCATGAACCCCGAGCTGGCGATGGAGCCGCTGGGCAGCCTGCACGGGGCGGCGGGGCACGAGCCGGAGCTGATGGGCAGCCCCAGCCCTCACCACGGCGGGCGCAGCGCGGGGCCGCTCCGGGTGCCGCCCCCCCCGCCGCCGCCGCCGCCGCCGCCGCACCAGGAGCTGCCCCCCGCCGCCCGGCCCGCCATGGTGCCCAGCATGGCCTCGCTGCTGGACGGCGCCGCCGAGTACCGGCCCGAGCTCTCCATCCCGCTGCACCACGCTATGAGCGTGCCCTGCGAGGCCTCGCCGCCCGGCATGGGCATGAGCGGCACCTACACCACGCTGACGCCGCTCCAGCCCCTGCCGCCCATCTCCGCCGTCTCCGACAAGTTCCACCACCCGCACGCCCACCCGCACGCCCACCACCATCACCACCACCACCACCAGCGCCTGCCGGGCAGCGCCGGCGGCGGCTTCGCCCTCATGCGGGACGAGCGCGGGCTGCCGGCCGTCAACAGCCTCTACGGGCCCTACAAGGAGGTGCCGGCCGTGGGGCAGAGCCTCTCGCCGCTGGGCAACGGGCTGGGCCCGCTCCCTGGCGCCCAGCAGGGCCTGCACGGCTACGGGCCGCCTGGCCACGACAAGATGCTGAGCCCCAACTTCGAGGCGCACGCGGCGATGCTGGCGCGGGGGGAGCAGCACCTGCCCCGGGGGCTGGGGACGCCTCCGGCCATGCTGCCGCCCCTGAACGGCGCGCACCACCCCGCGCCCCCCGGGCCGCCGCCGCCGCACGGCCCCGCGCTGCCCGCCGGCCGGGAGCGGCCGCCCCCCGCCGCCGGCCCGCAGGGGAGCGGCGCGGGGCAGCTGGAGGAGATCAACACCAAGGAGGTGGCACAAAGGATCACGGCGGAGCTGAAGCGCTACAGCATCCCGCAGGCCATCTTCGCCCAACGAGTGCTGTGCCGCTCCCAGGGGACCCTCTCGGACTTGCTGCGGAACCCCAAGCCTTGGAGTAAACTCAAGTCCGGCCGGGAAACGTTCCGCAGGATGTGGAAGTGGCTGCAGGAGCCGGAGTTCCAGAGGATGTCTGCCCTGCGGCTGGCAGGTAGGTGCAAGCCGGTGGCACGCGGGGAGCGGAGCGCGACCCTCGGAGCCGAGCGGCCGGTCCCGCAGTGCGTCCTGCGCCGGCACGGCCGCGTCCGCGCTCCGCCGTGAGCCACGGGGCTGTGCGGAGCCGGCCGCTCCCCGCCTCCCGCAGCGCCGGCACCGCGCAGCCCGGCTCTGTCCGGCGGGGCTGTGCGGGCCTCGGGGCCGGCGGAGGGACGCGCTCCGCTCCCGCTGCCGGGCGGCGGGGCCGGGGCCGCTCTCCAGGGCCGGGTGCTGAAGGTGCGCACTCCGCACCGCACCGCGCTCTCCGCGAGCATCCCTCCTGCCGGCGCCGGCGCTGCCGGGCGCAGCGGGGGAGTGCGGGCGGGGGCTCCGCGTCCCGGGACAGGCGGGGCCGGTGGGAGCGGCCGGGGGCCGGACCCCGCGCAGCCCCCGCGGCCCCGGCCCGGCCGCATTGTCCGCGGAGGGCGCGCGGGCGCCCCCTGGCGCGGCCGTGGAGCGCCGCAGCCCCCATTGTTCTGCGGGGGCCGCGGGGGGGCGGCGGGCAGCGACCCCCGGTACTGACCCCCCGGTACTGACCCCCCGGCGCTGACCCACCGGTGCCGACCCCCGGTACTGACAGGCCCGGTACTGGCTGGGGCCGCCTTCTCGCTCCCCGGAAACCGCAAGGCCGTGGACGTGGGTGTAGAAGGACACGGGGGGCTGTGGGACGGGCAGGCACGCGTGGGACACACCGTGGCATGGGGCCGGGGCCAGCGGCTGAGGCGCTCTGCTCTGACAGTGACAAAAATCGGGGGTATTTGAGCCACCGGGTCCGTCCTTCTTTTATTTCAATTGGTCCCGGCGCGGGCAGATTGTTTCCCACTGGGCAGGTACACAGCGGGCTGTTCCCAGGGCTGGCCCCTCTGCCGGCACACCCGGAGGGGTCTGGGGGGACACGGGGGTCTCTGCCGTGGGGAAATGGGCACAGAGAGTTCCTGCAGCTGCCGGGCGAGGCTGGGATGCGGCGGAGAGGGGCGAAGAGGAGCCGTGGATGATTGATGGCTTTAATCCCTGCCCGACCTCTAACCAGAGGTGCTGCGGGTTAAACACCCCCGGCCTGGGGGCTGCACAGTCCCCGCGGAGAGCGCTCGGGCTTTCCCGAGCTGCGGAAAACTGCGAGGCAGTCGCTGTGTGCTGCCCGTCGGGAGAGGGACGCTGATCCCCTCCTCGGCTCTAAGGCCGACTGCAAACTCCTCTCGTCCCTGCCAGCACCCGCGGGCAGCCGGCTCTTCTCTTTTCGCAGCCAAATGAAGGTGCCGAGCTCTGTCTGCGACAGACGAGTCACAGGGACAGAAGGGGTTTGCGTTTTTTTTTGCCGAGCACGCGGTGCTGCCGCCTTCTCAAACAAACGTGTATCGAGAGGGAAATCGATGCAGATAATGTTTAGAAGATTAAAAGAGCATTAATGCTGGCAACAGGAGCATCAACGCGTGGACCCAGTTTTCATTGATCTGGAATCTGAGCCGGCTCATTTCCAGTAACGTGGCTGGTGCTTTTCCTTCCCAGCACTGGTCCCGGGTGGGGGTTCCCCGTGAAGCCCTGCATATAGAGCAGAAAATCAGGAATCACAGCTACAGGCAGAGTTCTGCCTGTATAATTCTGGATCTCTGCTTTGCCAGTCTCCCTGAATGCCTCTGCCTCCAGGAATGAAGTTTGGAGAGAGTTCAGGTGCTGAGTGGCCACGGACTCCCCATGGAGCGGGAAAGACCTTTGCAAATTACCTTTCCCTTCAGGAAATCGATTATTTTAATTTTCTTTTATTACCACGTGTGAATATGCGGCCCCATTGCCTCAGTGCTTTCTTCTTCCCCTTTCTTTACTCGCTTGCTTAAATTGCTTAAATCCCTCTGAGCATGGGGAAAAAAGCCACAAGTATACCAGGTTTTTAAAAACAGAAAAGACCCACCAGCTATTTGCCCCATAGTGCTGGAAATTTTTCCCAAGCGGGGTGCAGATCTACTTTCCTTGAAGGGAAATCCCCCTCTCCCTGTGGGAGCAGAAACAATGTGGGGGTGCTTAGTATTTTTTCTTATTATAGAAGATATATAGTGTTGTCTGTTCTATTTAACCTAGTCTAATTTAATCTTGGTATTTCTGTGCTTATTGTCTCTTGTTGGGGGTCTTTGGGACTCCTGTGTCAGGGGACGGTGCTGGGGGTTTCTGTGCGGGAGGGTGCCGGCAGGACCCGCTGTGAGTGAGGAGTTCCATGGATGCTCTGGAGCTCTGAGCACCCTTTTGGGGTCCCAGAAACGCGCCTGGGAAGCGGCAAGTGCCCACCCGAGGACACCGTGCTGGGACACCAAAAAAAAAAGCGGCACAACGGTTTTGTCGCAGAGCCACTCCCGACAGCGGCATCATCCCGGGACCTCGTCCCCAAAACGGGCTGGTGGCCCCGGGGCAGCGGGGCTGCCCTCGGCACGGGGGAATCGGGGCTCCTGACCCTCCCTCCTGCCCTCCCTCCCCGCCGCGGGAAGGTGTCGGGAAAGCCCCGACGGACAATCCCGAAATTTCTGCGGGGTCAGCAGAGCGCTCCGCCGCCGCCTGTTTACCTTCTGCGGTGCCTTGCTGATGATTAAACACTTTTGTACCGGAGCACCATCCGTGGTTCATTAGCGCGGAAGTGCCCGATCCCCGCTCCGTGCTCAGAGCTGTCAGTACCACGGAGAGCGGCGGGCAGGGATGGGAGCAGGGACGGAGGGGAAGGGAGGCAGGGACAGGCGGTGGCCGCGGGCCGTCCCTGGCCCGGGCAGCCGTGGGTGACAGCACCAGGAGGAGGTGGCTCTGAGCCCCTGCACTCCCAAGTGCCCCAGGGCAAGGAGAGGGGTGAGGAGTGACCCATCTTCTGCTTCTTTGTGCCCTACCAAGTTATTTCTTCCCTGGATTTTGAAACTGTTTTGTTGTCTGTATCCCCAGCTAAAAATTGAGGCATGATAACATCTGTATCAGGCACGTTACCTATTTATAAAGCTATTTCTTAGCGTTGAACTAAATATACAGGTATGTAAAGGTTCTTTGAAAGGTGCTTAGTGCCTTGAAATATTGGTGCTTTCTTCAGCTATAGATTAGTGGTTGTGTTTGAACAATCCATGCGGTAAATTGTGGTGCTGGCTGATAAATTATATTTCTCATCTACCAACTTTTCGAAATAATACCCCGCCCCAGCTCTTTGTTCCACATCATTTCTGAAGGCGTTTCTGCCACAGAGAAATCTGGATCCTGTTTTTGAGAAGCGAATGAGTTTTTTCCGTTTCTTGATTGTTCGGTGAATTCTGAGTACATTTTGGGTTAAATGCATTTCTATATTTCACCCCTACTTTTCAAAATAAACAATTAATTGGTCATCATGTTACTCACTCTGAAGCTGTTCTTCACTATTTCCTTATAAGATTTCCCCCCCAGCATCTCTCTTTTTTTTTTTTTCCTGTATCTCTTGCCCATCAGGATTTGGACTGAAATATCCCAAACTCAAGTATTCCTCTATAGCTGAAAATTGCCACAATTTATTTGTGGTGAGGAATGCATAGAGGGGAGGACATTTTTCCCAAAAGGCTAATTTCCCAGGAACTGGTGTTGGTTCTTCCCACACTCTGTATGGGTGGTTTTGCTCTGCCCTGTGGCCCCGGCTGCTCATCCTTGGTGCTCCTCCCTGGTATTATTCCCAGAACCTTGTCCTGGATGTTGCTGCCATCCAGCAGCTGCAAGAGCTTTTCCTTCCCTTCCAATTAGCCATTCCTGGGAGATGACAAGCTTCCTGCAGTACCCAACACGGCTGTGCTGAGCCTCTGAGCACTAAAGGCAGCAGACTCCTCTCATCAGGGCAGCTCCCCTGGAGCTGCCTGCAGAGTGCAAACGGGGCTCTGCAGGTGTGCAGAGAATGGATCTCAGAGGGAAAGCAGGGCTGAAAGGGACTGCAGACATCACTTGTCCTGACAACCTGTCTCTTTCTTCAGGAATCTCCAGAGGGGGATTTTTTACCAGCGATCTCTTCCAAGCTTACAGGTACAAAAAACCCCTTAATGACTGGTCTTAATCTCACTTTTTGTCTTTTAAATCCTTTGCTTCTCATCTTATCCCCACTAGACACAGCAAAAAAAGAGCACTCCCTTCCTTCTGATAGCGATCTGTTTGTGTTTAAGGCTCCTATCTTGTCTGCTGCGTTCTCTGGAAAAAGCCCATCATACCTGGGCGATGAATATGCAGGGAAAGCACTGTATCCAACGGGACAGATAATGCATCTCTTTTTCCAAGGTAAAAGATTTTGTATCCAGCTCTATCAATCTTGCAGACTTTTGCATAAAAGGCTCTCTGATTTATAGAGGGGTTTGCACACAGAAGTCATACCAGCCAGACTAATCTCAAATGGGTCCAGTGATAACATCAGCCAGACAACTCGCTGATGGCAGAGAGAAATGCAATCAAAAAAGAAATTGGTGTGTTTTGGAGTTGTTTGGGGGTTTTGAGCTATAAAATCATACTGCTCCATGGTGAAAAAAGGGACTCAAACCACTGGTAAATGCTGCACAGAGGAATTATTAGACAAGCGATAGAGGCTGGCAGGTTCCCAAAACGCAAATTGTCTCCAAGACCAAAATATCTCTCAGTAAGCAGGGAACATATTTATGAGCAGCGGTGATTTTCCAGCAGTTCTCATCCCCTCATAATGGGATGGGAGCACGGGGCCCATGCCCAGGCATTAAGCTTTGGCAAGCAGCACTGAGCTGCAGGAGGAAGAGCAGAGGAAGTCTTCCTCGGAGAGCTTCCCACACACCTTCTTCTCCATGTTCCCTCTCCCCAGGGCTCGTCCTGCCCTCTCCTTCCCACGGGTATGGGGGGATCCATGGCCCCTCTCCTCTCCCTTCCTCACCTCCACCTCTCTGGAGCCCAGCAGGAGGGACCCTCTCCTGCTAAAGCTGAGCTTTCCTAAGCCCCTGGCAAGAAGGAATTGGGAAGCAGAGTGTGTAGAGAAACAGAGCTGCTCTGGCTTTGTGTTCAGCCAAAGTGCAAGGAGAGTTTGGAGGGCAGCACAGGGCTGGATTTCCCAGATAACCTGGCACAGCTTAGCTCCTGTCCTCTCCTGTTCTTCCTAATTCCGCTATTGATAACAGGCAGTAAAAGGAAATACTCATGTCCTGCTTGTGCCAGGGGTCAAAACTGAAAACAGGAGCATGCAGCAAGGATTCACTAGATCAGTCCTTCCCCTTGCAGTAAGATTTCATGCTCTTACCCAGCCCAGCTTTAAATTCCCAGCCCTTTCTTGGAAAAGATGCCCAGAGTCCTTGCCTTTCTCCACAGGAGAAGGCCATAGCTGTGTTTGGTACTTTCCAAAGTGCTGGCACATCACTTGTGTTTGAGATGCTGCTCCAACAGGCAGAGCACTCAGCGTGGGGAAGACCTGGCTTCATCCCTGTGCTCTGACAAGGGGCATTTAAATCCTTGTCACTGTAAAGTGTTATAATTCAGCTGGAAACTATTTTGGAATTCAAAAGGGAGAATCTCCACAACAAGAGGAAGCGTAAATCTCCCAGGTGTTGGACATGAAGGACTCTGTGAGTGCAGCTGGAAGGATCCAGAGCTGTGCTGTGCTGGAAGGTTCCAGTGGTACCCAGAGGCTCCTGTCAGAGATCCTGTGCTGAGGTGGGTGCTGCAGCACTGCAGGGAGGAAGCAGAATTTACAGCCCAATTCCAGCCATCCAGCAGATTTACAGGAGATCGGAGACAAACAACCTGAGAGCTGTGGCATGCCAGGAAGAAAAAGAAAGGAGCCATGTCCCCAAAAACATTCATCTTTTCTTCTCAGAGAGCTGCAGGATGCAGGGCCTGGAGGGGGGCAGCATTCCCTGGGATTGTGACAGGATTGAGAAGGAAAAATCAGGTGGGGCACCAAGAAAACACCTTCCTGGGAACAGCCAGGCTGTGAGGCTCTTTTACAGAGCATTGCAGGAGTCCCTGGATCTCCAAACGGGGAGCACCTCACCATTGCAATGGATGAGCCAGCAGATCTTCTCTGGAAGAACAGAATTAACTTTGTGCTACACATGCAATCTGTTTTTCTGGATAAATGCCATCAAGGGCATTCCTAGGGTTTCAAAAATTAGGAGTTTGGTGTGTGTGTGTGTGTGTGTGTGTGTGTGTGTGTGTGTGTGTGCAGCAGCTGGGATGAGCAGCCCTGGCTGCCCACCCCGACAATGTGATTATTTGCATCTTCATTCTGATTGCTCCTTGTTCCGTAATGATTTTGTACACAGCGGAGTACTTAACCTAATTTGTATTGATCTCAATCGCTCTCGTTCGTGCATACTTAATTCAGAGAGGTAATCAAATTGATTTCTGAGGCCTAGTTTTTAAGAGATTGTAGTAACAGGGATATACAAGGGGTTGCTTTAAGTGAATCACAGCAAAAGAAAAGCATTTTAAATCTTTAGAAAATGGTTTGATGGTCATTTCATTGTGTTCAGTATTACCAGAGTAATTACATTTCCCTCACATGATTCCTCTCCAAAATCGAATAGAGGAGCAGTTTTAGTTCCATCAGACAGATAACTGGGTTTGGGTGACTTTGCACCCACACAAACCACATAGGCAGGGTCAATATTCACGGTTTGTCCTTAGGAACAATGGATTAAGGGAATCTTGCTCTCTGCTTGGCTCCTTTTTAGCACCTGCTCTTTGTTTCCTGGCTGCAGAGTCACTTTTGCCATGAGTAAAACCATCCAGAGCCAGAGAGGCACAGGAGCTGTGCTGGTGATGTTTCTAATGTCCCAAGTGGCTCTGCTTCTCCTGGGGCTGCTGAGCCACTGCTCCAGCCCCTGGGACCCCTCCCTGGGCTCTTCCTCCTTCTGATGCTGGTGACCTTCGTGTTCTCCTCTGTCTCCCTCCTGGTAGGAGCCGAGGGATGCCTTGGAGCATCCTCGCACCCTGAGAGCTCAGAGGGTGGGGTTGAGCTGAGCACTTCTGGATGTTTTTCAGGATTTGTGGCAGTTTGGAATGCCTGGGCTGGCTGGGTTCCTCTCATGCCTGGAAGAAAATGGAAAATCGGAGTCGTTGTTGCAGAAAATCAGACAAATGAACTCTTAATAGGGAAATGCAGTGTGATGACACTTAGGGTGTCACAGCACAGCCTCGGTTCCCTGCACCCTCTTAACGCCCTTCAAGGCGTGGGGCTCCACTAAGGGAGGCAGCACTGACCCCAATTCTGAGCAGTTCCTATATTGTTTCTATCAAAGAGCATCTTTAACCCAATGCAGGAGAAAATTTTTTTGTTTATTTTTATGCTTATATTTTTTCCATAGTTGCGTCTTTCAGTTCTTGCTGGTTGTCCATTTTCTTCCACCGCAGCTAATAAATCAAATTGTGCTTAGAATCCAGATGGTCTCTTCCTTTCCCCCTGCTGTTAAAACCTTCCTCTGTCTTCCCAGAAAATCACTTGATTTTATTAGAGTGCTCACCCCATTTTTCTCTGCTGAGAGATGCACGTCAGGTGCAGCGTTTGCCTTTGTGGGGCCTTTTCAAGAGCAAACTCCACAGTTCAAGGAAAGTATTTACTGAATGCATCAAAAAGCACATACCTCTGCATTATTTATTATCAGATACCAATAACTGGAAAACGCAGAGTATCTCAGGACATAAATTAGTGATGGTAGGAAACACTCCACTCGTCCCAGTGTCCCGGAACCGATTAGAAGCTGCAGCAAAGATGCTGGTGCTCATCATGTCCCCAGCACCAGGGACATCGCCACGTGGATTCTGGACACGTGGCCAAGTAAACCCAGCTTAAAATCTGCTTTTTCAGCTCAGCTGGATGTTATCTCTGCATGTCAGAGAACCCAAATTCTTCCCTCCTGCTGCCTCCGAGATAATGGCCTCAGAGAGGTGAGTCTGACCATTGGGACACAGGTGCAGGCTCACCTTGATGCCTCAGGAGCATCCGTGCTGCTTCCTGTTGCCCTGGCTCCCAGCCAGAGCCCAGTGCTGGTGGCAAGCTCTGGGAGAGCTGTGCTGGGAACATTCACCCACAGTCCCTGTCAGGTTTCAGCCCAAATCCCAGGCCGTCCTTCTCTTGTGCTTTGGGGTATTTTGAGGTCTGACCTTCACCTCCCTCCCAGGGGGGAGCCACTGGAATTTGGCAGCTGAGAGGGGTCAGGGTCAGCAACCAAACACTTCAGTTTCCTGCAGAAATGCTGTCCCTGCAGGGAAGGAGGCAGTCAGTGCCACAGTGCCTGGGCCAGGCTCCACACAGGTACAGCCCTGACTGGGTTAATTACAGACATTTCCACAGTCTGACTTTTACTTTTGGGGCAGCTTCATTTCACATTCCAGACCTACAGAATTATTTAACAGGGCTGCTTAAAACCCTCCCACTTATCAATTCTCTGGGCTCATTTTGTCCCAGCACATTACCTAACCATGTCAGCATATGGATTTTCTCTCTGCGCCCAGTGCAGACAGCCTGGGCAGGCTATTTTTAAGTGTGGGTGTGCTCCGGCAGCGGTATTGGTTTCAGCACTTGCTGTTCTCTCTCTGCTAATAAATACAGAGCAGCTATTAATACGAATGGGTTTTAGGATCCATTAGCATGGCTCAGCGATGGTCCAGCACTGCTGCCCTGCCTGACCTGGGTGCTTCTGCCTGGCTTCCCCCTCGGGACATGCCGCGGGAAGGAGGACAGGCAAGGGAGTGGTGTCCTGGGGTGGTGGCACTGCAGGTGTCAAGTGGCAGGGGAGGAGCAGGGCAGGGCCAGGTGAGCCAGTGCCTGACCCCTGTGCTGGCAGCCAAGCAGTTCCATGGTGGTTTTTCGCCTCGGTGGTCCCACAAGGTTGCTGCTACCTGAGCTTTGACTGGGGTTTGCTTTGGGCTGCTTAAAGGGACAGAAGTTGCAGACAACTTATTCCTGGCTGTTGAGAGGTACTGGGGTTGTAAAAGCAATGCAGACCACTGGATTCCTCTGGGAGCCCTCCGGCCCCATGTGCCAGAGTGGTGCCAGCTCAGCTGGCGACACTTGCCCCCACCGTGTGACAGTGCCTGCCGCCGGGGCGGCTGGCGGGGTCTGTGGGCACCACCCTGACGCTTTCTCTCTGTCTCTGCCACCCCCTCCCAGCCTGCAAACGCAAAGAGCAAGAGCCCAACAAAGAGCGGAACAACTCCCAGAAGAAATCCCGCCTTGTTTTCACGGACCTCCAGCGCCGAACGCTTTTCGCCATCTTCAAGGAGAACAAGCGTCCCTCCAAAGAAATGCAGATCACCATCTCGCAGCAGCTGGGCCTGGAGCTCACCACCGTCAGCAACTTCTTCATGAACGCCCGCCGGCGCAGCCTGGAGAAGTGGCAGGACGACCTGAGCTCCGGGGGCTCCTCCTCAGCCCCCAGCACCTGCAGCAAGGCGTGAGGGGCGCGGCACGGCCGGCCTGGCGCAGAGAGAGCGGCTCCCAGCACGGCCCCTCGCCCGTGACCTAAAGCACAATCCCCCCGCACGCACCCCCAGCCCAGCGGTTCCCCGGGACATCCCCATGGCTTCTCGTCAGGCTCCACGTCCACCTCTCTCCACACAACGCTCAGGACAGGCGAAGCAGCTCTGAAACGGAGGGGAGTCGTCCTCGAGGCAGGTTTCCCCCGAGCTCCAGGTTTCCGTGGCCGGCGCCTGCCGTGTGCTGGCCACACCACCCTGCGGCCACACGACAACGGAGCACAAAGTCGGATACTAGAAACCCCAGGCCCTCTTTTTAAACTCAGGCACGGTTTTGTTAAGTGTTTTAGGGCAAAAAAAAAATCAGATTTAAGGGTTTTGTTTGTTTGTTTTTTGGTTTAATTGAATCAGCTTGTTCTTGGATCAGAAAAGTTCGGTTCTCTTGAGCTCCAAGTATCAAGCACAAAGCTGGTAGCTACAGCCATGGTCCATGGGCTGCCCAGGGTGGCTGTGCCAGCTGCAGCCTCACATCCCAGGAACACCCAGAGACGGCTCGAGCCTCAAGCACAGCTGGCAGTTCCTCACAAGCTCTGTGTTTGTACCTAATGCACACTCAGGAGGTCGATGGAACTGCTGCAGTTCATGGAGCAAACACAGTGTTTTGGAAGATCTAGATTAATTTGCATTATTACATCCTTTTTAGTTTCTGGGAATCTGGTTTCTGCTCATCAACGGCTGTTACTGACACCCTGTTAGCGTTCAGTGTATTTTTTTCCACTTTCTCAGTATTTTATGGTACTTTCAGGCAGGAAAAGAAACAGAAACAAGCCCTTCGGATGCCACTGACCGTTTCAGATGTGCCGCGTTTCGCTCTATAGCATCCCTAAGTTCCTTTTCCCTGCCAGCTCCCCGAGCCGGCAGGAACACAGCACACCAAAGAGACAGGATTTCTGCAAGCCAAAGATGTTTATACCTTGCCATTTCTCTTAGTCGTGGCTGGTGCGGGTGGTTGGCTGGCGCTGGGGAAGCCTGGCAAGCTCCAAGCCCTCTCTGCAGCTGCAGGAGCCGCCCTGGCGGCGGCGGGGCGGCCGCTGGCTGCTGACCGGCCTGGCACGGCCGTGCTCTGCTACAGACACTTGAGACTTTTTATATGTACTACTTAATCGAAACCAAAGAAACGTTTTCTGCACCTACTTCTTCTGCAACAAACTGTTCCATTGAAAGATAGAATAAAAACTAAAAAAAAAAAAAAACACAAAAAAAACCCAAGGAAGCATGTCAGGAAGCAAACGAGTCCCACACTGTGTTCTACAGACATCTTGGACGTTTTCGGAAGCAGATCTCAAAGAAAGGGTTGACAAGAATGAGAACAAAGCAAAGCCAGTACAATTGCTGCTTCATTTGACAACTCAAGTCATCTTAAAGTTGAAGATTGTCTTTAATTTGTGCCTATGCAGTTTTTTCAAAAGAACAAGGAACAGAGCAACCAAAACCTCAACAGCTACAATACCAAAGATGAAGATTCTCACTACTTGTGTTTCAGTTTGTTTCTCCTCTTGCACGACTAATGCACATATAACCCCACTGGTCTCTGGACAGGTAACCACTCGTGAGTCTCTGTGCAACCAGAAGGGTGGGTTTATTTATGTTTCCCCTGTTTCTGCCCCACACAGCATCTCTCCAAGAGCTGCATGGGCTCCAGGTGCAGGATGTTGGGATACTACACTGGTGTGTCTCCTCCCTGCAGGAAACACTCGTGGGTTGGCTGTGACTTGTGTGTTGTGTCCTGTGTGTCTGGAGCTGTGAACAGCCACCCTCCTGTGCGTGACATCAGCTGAGTGACCTCCACCCTTCTTTCTCTTCCCCAAGGATAAAACTTGCAATATGTGTGTTCCCATTTCTGTCACTGGGAGTGCTGAGCAGCACCACAGCCTGGCTCCAAGCCTCCACCTGACCCAAACCCAAGTATTCAGCAGTTTGTCAGGCAGTTCAGGAGTTGCTGAAGGACTATTAGCTGTGTAATGTTGTTTGATCCAGGTCATGATGATCCAGATCATGACGTGTCCAAATTTAACCTCAGAGCCAGAGCACATCTTGCTCCTCTCTGCCTTTAAACAAGGGCTTCATTTTAACTGCTTCACAGAACTGCTGCAGTCACTTTCCAATGACTGCACTTAAAATAGAAAAAAAAAAAATTAAATCAAGAAGCCTTGTCTGCTCAGGGCAGGAGAATTTTCTGAGAGCAAATTCAGGATCCTCACAGCTGAGTTGACAACATGTGTGTGCTCTGGGAATCAAAGGATCCTTTGGCAGAGATTTCCAGGCAAATTCCAAAGAGATTTGGAGAATCCTTTTAGCCAGACATGGAATAAAGTTGCCAAAAAACGGTCCCAGTCTGGACTGAAGTGTTCTGAGGGCTCCTCACCCAAATGCCAGGTATTTGAGTGTGGAGTTTGGAGCTAGCAGGCTGTGGAGCAGGGCCCAGCTGAGGTGATGTGGTCATACTGAAGTTTCATTTCAGTAATGAAATGAAAGTGTCCACCAAACCAGCCCCTGGTGCATTTTGAGCTCAGCATTGTCCTCGTGCTGCAATCTACAGTGGCAGGGGATGACACAGGAGCAGTGAAAAGCCCAGTGCTCATGGCTCACCTCCCCCTCCTGCAGTGGGAGGGCAGGGAAGTGCAGTGTCCCACGGGGAAGGAGCCCCAGGCATGGCCATGGGACACCTCACAGGCTCATGTCAGCTGAGGGACATCCAGCTTGCCACAGCTCTGCCTGCCACCTTCCCCAGAGGCAGAGGGGACCTGCTCACAGCTTCTAGGGAAGCCTGGGAGCAAAGACCTGGGCTTTTTGCTCCTGCTCAGAGCTCATCCAATAGTCCCAACAAAGGGAGTTTAGATCGGGTACTGAATGACTTATAAATTTCTCCTCAGTGAAATTCACTCCAAATTGTGGAAATGTTTGTTATGCAGCCTTACGGAGTTGCAATGCACATGAAGCTTCTCTGGGCTGGGGCCTCAAATCTATCAGCATTCACAATCCATTTCCACCCAAAACCCTGCTGCATTTTTTATCCCTGCATCTCTCATGGCCCTGTGTGACGTCTTCCATTTCACTGTCTGCTCTCGTAGGCTTTTATGTAGCAGCTCCCTCAGACAAGGAGCCCTGGAGGCAGAGGCTGCAGTGGAGGTGTTTGTCTGTGTGGGCAGAGTCTGTGCCGTGCTGTGCCCACACCACACCGAACCCAAGCACTTGTGTTCCATCTCTAGGCCACGTGTTGATGATTCTATAGGGCTGTGTCACGTAACCTGTTGCTTTATGTATTGTGCTGCGAAAGACTCGTGTGTGCAGAGAGTATCCCAGCATCTTCTGGACCAGGAACTTGGAGTCACAACCTTGGCCACAGCCAGGATGAATTCAACTTTCGAGAAGCCTTGGATATTGCTGGGTCTCCCGTGCAGGAACAAAGAATGTGCTCACTGACTTCGGTCGCAAAGCTTTATTGTGGATCTCTCTTAGCTACAGCTGAATCCAAAGACCTGCAGAGGACTCAGCCCCATGGGAGGGAAGGGCTCTCCTCTCCCCAAGGAAGGCACAGGAACAACATGGGATTGCAAAGAGTGTGCTGGCTTCGGACACGGCCAATGCTTCCCTTGCTTGTCACAACTCCAAAGTATTTTTATGATATGGGGAAACTTTCTACTTGGCCTCCTTTATATTTATTATGGGGAATTTTTATTGTTTAAATTTTTTAAGAAGGCAAAGCTTAAAATGGTTTTATTTTTTTTTCCCAGACACTTGTGGGTTTTTAACCCGATATATTATCTATCAATAATGTAATTTATTTAATTTAGTCTTAGGGCAGGTCCTGAGATCTCTGTTCAGTCTGAATCCCATTGTGTATTGGTTTAGCTTTTCAGTTCAGTGACAGTTTTGCCTGAATGTAGACTAGGGGGGGAGGGTTGGGGAGGCTCTGATGTTAGCTATTTGTATCTATTTAATTCAGCCATTTGTGAATTCATTTGGGAGTAATTTTGCTTATTTATCCGTAGGACTGTTGTAGCGCATCGGGGATGCGAAGCCTGTTAGTAAATACCCTTCAGAATTGGTATTGCTTTGTAGAGCAGCCAGGTTCTGTCAGACAGGGGAACAACAACTCGGTCCATAAAACAGAAGTCTAGTTTTATTCCTTCCTCTAATTAATTTTAATTGTTTAAATATCAAAGTTTAAATTATTTAAGTTAGTCTTTTCCCTCCTGATTGGAGTGTGACATACATTTATTATGGCACATGAAGCCTTCATAATATAACTTATTTATTTAACTTATTCATCATCACCCAGGGATGCCCTTGTAGAGTTTTATTTTTTATTTAGAATTATCTATAAAGCACTATAGCTAATTTCCTCTAAGAACAGCAGAGTGAACTTTGAGGACAAGCAATGAATATTCAGCCTAAAACTGTGCATTCAGAAAAGTAGGAAAAAGAAAAAAAATACACTGGGCTACTTTGCCTGAACTTTGTGGCTTCTTGAAACTTAAGCTGGGGGGCAAAATAATCCATGCTAAGCAAAAAGAGAGAAACCCTTAAACTAGCTGCTTCCAAGAATGAACTTCTGTGTGTGGAAAAAAAAAAAAAAAGAAAAAGGAAAAAAAAAGGAAAAAAGAAAAAAAAAACAGAAAAACCTTTCTATTTCTAGTGAGAACCAAAGAGGCTACCTCACTGACTTTTCCATTTGTAATTTTAATCGTGTTGATGATACCAAAGATACCAAAGATTTCTTTCTCTGTGCGGTCTGCATTCTGCTTGTGCTCTCTGATAACTCCCACTGTTCTCTCCTACACCCAGAAACGTCCAGCAGAGCCCAGGTTCCCAAAGAAACGCTCCCCTGGAAGCTGCCAGTTCTGGTGATGCCCTTTTCTGTGTTCCTTTCTCCTTCCTGCCAGCCAAAACCATCTGGAGATGTGGAGCCGGTTCCACTCCAGGTCCTGCCTGCGGTGCTCGTGTGGAGCTGGAGGTGACTCCGGCTTTGTCCGGCCGCAGATTCCCCGGGGAAAGGCTCTGCAGGTGCTGCCTGGGCCGCTCCGGGGTGTGTTTGCAGCAGCAATTAGCATTGCTAACAGTGATTATTCTCGTGCTCCAGCAGAGCCCAGGGCTGCTGTGGGGTTCTCCTGCCCGTGCCCCCCTCTCAGCCTCTCAGCACGGACCCAGGAGCTGCTCCCTCTCCTCACCTTTGGTTGTTGTTTACAAGTACGGTTTTCACATAAAAATCAATTAATTACTTTTCTCAAGTTAGCAATGAAGCGAGCTACATTAAGCTCCATTAGCATCACGTTTCTGAGTGATTACTTCCAAGTTGTTTGGCTGTTTGGTTAGGGAATTAGTGGTGCCCTTTGGCATTGGGTTTGGAGCCTGTTTTCTGCTGTTTAATGCTCTGAGGAGCCGAATCCAGCCCTGGGCGCTGCTCCCCGGGCACTGCTCAGTGTCCCCAGCTCCCCCAGCGCCAGCCCAGGCTGGTCCAGCTGCTGCAGGGCCCGGGCCTTTCCCTAAGGAATCTGCCTGAGCCGGCCCTGGGATTCACAGAGGCTGAGACAGCTCAACACAAACGCTGCGCTGCAATTCAGTGTTGCCTTTGATTTGGTATTTCTTTGGGGGTTTAAGTCTGCGTTGGAAACGGTAGGACTTGACAAGTGTGCTTTTCTCTCTGTCTCTGTGTTCCTTCAATACAAAGCTATAATAATTCTCAGGATGCCTTCTGGGCGGGGGGAGCCGATTGTCCCTGTGCCCTCGGACACAGACAGTCCCCAGAGCTGGCAGGGTCCCCGCGGCCCCCCCGACTCCTGCTTCACTTGCAAAGAGTGATGTTACCACGGGACGAGTGCCTTGCTTGAACCAAAGCAACGATTTTGCCAGTCTAGACCTCTCTGTGCTTTTTTTATTCTTCCTGTGAATACCTCAGCTTCGACTGGGCCACCGAATCGTACCTGGTGGGCTTTTGTACTGTGGTGCTTTGCGATGCAGCCCTGCAAAGAACAGACTCCTGATAATACCAAAGGCTCTCCTCCTCCTCCTCCTCCTCCTCCCCCCTCTCCCTGATCTCTCTTTCTCCATGGTTCCAAAGCTTTATTACAAACTGGGCATGTTGGCAATGCAGACCGTGCAATCCCTTACCGAATTTTCTCAGATATACCTCATAGAGAATAGCTGTTTAGAGTAATGTTATATAGCGTATGTAATAAATTATTCACTGTTTCTTTTTGGTAACTGTGATTTAAAAGGAAAAAAAAACAGAAGAAGAAGCTTTATATGTTTTAGGTTGTGCTTTTGTACTAGACAGAGAAGGTGCGCTTAAAAATGTACGTCAGTTTTTCTTCCCATTGGGTTTTTTTTTGTTTTGTTTTTATGGATCGGGGAAAAGTTGCAGAATGAACCCAAAGTTTACAGTTTCATATTTTGCTGAAGAAACAATCTGTGTTCATTTGCTCTGTTGGAAAAAAAAAAAAAAAGAAAAGAAAAAAAAAAGAGAAAAAAAAAAGAGGAAAAAAAATTATTTTCTACATTTGTGCTACTTGGTCTGACGAGCTGATTGTCCTGTGTGACGGTGTAGTATTATAATTAGCAACTGCCAATCAGCGCTCCCATGTTTATGCATGAGGCAAACCCTTAGCAGTGTGATGCATCGTGGTTCTTAATGGCAACTTCTTCCTTTGGGTTTGGGCCAAGGTCTTTGGGTTGATGGTATTTATTTATGCATGGAGCCTGTTAGCTGTTCGCAGTCGTGGCGCAGTTGTGTTTGCATTGACGCTGTGAAATCACGCCCTGTGAGCTCAGCATGGCTCAGGGCGGGTGTCCAGATCAGCTCCGGTCTGTCCCTGTGTCAAACAGACCCAAATTCAATTCCAATCAAATTGCCATTTGAGCAGAAATCTGGCCAAGCTTCTCCGCAGCCATTCGGTTCGTTCAGTCACGTGGCAATGCACGTCCTGCTCACCACGGGGGCTGCTGCGCCGTTTTTTCCCACATCAGGAGCTCCTTTGGCTTTGTGGCAGCCCCTGGGCACAGCAGGACTGGCCAGGGTGGGTGCTCAGGGTGCTCACCTCACTGTGCTCCTGCCCTGCCTGGCCAGCACGGGCAAGACACACAAGCATAGGCTGGGCAGTGCTCTCCCAGCCCTGCTGGCCTGGGTGTCCACCCCTGCACTGGGTGGGTGTCCATTCCACCCCTGCACTGGGTGGGTGTCCATTCCATCCCAGCCCTGCTGGCCTGGGTGTCCACCCCTGCACTGGGTGGGTGTCCATTCCATCCCTGCCCTGCTGGCCTGGGTCTCCATCCCAGCCCTGCTGGTCTGGGTGTCCATCCCAGCTGTGTCCCGTGCTGCTGCTGCCCCACGGGCAGCCCTGACCCCAGCAGCCCCTTGCCCACACCCTGCTCTGGGGCCAGGTTTGTTTGGGTGCTTTATCCCCGCTTTGATTTGTCCCCAAAGTTACACTTGAGCCCCCATGGTTAAGAATAGGTTGTGTTTTCTCTCTGGGCCCAGCTCTGGAGCCCCGGTGTCCCCCTGGTCCCAGGCTGTACTGGACATAAAGCCAAACCAACTGCTCCATACCCTTTACTCTGCATGGAAGAGGAGGCCTGGGGAGGGAGGGGGCAGTCTCAGCCTCCTGAGGAGGCCTCTGAGTGCCATCAGTAGAGTGTTGATCTCGTCTGTCATTAAGGGTATATTAGAGATGTGCTCTCATTAGTGCAAGGAGACGTTTTTATTTGGCCTTACTCAGTAGGTTGTGATAATAATGAAAGCTGTGTAATGTAGTCGGGTTCTTTTCTCTCCTGATTCCTCTGCCAAAGACAGTAACAGATACAAGAACTTTGAGTGGGGGCTTTTGTAAGACAGTTGATGATTGTAACAGTGGTTAATCTTCCAGAAAGTTCCCACGTTCTTCCGCAATAAGCAGAGCCGGGATGTTTGGGCAGAGCCCTGCTGGCAGATGCCACCACTGCTCACGACACGCAGTTGTAACCAGGGACGAGTTCACCTGCATTCCTCAGCCCAGAGGCTACAAGGGGTATGTGAGGCCATGGCAAGGGCACAGCGGGGCTGGCACGAGCTGCTCCAGCTGGCTGGAATTTGCCAAGGTACTTGTATTATGAAATTTAAGGTCTATTTTATTATGTCATTTTATGTCATTTTTTAACTTTGTGGAAGGTGGTATGGTGAATTGAGTGTAAGCTGAGTTTTTCAGACAAATAAAGTAGCTAAAGAGTGAATGTTATTTTATCATTAAAGGGTTTTTACTCACTGATTTGTGCCAATAGATGTCCTTTATCTCAATGACAAGTATTACATTGCTTTCAAAGTTTTATTTATAGCTATTGATGTAAAGCCCCTACACACATATTATTTGCCAAAGTTCAATAAAGGAGGAAAACAATACTTTTGTTTCCTTGTGCAATCAAAAGGGGTTTTTTTCTCCCAGGGTTTTTCCACCAGAGCCCCATCCCACACCAAGGGGTAGAGTGGAGCCAAGTAGGGGCTTGGGCTGCTGCAGCTCTCAGGGACAGGGAGAGCGAGGAGAGCTGAGCAGAGCCAGACTAATGCAGAGCACATCCCAAAAATGCTACCTGGGACTGAGGGCCTGGCCAAGTGTGAGCAAAAGTACTTGCAAAAAGATCTGGCACCTTTTCCCACAAGCACAGCTTGTGTAGCTGTGATATTACAGGGGAAATCACTTTTTATTTATGTAAGTCATGGAATTATATGATGCAATGTAATTACCGTAAAATTATGTCAGTTATTGCACTTTCTTTCCCTGAAGCAGTTCTATGGGAGGAGGCAGGAGGTTCCTGGAGCTGAAATTCCATGGCAAGGAGGATGTAGCAGGTTTGCCTTTGTTCATTCATTCAGTCAGTCACTTACCCTAGCTGTGGACAACTCTCGTTTTGTCTCTTTGAAAAAAAGCAAGAGGAAGTACACGAGGAAGGCACTTTGTTGTATTTGTGTCTTTAAAAACCAAACAAAGCCAGCCCTTTGCTGGCCTAACTCACTCGTGTCTGAGCACCTGGAGCAGGGTCAGCCTGAGGAGGGCATGGGGGGACCCCAGAGCCCCCAGCAGCACCATGTCCCAGCCCCAGAGCAGTAACAAGGCTGTGGGCTTTACTGTCTGGGATCTAACCTTGGCACCAATATCTAACCTTGGGGTTAATAAACTCACTGAAAAATTTGTTTTCATGCTCATTCTCTTTGTGTCCCTCTCTCGACACCGAGCCAGATTCTGCCATTAATTAAATTTACGCTGCTTCATTTCACTCTGCTGAGTGGCCACAGGTGCAGATAAAGGCAGAGCTGCCTCCTCAGCACTTTGTGTCTCAGAGCCCAGAACGTGGCTCTTCCAGCCCCCTTTCCTTCTCCCTCTGGCTGGGGTGTGCAGGGGCTCCCGTGGAACTGGAGGGGAGCCCTGAGCCCTCTGTGCCCCCTGGCCCAGGGCTGAGCCAGAGGGAAGCTGCTGGGTGAGGAGGGTTTCCCCAGGCCCCCTTCCTGTGCAAGGGGGTGGTGAGGGTGCAGGAGCCAGTGCCACTGGGGTGGTGGCAGAGCACAGGAAGGGTAGAAAAACTACTTGAACAGCAAAGAGGCAAAAGTGGTGACACTGAGACTAATGCAGCCACGGCAGGTCATTTCCATCTCACTTGCAGGATTGTTCCCCCGGGAATGCATTTTCCAGGCACTTAGCCGTGGGCACAGCTGGAAGAAGGAAATGGGACCATTTCATTAAGCTGCCGAAAGCTGAAGGATGAGCTGGGTGTGTGGTAGGACTGCAGCCAGGCTGGGATGCTGTATCAGCATCAGCTTTTCCCAGTGCCAGGCTGTGCCCTGTGTTTAGCTCCAGGGCCATCTGTACCCATGGAGCTCATTCCTGTAAATTCCCCCCAAGCCACTGTTTCCTAACCCAGCCAAGAATCACAATAATTCCCCGTTAAAGTGCTACAAAACCCCCAAAGCTTTGTCAGCAAAGATAAAAAAAGCAAAGCACCATCCATCCCAGGGATGCAGGGACAGCTCGAGGCAGCCAGGCTGGAGATGGTGTCCTGCTCCCTGGAGGGAGCCCTCACCCTCAGTGCAGCCCAGCCCGAAGGAGCAGACAACACGCTCCCATCCTGCTCCTCCTCCCACTCCTCGGGCAGCACCGGGAACAGCAGAGCATCTGTCAGGATGAACCTGACAGCAACGATGTGCCCTGTGAGACCTGCAGTGATCACAGCAAGGGTCCCTCCTGACTGCAGATGAAGTGCTGGCAGCTATTCTGATCCAAACACTCTGCAGCACTTGAAACCCTGCGGGAATTCCCTCGGGAAACAGCCTGGGATGCAGCCTGCAGAAAAAGCTCCACAACAGCAAGTCAGGGTGAGTGAACTGGGTTTCTTTTGGAGGAAAACAGCAGGAGCCTTTGCAATGCCACTGATTTTCAGCACGTGTGGGATGGAGGTGCTGAAGGAAGCAACCAGGACAAACAAAAGCTTGTAACAGGCAGAGTGGCAGGACCACCACGGTGGGATCATCAGGTGGGAACAGCTGTCACCAGTGCCCCCACATACAGAACAAGCCGAAGCCAGCTCTGCCTGCCACAGGCAGCAGCCACTGGGAGCTGCCTTCAGCCTCTGCACACAGCAAACCTCCAGGAGTGACTCCAGGGTCCAGCTCAGAAAGGGATAATGGCAGGAAGCCGTAAGATATTAGACCAGCAGATTTAAACATACAAGACCACTTTGGGTCATGTTACACATCCCTCCCCTCCCTCCTGACAGCATAAGAGATCCAAGGCAGTAAAAGACAACCTGTAATGGTCCAGTAACACCGGGCTAAAAGCGCTGGGGGAGTTGGCTGTGAGGAGCCCAGCCCCGACTGCTCCAGCATTATCCCTTAAGTGCTCGTTGAAGTTTCCTTGGAAGTGCCTGGAGAAACGCAATTAGGCCTCAATTCTGAGTGATATTCACACGTTATGGATCATCCTTAAAAATGACAGGAGAATGGAGTGCTCTGGATTCCCCGTGACAGCTCCATCTCCGTCATTCCGGGAACTGCCAGGCTCTGGTTCTGAAATCCCTTTCCCTGCCCCGGGCACGGGAGCAGTGGGATCACAGGCAGCACCTCTAGTGACTCACAGAATCCCAGACTGCTTTGGGTTGGAAGGGAACTTAAAGACCATCCCCAGGGCAGGGACACCTTCCACTGGACCAGCGCTCCAAGCCTAGTCCTGAACAGCTCTAGGGCTGGGAAGAACTTCTTCCAGACTTTGTGGTACCAGGCAGCTCCTCCCAGAGCAACCTCTGAGCCCAGGGGGTCAAAGGCTGTGAGTCTTGGAGATGATCCCTCTCTGGACAGACAGACAATGCATCTCCACACAGTCATTGAAAGGATGCTCATCAGCCAGCCCAATGGATTCAAATTAAATAACTTTTTCCTGGCACACACTGCTGAGCACAAATTTAGCAGGAAAACAAAAGGCAGGTTTTAGACCTGGTCCAAATTTGCAAATCCCTGTGCCCTACAGGCAGAAGTAGAAACTGGTCCTGAGGGCTTGAAATGCTGATTTACAATTAAATCCCCTGCCCTTGCCCAGGTTGTGCTGCTAGAGACACATACTTCTACACAGGATGAGACGGCCCATACAAGCTGGGGGATTTGCTCATGGAAACATGAAAAGAACAGCCAAGCAGGAAAGCAGGTGGAGAGGAAGCCCTTCAGAAAGAGGGAGGGAGGGAGGGAAAAGTGTTTCCACTATGTCAGAGATTGTTTTGGATTCAAATATGACATTGCTGAAGTTCTGCTCACACAGCCAAATCCCCACTCAAAGGTAAAACAGCAAAGCTTGGATTCAGATTCCAGAAGAGAAGAAGCACCAGCACTGCTCTCCTCCAGATTCCCACCTTCCATTGTGTTGGGTTTGCATCCTGCTGTCTCCCCCATCACAACCCAGTCACAAGAGCCCGCTAATGGATCAGCTTAAGTATCCAACATCTCCAATCCCTGCTCCAGAAAATAATCAATCAAGCACTTAATTAGTAACATCAGCAAGGAGCTGCCCAGAGACCGCTAACAGGGAACAGAATAAATTATCCATCACAGGTGGGATCCCATACCAGGGTAAATCCCTGATTCACCATCTTCTCCAGCCTTTTTAGGGGGTGTAACTCACCTCAGCCTGACACCAGAGGTGCAGAGAGAACTTCAAACACCAGCATAAAGGGCTCCTACAAAGACACACAGCTCAATTATTTCTACAAAAAAGCTTTAATTGGAATTCCATCCTTACGGCAAATGACACATAGTAGGGTTATCCAAATTTACTGTCTTACATCAAATGGAAGTCCTTAGTCAATCTGAAATGCATATGTTGGGTTTAAAGCAAGTATCTGTACACGTCTGGCATTAACAAAATCAAAGGAGCTGCTCTGCCTTGCAGCTTACACTTCATGGTGATCCCCAGTTCTCTGGTGGGAAGGGAGAATTCACTAAGCTTTTAGGTACTCCTAGGGAAACCCTGGCCCCACTGAACTCAGCTGTGCCCTCCTCCTCTCCAGGGGATGGCAGGAGGCCAGCTCTGACATTATCCACACACCTTCTGGTGTCACAGCACCCTTGGGAATCTCCCACCTTCTCTGAAATGCAGCCAGGACCGAGGGACAGGGTAAAAAGAAACTCAAAAGAGAAAAATATCACTCAATAATGAAAAAATAAGCCAAACTGCAGAGTGTGAAAGCAGGAAAACAACCTCACCCCTTTCCTTCCCATTTCTTCCCTCAGGACACCACGGGATGTTCCTAACTCCTCCATTTCCAGTCAATATCCTGAGGCCAGAGCTCCACAGTGCTGGGAGTTCTGGTGGGCAGATCCCCTGGGCAGCTCACTCCTGGGGCAGGAGGGCAGTGACCCCCTGCCATCCCCAAAGCCCCCCACAGCTCCAGCCCAGCCTGAGGACGCAGCTCTCACCAAGGAATCCTTGGGATGCAGGGATCCCCCAGGCTCACTCCCACTGCCTGCCCTCTGCCAGGGATTTGTGCCTGAGCAGCACTGGGAGCTGCAGTGCTGCCAAAGCAGTGCACTGCTCAGAACAGCCCAGCTGCACTGCTGGGCAGGGACCAGAGCCTCCCAAAGGAGTGCACTGGTCAGAACAGTGCACTGCACAGTCCTTGCACTGCTGGGCAGGGACCAGAGCCTCCCAGATCCAGGGACACCAGGCCCAGGGTCAGTAGCACTAGAAGTTTCCAGCCTGCCAGGGGGGCACTGGGAACACCTGCAGGGCAGAGTGAGCTGCACACTCCATGGGACTGCACTGAGGAGGGCTCAGCAAGGCACATGCACCATGGCATTCATCTCTCCTCAGGGCAGACACTCACCCAACCTGCTGGGCATTGGCTTGAGAGATGAGGAACTCCTCAAAAACCTTGATGACAACTACTCTGACATCAAACAGCAGCATCAGCTCTGTGAGACAGGCCCCATCTGCTAAAAGCTGGAAAATTAAGTGATTTCTACATGATGGTGTAATAACAGCAACAGAGTAATTATCCCATTTGTGGTTAGAACACTCAAAAGTGAATTTTAAGTACCTTTTATTACTGGGGACAAATGTAATGTCTCAGAGTCAGTGCCAGCTAGTATTTTCAGGGCTCTCTCCAGTATGAAAATGAAAAGCCATCTGTATTTACACCACAAGGTTCACATGAAGTTAACCTTTGCTTCCCACACTTGTGAATGTGGTGGTCACAGCCTGGACCACCTGAAGGTCCATGCTCCCTCCAGCTGTGAGGCAACAGGAGTGAGTACGAAGATTTGACAGACTGATCCCTAAGTGTCACACAGAGAAATGAAACAGAGAAAAGTTCTTTGTCCAACAAGAGACATAAGGCCAGTGTTCCCAGATATCCTGGACATTTGTGCTCCTTCTTCCTGCCCAGGCAGCGAGCAGAGCCCAAGGGGAGGGATAGGAAGGAGAAGAGAAGCTTCTGTCTCCCTGCCACTGAAACAGGCACAGGCATGAAGGGTCAAGGAAGACTCCTTTCTGTGAAGGACAGCATGCTGCAGGAGGTTCTGGCACTGAAGGAATCTGTCTCACCCTGGCAAGCAGGTATGGCAATGGAGCAAGCAACTCTCCAGAGGTATTAGGGATTCACAGCATTCCATGGGTGCTCAACACAGCATCCATCCATTCCTTTAGTACCCCTTCTTTAACTCCAACAACAAAACAAAACAAGACAAACCCCCGATATACCACCAGAGGCCTCTTCTCTCTTTAATCACCCTGTTCTCAAAAGACCAGAGGTCCAAACTGCTCGTGCCTCATGGTTACCTGAGCAGATCAACCTGGCTGAGCAGGATGGCATCTGCTTCCCAGTCACCAGCAATTCCCAGGAGCCAGCCTGCAGTGCCCAGGTCCTGGCATTTCAGTGCTAAGGACATCAAGTAAACGTGTGCCCCAAGGAGGTGCCAGCTGGGCTGCCACACACACGGCTCAGTGCCAGGGCCACAGCTCTGGGGGGACCCTGTGGGTACCAGGGGCACACTCAGTGCCAGGGCACTGCCAGCTTGGCCCTGCTGTGGGCTGGCAGCTTCCAGAAGAGCCCAGCAGAGGGCTGCCTGTTCTCAGGCATCTGCAATGTGAAACTGGAAATTACCCCTGACTGATCATCTCCATTTAAATAACAGCAATTAAGCCAGATCAATCCTACCTGTGGCACTCCATAGGTACCCCACAAAACCACAGTAGAAAGCACAGAGTGGATCTATAAACCTCCTGGAGAACAAGCCTGACTTCATAAATTTACTTCACCAAACAGAAAAAGCCCTTTTTAATAAAAAATAAGAGAAATTTTAAAAGCCATTCTGCTTAACAGATAAGCCAGCATGTTTCCACACATGCTCCTGCTAGCCTTGAAACATGAAGGTTCAATGGAGCAAATTCTCCAATATCACCCAAGCAGGCTAATTCCTTTCAATTTATGCTCTTCTAATACTTGCCTGCAGATAATGAAAATGTTTTTCCTAGAAAATGTAAACAAGTTTTGTGCGTTCTACTATCCCAGCTAAGCTTTCACCGGAAGTTTCTGGCAGGAGAAAACCAAACCAAAACAAAGCCTTATCTTTATGTTCTAAAAAAAATAAATATATATATATATATATAAAAACATTATTAAAAAGCAATAGAAGTCACCTGATCTCCAAAGTGTCCAAAGCCAGCTGCAAAGTCCCTCTCAAAACAGACAACAGACTGTGCTGCTCAGACTGCACCTTAAGCAACAAAACCAAAATAACTGCACCTTTGACCTGGCAAGTTAATGCACTCGTGACCACCCCGCATACAAATCAATCCCTGCATAGATATAGAAGCTAATTGTAAAAAAGCTGTGTGAGTTTTCAGTGCTTACTGCTGGGCTCACGCTAAGTCCCATCGGGGTCGGGTGACACGAGATCTCCTCACACCTGACAGGATAAATGCCCTTATTTCCCTACTTCCTACAGCTCCTCTCAAACAAAGAAAACAGAAGAAAGATGAACCCCAAGTGAAGTTCTCCGTGCTGCTACGGGAGATAGCAGCACAGAGCCCAGCAGCCCGTGAGCGCTGGCAGGGCCGGTCCTCGCCTGGGGCAGGTCCCCAGGGCTGTGGCACCTCAGGGCTCGCAGCTCTGGCTGGTGAAGAACGCCTTGCTCTCCCTGCACACGGGGTTGACGCAGAGCGGGCAGCACAGGGTCAGCTGGCGGGAGCACACCTCGTTGGACTGCAGGTGGGAGCACACCAGGTCTGCCAGGGCCTGCAGGGATGGTGGGAAGGGTCAGAGGGAGCAAATCCAGCTGTGCAATCCCCCCCAGCCCAACCTGGGCACCCTGAGCCCCCCTCTGGCATAAACACACTAACTGTGGTGCAATAAACCCCTCTGTGCTGCACAGGTTAGGTACAAGGGGGTTCCGTGTCTGCTCTTCAACTCAAAACACGTTAAAAACTACCTGGAAACACCCACACTCAGCAGGAAACACAACAGCAAACCTTTTCACCTGCTGCAACATAGCAGATACCTTGGAGAACAGTGGGTTTCCATTGAGAGACTCTGCTCTTCTGATGTTTTCAACGCCACACTGAATCAAAAATAAGGAGGAAAATGTTAAACCTGTTAATCTGATCCTTCACTGGGTGGCCTTCAAAATCTCCCCACTTCATTCAGAAGTTGCCCCAAAATGACAGGATTAAGTGCAGTCTCATGGTTTTTAGTATAGCAAAATTTACTACGGGGCAACACTGCATTTTGCTACCAAAACATTTGTTCTTTTTTAGCAATATTTGTAATGTTTTAAAAACATTTGTTCTTTTTTAGCAATATTTGTAATGGTTTAAAGACCTAAATCTAGAAAGACAAACTCCCACCTGTTTTGTGGCTAAACCAGTTCAGATTAATCTTTGATTTTCAGGAAAGTAAAGCTAATCCCAAATAATACTGCAAGAAGTAACTGCAAAGCAAATTGCAACTCAGGAGAAATAATTTCAGAGCAGCCCTACCCAAACAGGGACCAAACCCACAGAGCATTCACCTCATTGGCCAAAACCTGGGCATACTCGATATCCAGTTCATACAGGGTTTCAATGTGGTCACTGGTAAATGCTATTGGGACCAGCAGCATGTTCTTCTTTCCTCGCTGGCACAGCCCTTTAATGGTCTCATCTGTCTGGGGACCGAGCCAAGGCATTGGCCCAACCTGGAACAAAAAGAGCAGAAATAAAGGAAGAACACTCATTAAATCATTCTTACAAAGAACACCCACATTTCCTCAGGCAGGATGACAGGTTATGGATGGGATAGAAACAGTTACTTTTATTTCCCTGCTTTTGGTAGGACTTCTCACTTTCCCCATTAAATGTTTAATGAAGACACACTTGCCACCATTATACCTTAAAACCGGGGCTGACGTGAACAAGACTGAAGAAAATAACTGAAAAAATAAATAAATGTGTATTTTTTTTTCACTCCAGGAAGAGCCTGCACAGGGTTTGCCTGCTCAGCTTCCCTGAGCACATACCTTGGACTGCCACACAAGCCTGTAAGGGTTGGAGTAGTTGAGCTTCTCCATGACCCTCTGGACAGTGGCTCCCACTTCCTGAGGGTACGGATCACCACGGTTCACCACCTGCACCACAAACACACACACCCCTGTCACCAGGGAACAGCTGGGGAACGACCAGGGTGCCTGGCACTTCCACAGCCCTGTCCCCTCCCACCCCCTGCCCTGAGGGAACTCACAGACATGGGCAGCGAGTGTGCTGAGAAGAGGATGACCACCTCTCTCCTTTTGTCTGCTGGGAACAGGTTCAGCTCCTTCTGGATGTGATCAGCAAAGCACTGCTCAGGGAAACAGAAACAAAGCCTTGAGCCAGCAGCACTGGGAGGCAGCCCTGTTCTCAGTGACCCCACGTTCTGTGCTGCCTTGAGAGCTCCCAAATTCCCTCAGTGTGCACAACACTCAGGCACCGTGCCCAGGGAGCATCACCCAGCACAGGCAGCTCCACCCCACCTGCCTTCAGTGATATTTTCATCTACTCAGCACACCACAGAAACTGCAAACCCACACCAAAGGAGAAGCTCCATGATAAAGACCAAAGAGCTATTTTCCCTGGAAAGAAAGCAGCAAAGAGGCTTCCCTTCATTGCTCCTGCCACAGCCAGGAATGACTATTTGCTGCCAGAGGGGAATCTGACAAACCAAGATAATAATCTGTGTGTGTGCTGATCACAGACCTGCTCCAAGCAGGAATTTGGACTAATGGCCTGCAGAGGTTCCTTCCAGCCACCACCATTAGGGTAACATCACCCAGCTTTTAAAACAGCATGTGCACAGTGGTCACTGTCACACATTATCTTGCCAAAGCATGGGGCATGAAATAACCTCCTTCTGTAATTTCAGATATGGCAGACAAGACCCAGCTCATCACACAACCAAAATGCACCCTCAGATTGAAGCTTTCCTGTTATCCTTCCTTTTTTCTATATTTTAAAAGAAAATATGTAAACCTCAAAGCCTTCAGATCCACACCTGAATGAGAAGGGGATGTGTGGGCCACCGGTCAATTATGCTCCACTTCATCTTTGGCTTCTCCCCTTTCTCATTATAGTAGCGATAAATGGCATTTAAACTGCTTCCTGAAACAGAGAATTGCCAACACAAGTTCAGCCAGGCCACCAGCAAGCTGTCAGACTGAAACAGCTTGGCAGCAAGCTATTATCATATTTTAAAATGCTACATAATTAAAACACAACCGTCAATCAATGGAGCTGAGAGTCCCCAGAGGGAACAGTTATATCCCAGATCACACAATGCACCAGCCTGGTCAGAGTCCAAACGGTTTATCCACATTGACAGCCACGTGCCCACAGCACCTGTGCCCTGCCCAGGGCCTCACCTGTGGTGGAGCAGCTGTACTGGGGGTACTGGGTGAAGGCAATGGCCCTCTGGATGCCGTCCCTCTCCATCTCCTCGATGGCCTCCTCCGTCAGGGGATGCACGTACCGGAATCCAATGTAGTACTTGTGAGGAGCTGCCAGGCCCAGCACGGGGGAGGAATGCAGCAAAAGGTGAGAATTCACACTGACACAGCATTACATGGCAAACAGACACAAACAGGCGGGCTGGAGCTGCTGAGATAAACTTGCTGATGATTTTCTAGCTACTTTTGTAAAGCACTGTCACATAAGCCCATTCTTTGGCCAAGCAATTTTCTGGTACCTCACTTGGCTGTGATTAGAATTTAGAAGTGATTTATATTATGGTTTACTTCCACAGGAATATCACTTGCCTGCTTCTCCTGCATTTAGCAGAGGCACAGTTCCCAGCCTGGACAGAGCCCTGGTGTCACACCGGGCAAGTCCTGGTTTTAATGACATGATGGTAAAAATGTGTAAAAAAGTGTCACTACAAGAAGCTAAATGAACAGGCAAATGCCTTCACAGCCCACAGCTCCAGCTGCCCTCCCTGCCCAGCACACCTGCTCCGATGGCACCCAAACCCCAAGCACCGGCACTGCTCCCTGGGGCAGCAGAGCACTGAATCAGGGACACGTGCTCTCCCATTCTCATTTTGGAGGGGTTTTATATAAAAAGCTTCATGGCTCTTACACCTAATTTTGGTAGCAATATGAGGACATCTCAGGTTCCTCCATTTGTTATCTCTAATCTTTTGGGTGTCAGCTTTGGGAGCATAGCTTGGTTAGGGGATGGGAAGCAGGCAGGAGAGTTTTGCTGTTTTGTTTTTTTAAAGTGGAGGACAGAGGTTCTTAAGAGAACAAAAGCAAAGTTTCTTTTTCAGGGTTTCCGGGTCAGTGGCTCTGAAATAACATTTAGCAGGTTTCTGAAGGAAGCAGATGTCCCATGCTTGGGCTCCACTCCACACATTTATGCAGGATTCAGAAAACAGTTTTACTCAGCCCCAGTTCTCTGCAGGAGGCACGAGAGCTCCCAGCTAGGAGCAGCAGCAAATAAAGACCCAACTTCAGGAGCCCTTGAGACAGTAACCTCATTAACATCTTTGAATGGCATTAAAGACAAAAGTCTGACTAACCACAGCAGGGGCTGTAGGCATTTAACCTGGGAAAGGACACTTTGGGAAGAACATGGCCAACCTGGAAGCGATACCCGTGCAGTGTCAGGTTTTGTTCAGGACCACGGGCAGCAAAAGAGAGGTGTTGGTGTCTGTATGCAGACTGTTCAAACAACAGTGACATCCTGTCCTGATCTGGGCTCAGACAGGGTCAGTTCCCCTTCTGGTAGCTGGTACAGTGCTATGTCTGCATTTAGGGTGAGAGCAGTGCTGCTGACACACTGAGGTTTCACTTGTTGCCCAGACCAGATCAAAGCAAAACAGCCCTAAAAGTTTCTATTTTTTTGCCACATTTCACATGGTACCAGCACCTCCAGCTACTTGTTAAGAGGGCTCAGCACTCCCAAAGTGCTACCTGTGAGCACACCAGATTCCCAAATGCTGGCTGCAAGCACATCCAAGTGTTCTGAGCTATTCTGAAGGAACACAGTGCTCTTCTGTAAGGTCACTTGGGACGCTGAAGGAAATGATTGGCAGCGCTCAGCACATTCTATTGTTAAACTGCAGCTGATGTCAAGTAAAAAAAGAAGCTTCCAGAGGATTTATCAGGTGGGAGAGGTGTCCAGAGAAGGGTATGACTGCACAGAGAGTGGTCACCAAACAAAAGCAAGTGGGAGTGGGACACTGGGAAAAGCAGATAAACCTTCCAAGCCTTATCTGCAGAACCTGCTGCAAGTCTGACCCTCCAGGGGCTCCTGCTCCAAGAACACTCCTGCCTTGGATGGCACAGCAGGCCTCAGGCTCTGGCTGCACCTGCAGGGACCACAGCTCAAACCAAGCTAGGGAGTCACATCTGTAGAGAAAGGACTAAACATCACCTGAATGGAGGCACCAGTGACACACCACACTCTGAATGGATGAAAATAAATTTGATTGCAGCCTTCCAAGAACACTGCTTTTCACCTTCCAGAGCCTTTTAGCAGTCCTTTCCCTCTAGCCCTTTTCTGGCCAAGCCTGAGGCACTGCCACAAAGAGCTACAAAATAGGCTTGCATGAAAGGGCATTCACAGAAGCATCTGCACCCATTTCCCATCACAGTCATGGGAAATGTCACACTCTACCAGGCACAGTGGCACAGGCTACCCCATACCAGCCAGCGATCCTTGCTGGGAGGGAGTGAGCTTTGGGGGGGTTCTGAGACACAGAGAGAGGGAAGGAAGGCTCTATTCATGTTTGAAGTTTTCCCATCACGAAGCACTGGCAAAGAGCATCTCCTTCCACCCCAGCCAAACTGTCCAGCCTTATCTCCTGCTGTGTCCCTGGGTGGGGCTCACTGCTATCACTCAGCCACTGCTCATCTACAGAGCCTTGTCTTTCCTCCAGCTGTCCTCCTTCCAGCCCTGAACCAGCTGCTGAGAACAGCACTCTGAACCCCTCCTCCCACACCCACCTTAGCTGTTCACACGAAATACATTCCCTTTTCTTCCCATCTAAGCCTCAGGCAAGCTTTCAGTGCAGGCTTCCTCAGGCTCAAGCAGAGCTTACAGGGCAAGGTACGATGCCTAGCAGTGCCACACGCCAAGGCAGACTCCTGGCACCTGCCTTTGGACACCTGAGAATAACACACTCAGTCTGTCACAGTCATCTTCCCCCAGTCACAGGAGGGACAGAGGTGACTCGCCGAGCCCAGCCTTCCATAACACCCTAAGGACGAAGGGAATCCCTTCTGCACCATCCTTGCCACGACTTCCCAAGCAGGGCTGAAATCCACCCCACCCTACACTGAAAACCAAGAAGCCAAAGCTGCTTTGCAAGCAAGCAGAGAGCAGAAGCAGCCCGTGGGAGGCTGAGCAGAGCAGTACCAGTGAGAGGAGACATGCTGTCCAGCAGCTTCACCATGCCCTCTCCCTGCACCGCCGTCCACTTCTTGATGGGGGAGCCCCCGCCGATCCTGCTGTACTGCTCCTGGATTTTGGGGGTGCGGCGCCTGGCGATGAGCGGAGCTAACTGACTGCAGCAGTGGAGAGGGACACGTGTTAACAGCACAGCCCAAACCACCCCGGCAACCTGCAAATTCCAGCAAAGCAGCACGGCTTGTTTGTTCTATCCCACCACCCTTCCCGCTCCTCAATCTGCCATTAAAAGAGAACGACCGTGGCACACCTACTGCTCCCAGGATAAAGCAGTCTCAGGGAATGCTGCTCTCTACAGAAGGTAACTACCAGACCCTACAGCTCAGACAGCAACACCCAACACTGTGCCTGTGCCACAGGGGATCCCGGTGCTCCTCACTTCTGAGCTGGAAGGGTCATTAGATCTCTGTCCAGGAAGAGACGCAGCAGGAAATCGTGGACGTCATCCAGCCGCTCTGGGCCTCCCATGTTCAGCATCAAGATTCCTGTTTTAGGTTTCCTATGGAAGCAAGAGAGACTTCAAATCCAAGTGACCCACAGCTTTTACTTTTATTATGACGACAAAACAACCAGTTTAGCCTCCCGCATTTGCCTTGTGCAAAGGCAGCTCCTATTCCAAGGCTCCTTCAGCCGGAACAGAAATGGCCAGACGCAGGAATCTACATTATCTTTGCTTGTTTTAAAAGTAACCACTTTGTAACACAAACTTTAGCTGGAAACACACTGAGAAAACTGTCTCCCAGGGAGATTATAAAACAGGGTCTCAGCTGTGGATTCCAACCAAGCCAAGCAGCAGCTTCCCTGGAGAACAGATGAGCCACTCACACAAGTCTTTGTGTTCATTACTGTGGGCACATGTCTCATCTCCTGCAGCAGTGACAGCAGCAAGGAGCCCTTCTACACACAAGTTCAGGGCAGGGCCAGTTGTGTTTGGGTTGGGTTTTTCCAGAATGGATTTTCTATCCAGGTGCAGGTCTGGCACAGTGCTGCAAGGATAACATCCCACATGGCACAGCAGCACAGATGGTGGTATCAGCATTTACAGAATGGCTGCTGACCACAACACAAATTGCTGACCCAATTTCCCCATGGAATTGTTTCCCCTGCCTGAGGGAGCCCACAGACCAGCATCTCTCACTTCCCCAAGCAGATGGTTTAGGTTGCACAGGGAACTTTGCCCTCCTCTTGGTAAAGCCAAAATCCTACAACAGGGCATTGAGAGAAGCCCAATGTTTCAGGACCTCAGCTTCCATTCTCTTTCGGCTGAAGTGTGTGTCAAAGGCTGCTGAATAAAACCCAGGAAGCAGGAACCAGAACTTCAAATAATAATGATAACGAATGTCCTCCTGAGAGTGATCAACAAAGAGATGGGACCCTCACATGCATAACGAAGAGACAAGACCTTCGTTTGATGCAAGCACGAAACTGATTTATTGATTTCACACATCAATATATATACCTTTTCAACTAAAGGGCTCTGATAAAAATATCACAACCACACGATTGATGTTTCTAAGAAACACTACTTAATCAGAGCTCTGCACAGACCCTCTGCACAGACCAGCATAGGCATGTAGGGCCTTGCATGATTTCTGTTAAACAAAGCACACCAAGCACACCTTTTGCTTCTCCATTCAGGGTCCTGCTTTGGCTTGCCAGGGATTGTGACCTACCAAACCTAGTATATCCACTTCAGTCATGAGTTGAGCAGTGATCTGAGTCCTGCTCTCCAGCTGTATTTCTACATCCTTCCATTGCTCCTGCAGTGCCTCAGACCTCACAGGGGCCCAGCAAGCTCTGCAGGACCAAGGCTGTCCTTGCCCCGTGGCACGGAGAACACGAGTGCAGCCAGGCAGATAAACAATCACACACACACAAAGCAGACCAAGCCCCTAGCCCTCTGCCCCAAGCCCCTCCCCAGGTCCCTATCAGGGAGAGGCAGCAGGCTCAGAACCCACACGTACCTCTCCTGGGGCTGGACGTGGGGCTTGGTGCTCTGGGTCACGGCGGCGGCCGTGGCCTGGCCCCTCCATCGCACCGGCACCCGCAGCTGGCAGCAGCTCCTCAGCCCTGCCAAGACAAGATACAGCACTGATCATCCCATGCCACAACAGCACAGATCCCTCCCTGGCCACAAATCCACCGCAGCGCCACGAGCTCAGCGTTTTCTCACTCGAGATCCAGGTCCTGGAATCAAAGGAAGTCAGGAAATCACGAGCTTCTGCCTTTTTTTGTACACTATACTTACAGCTCTGCAGATACCAGGCAGCAACCAAACCCCAACCAAGAGCCTTACTAATCTGTGAGTTCTAATCATAACTGCAAAATAACTGGTGGTAACAGAGCAGAAACAAGGGGCTGACACTGAGGAATAAGTGTCAGACTGTGTAACTCCTTGTGGGGCAGACACACCTGGGCTAACCCCAGACAAGCATAGGATTTTCACACCATGTCTAGAGTGTAGGTTAGACATCTGCTCCTGTTTTTGTCAGGAACACTGAGCAGCAACTCCAGAATCCATTTACCTGGAGACCTGGGCCACCTTTCTCACTACCCAGCCAGGTGATGGCTATTAATCTGGTTTTCAGCATCGGACAAATCCCAGGATTTTACAAGTCTGCGTACATCCATCTCCGTCCCCAGCCCTCCTGGAGCCCCTTTAGCCACTGGAAAGGGCTCTGAGCTCTCCCTGGATCCCTCTCTTCTCCAGGTGAACACTCCCAAGCTCTGCCAGGCTGGCTGCAGAGCACAGGGGCTCCAGCCCTGGAGCATCTCCGTGGTCTCCTCTGGGCTCACTGTAGGATCTCCAGGTCCTTATCTCAGAACATCTGAACACAACCAGATTATCCTTAAGGCTCCTTCCAACCCATTCCATACAATTCCATGCTGGTTGCAGCCTGCCTTTTCAAAGGCACACTTCATTCTCCTTGGGAGTACACTGTCATTACACAGTATTCGTTTAGCACAAAAATAGTGTGAATTGCTCATGGTGGAAAGAAAAAAAAGGTTAAATTCTGCATCCCTGTCTCTCCAGCAATTGTTCAGTGCGACATTTCCCCTGCCAGACCGCAGGGGCTCAGCAGCAATTGAGCCCCAATAGCACAGAGCTCCTCAGCAGCTGACCCACCCGCTGGGAAGAGCATCTTACAGCTCACAGCTCTCTAATAACCTCCCGAACAGATGCTGAATGGCCTCAAAGCCCACTGAAATCAATGGCAATGAAACACATCCTGCAAAGCCAGCCTCCTACTCAGGGCTACGAGCACATAGCCGTGGATGCCTGCATCTGCACCTGCACACGCACTAAAAGCTGCCAGCTAAAGAACTCCAAGCATCGCCGATGCCTGAAAGGCGCTTCTCAAATGTTCATTTTTTTACTTCCAGCTCTCGGGCTGTTGCTTTCTGAGGTGCTGACACTATATGCCAATTATAGAGAACAATAAAAAGGGAAGTTTCAACGGCTGCGTTGACACTTCTGCACTGTAAGAATGCATTTGTCCTTGGTCCAGAGGGTGCTGGGCACTGCCCAGGATCCCCAGGGAATGGGCATGGCCCCGAGGCTGCCAGAGCTCCAGGAGCACTTGGACAACACAGCACTCCCGGGCACAGGGCGGGATGTGCAGGGCCACGAGGTGAATCAGTGACCAGGAGTCCCGTCCCACTCAGGACATTCTGCCGTTGCTCACTTAAGGTGAGGTTTATGCATGTTTCCACCTGCATCACTAAGGACACAGTGCAGAACGGGACCTGCGAACGATGATCCCGGCTTGACGGAACATCGGTAAAAATATTCTTTCCTGCATTTCAGAAGTGGCACCGCAGTAGTCCTTTAAAACTGATTCCACAGAGGGCAAAATACATAAATCCACGGACAAGCAGAGAAAGGCTGAGGCTGCCAGGAGCAAAGGGCTCGTTGGCCTCGGGGGGAGAGAGACCGAGCACCGCAGGTGAGGGGCGGGAGCGCAGACCCCCGAGCAGGTGAGAAGCCCCTGCAGGGTGGGCGCGGAGACCCCGAGCAGGTGAGAAGCCCCTGCAGGGTGGGCGCGGAGACCCCCGAGCGCGCAGCTCTCCACGTCCCCTCAGCGCACTGGCGGGAAACCGCCATCATCCTGGGCAGCCCCTCCCGCACGCCCCGGTAAGCCGGCCGGCCGCACGGCCCCGCGGCGGCAGCCGCAGCAGCCCCGCCGGCCCCAGCGCGGGTCAGCGTTACGAAAGGAGCCTGTCGGGCGTTGTGTAACGCGGTGCCGGCGGTGCCGGCGCGCTCCCGCCCGCTCAGCGCCCGCTGTGTCCGGGCAGCCCTCAGGCCGCCCGCCGCCCCCCGCCCCCGTTCCAGCCATCGCGGCGGCGACCCCACACTCACAGTGACGCCCGGCAGCAGCTGCGGCGGCGGCAGCCATCTTGGCCGCCCGCATTCCCTCAGACAGTCCCGCTACCGCCCCTCACGTTTCACCGCCCCGGCACGGCCCCAGCACCGCCCCGGCACGGCCCCAGCACCGCCCCGGCACAGCCCAGCACGGCCCCGGTACAGCCCTAGCACCGCCCCGGCACCGCCTTAGCACCCGCACGGTAAGCGGGGTAGTCCGGGGAGAGCAGGCGGCGGTCCCGAGACGGGTGTCCCCTAAAGGAAAGTGAGTATAAGGAGACCCAAGTTCTGATTGCACATTTTCTTTCTCTTCTACAGGCTTGTTTCCCCTTTCTAGTGTTCCAAGCAGCTGCAGCATCTTTCCCAGATCCCACCCCACCTCTCTCCACCAGCTGCGGAGGGAGTTGCACAGCAGTCTCTGGTAAGTTCCACAGCATCTTTCATCCGGTCACCTTTCAAGCTCCTTATCTGATCTGCCTCTTCCGTGAGCACTTCTTAAGTCCTCAGTCCTTCCTCTAACAACTCCCCTGATAAGGAGGCCTTTAACCTTCACAAAGCAGCTCAGTCCTGTCAGGTTTAAGGACTGAAAACTCATCCCAAACAAGGGATGTTTTTCTAGAAGCATCTTTTCCCGACACTTCTCCCTTCCCATCACTTCAGGCACTAAAAGGAAAGTATCTAATAGTCTTTACCTGGTGCCAGAAGTCCAGGCTGCTCCCTACAGCACTGCCACCTTGGTAACCTTAGTCAGCACCACATGAATTCTCTCCAAGACATTTCACTGGGCAGCTGAGGTGGTCCCTCCAAATTAAAAAAAAAAATCATGTTTTTAAGTTAATTAATGGGGATTTTGTTTAAAAGGGGGGGAAATCTCATGACAGTTCTTGGGATACGTTTACTGCACTTGAAAAATTCCCTTTTCCATTTTTTTGGGCTTTTGTCCACACTATATCAAGCAACAAACTCCACAGAGTCAGTAAAAGGAACAGGCAAATGTCAAGTACTGTCTTGCACACCAGCTTCTGTTGCCATTATTTATTGGTTGCTGATTTAGACCAGTTTATATAACATGCAAGATGAAGAAAACCAATCACTTATTACAAAAATATGGGTATCCACAGCTCAACAATTCCAGGAGTGAATGGCAAGTCCAGCTCAAGTCTCAGTGTAGGTGGCAAATGATGCACCTACCCTTTTGTTTCTCTCTGGTAAAGGAATTGCTTTATGTCTAGAAATTATATAGATGACTCAACACATGAAGTATTTCATTATCCCTATTAAATAAGTTGATTACAGCCAGGGAAGCTGCTCAGCTGCAGTAGCACAAGGAAACAGGGAGCTGCTCTATGGACACACCTCAGTGTGACATGGGAAAGCACTGCTGGGACTACAGTCTGAAAATCCAACGTGTTTCAGTTACTGTTCCTCTGGGTCTCAGTCAGTTACTTCTGGCTGCAGACAGGGAGCAAAAAGCACCAGAATCCCCCTGTGCCCAGGAGCCATCAGACAAGTCCAGCCGGCTGTGCACGGACCCATGGCAGCGCTCCATCACAGCTCTTGGGAAAGGGAGCAAAGCCTGCCTTGCCAGCAGCCTCAGCACTGCTGAGCAATAAATAATCTGAAAAAAACCCCAACACCCCAGGCCCAACCCGCCTCTCTCACAGTGGAATTCTGTGCACTGCACTACACACCTTGCTACTGAATCAACTCAGAGAACCCCCATTAAAATCAGCAGGAACTAAAAACATGCAGTGCTCATTTTTATCCTTTGCTCATGTCTCTCCATACCATTCTCACAGGGCACTCTTAGGGAATTTCAAGAGCCTGAACTTCTGACTTCCCCAGCAAAAAATCCCAAGAGAAAAGAGATTAAAACTAGAGCAAATTTAAAAACAAAATGATCAAATGCCCAACATATTTTAAGTCAGAGAAATTAAAAGCAGAAGTGTATCTTGTTTTTTTAAGTGACAACTTATCAAGATCTTTGTTTTGTGATGACTCAAGAGCATAAATGCACCTAAACAATTTTTCTAAGGCTTTTTCCAGTTAATACTAGCACTTTTGTTTTAGAAGAGAGGTTTTACTTTTTTCCTTTTCACGTCCTAAATTGGTATTTGAATTAGCAACAGGTTGCAGGAAGTCTTGTTGTCAGACAGGCTGTAGTGCAGCAGCGTGTATCATTCTTTCCCAAGCATGAGCTGCTCAGTTTTCCAGGAGTTTTTCCCAAGGATGGCTAAGGTTTGCAGCGCTGGACAAAGCGTGGATAGAGACAGACATCTCGGATATGGTGCCTGTTCAGAATCCAGGTCAGGAACCGCTCCAATCCCAAACCGTATCCTCCATGAGGGCACGTACCATATTTTCTCTGTGAAATTCAGGGAGGGGATATTGCACATTTTCTTGTAATTTACATCTGCAGTAATACCAAACCAACCAACCAAGCCCTCTAAGAGGGGAGAAGGCCCAAGTGTAGTGTCAGCCCAGCAGCACATGTGCTGTACTGACCTGATCCGTGTACCAGTAGTACGGCGTGGGATCGATGCCCTCTCTCTTGTAGCCCTCGAGCAGCTCCTCGCTGTCCCAAATGCGCATGGAACCGCCGACAATCTCACCCACGTTGGGCATCAGCACATCCACCTGCAATGCAGCACGGCGCACCGCGCTCAGAGCAACGCCGCCGCAGCAGGGGAGCGCTCACTGCCAGCCAGCCACGCCCAGGCACCCCAAACAAAACCTGGCAAGGATTCTCCAAGGAGCTTCCTGCAGCGCTCGTGCCCTCCAAGGTCCCCCCTGCCCCATGCTACCCCAGCGGAAACACAACTCACGGACTCGGTGAGGCGCGAGTCGTCGCTGCAGCGCTGCATGTAGAAAGACTTGATCTCTGCAGGGAAGCGGCACAGCAGGATGGGCTCATTAATGGTGTCTGTCATCAGCCTCTCGGGAGCTTCAGGAATATCCTATGGTTACGGAAGGCTTGAGTAATGTTCAGCACCAAAACCACTCCATGCACAAGGCCCACATGAAGTGGGCATGAAACAGAGAGTTTCAGACCACACATATCCATCCTAATGTATCTAAATTCTTAAAACAAACTTATTTTAGAAGAAATAAAAACCCACATGCCTAGGGGAAAAAATCTGTTCAATTAAAATCTAAGTCTCACTAATATATGAGACAAAACCACGGGGAAAAAAAAATCATGGCTATGTTGTCAGGTTCTCCTGAGCTCCTTCAAACAGCAGTCTCACATGCTGGAGAAGTGTGGCCAGGGAACTGATGACAGGTGACAACACAGGTTTTTAATCCCAATGTTGAAGGACATCAGGTCAAATCCCAACCCACAGCTCCACAGCTGCATTCCTACATGACCTTACCCCACCTCCCAGCAGGGCATACCTCCCCAAATTCATAATAAGTGCCATCTTCCTTCTTCACATCATGTTCCTTCAGCCACTCAATGGCTTCAGCATAGTTCATGCGCCGGAAGGGACGTTTGGGGGGCTGGAAACCCTGTGGGTAAGAGCAAAGATAGGTGGAGGAGCACCATTTTAAAAGGGATACTTACTTCTCTAGATGATCAGCACCTCCACAACCCTTCCCAGCTCACACAACATCAAAGTATTGCTTAAATGAACAAATCAAGCTCAGTATTACAAAGCTGAACCAAACACAACCATGTGAAGCCCAGTAAATCTCACAGATCACCTGGGAGGAAAGATAAGGAAGTATTTCCAGAGCTTTAGGACTCCATGTTCCAGGGGAGGAACTGAAACACCACTTGTTTCATTGCTCCCTCATGCTCCACCAGCAAGCACCAGCCAGTCAATATCCCAGCTCTGGGATGGAGGTTTTTATTCCACTGGCACAGCACCCACTTCCATAAATCCTGGAACACTGCTGGCTTCTGGAGCACGCTAGCAGGGAACATCTTCCCCCACAGCTCCCTGCTTTCCTCATTACCAGCCTTGCAGATTTTTCATTGTTATTATGTTTCATATTCTTCTCACCATTACAAATAGTAAGTGAGCTCACTGCCATGCCCTGCATCTCCCAAAGGAATGTGCTGAGCAGGAAAGGCTTAAGATCCTATTTTCCTGGTTATTCCCATTGCTGCCTACCGGGTTGAGGTCGTACAATAAGCTCGCTGCAGGTGATTTCAAGACTCTGTCTACGACATCACACACCAAGTTCTCCAGACGGTCCAACAAATCCTCAAAACTTATAAAAGGACATTCAGCTTCAATATGAGTGTACCTGAAACAGAGCCACACCATTGCAAAGTCACATACAAGCAACACATCTTTAGCTAAGAAAAAACTCATTAAAAAAACCCACAACCCAAACACACACTTTTGACCCTCTTTTACTCCCACACTGCAAAGGAAATCAAGGTTTTAAAAAGAAACAAGGATAACAGTTCATACTCTGCCAAGTGCCTACGGGTCCTGGACTGCTCAGCTCTGTAGGACTGAGCAATACAGAAGACATCTCCCAGAGCTGGCAGGCAGGTCTCCAGGTAGAGCTGTGATGACTGGGTCAGGTATGCCTCTTCACCAAAATAATCCAGCTTGAACAGGGTAGAGCCTCCCTCCACCTGCGTCTGCACTAAGGTTGGTGGTGTGACCTGCAGGAGAACAGGGTGTCACTGCTTGAGTGAAGAACTGAGGACATGGATGAGTCAGGGCACTAGAGCAGTCACCTGCTGACCAGGGAACACACTTACTTCATAGTATCCGTTGGCAAAGAAGTGATCCCTGAAGGCCTGCACGACCATGGAGCGCACCTTGAAGATTTTGGACATGTTCTCACCTCGAATCATCATGTGCCTGTTGTTGAGCTGCACATCCACCTCCGAGTCCTCGTTGAGCAGATTGTCAGCCCCTCCTGCTGGTGCCAGGCCAATGAGCTCCCAGTAATCACAGCTCAGCTCGTGGCCTCCTGGAGCCTGCAGTGGGAGAGAAACAAACACTGGGGAAAAATCCACTGCTTGCCCCTTGGATGTCTTTTCACAAGGTACAAGGGGGAATGGCTTCCCATGGACAGAGGGCAGGGTAGATGGGATATTAGGATTAAATCCTTCCCACCCTTCCTGTGAGGGTGGTGAGGTCCTCGCATAGGGTGGCCCAAGAAGCTGTGACTGCCTCACCCCTGGAAGTGCCCAAGACCAGGTTGGATGGGGCTTGGTGCAACCGGGATAGGGGAAAGTGTCCCTGCCCATGACAAGGGGTGGCACTGGATGAGCTATAAGGTCCTCCCAACCCAAACAGTCTGTGACTGAGTTCTGCTCTCATCAGCTCCCCCATGTGGGGTCACAGCTGCCTTCTACCCCAATAAATGTCATTTTTAGTTCAATCACAGCATTTTCAGGGTAGAAATGCAAATCTTCAAAGGCTAACCCACAGATTTTAACCGAAATGTAAAGTCATGTCATTTAGGAAACATAGTTCTCCATGTTATACTCTAGGAATTACGGGTGGAAAATCATTTCAGGCAGAAGTAGAACAGTCACACAGTTACCTGTCTCACACTGAACAGTGGGTGACAGCACAGCTTTGGGAGCTTTGTTCTCTCCCTAGCCCTAATTCCCTCTGAAATAATCCAGTGATTCCTTCCACCTCTGCTTGTGCTTCCCTCAGCACATCAATGATCCCTGAGGGAGGAGGAGAAGCCAGAGGAGCTCCTGTACCTGCTTGCCCTGGGGCAGGAGGTTCAGCGTGCCGTACACCACCACACTGCTCTCCGTGGACAGCACCAGACCATTGTAGCACTGGCACTGCAGCGAGACACACAAAGGCACAGGTGAGCAAGTTTTTATTCCTACCTTTCCTATGGCATCTATTGGAGTCACAGATTAGCACACAGTCACTTCTGAACAGCTCTCACACTGACAAACTGCATCTACCGGAGTCACAGATTAACACAGTCACTTCTGAACAGCTCTTACACCAACAAACTGCAGTGGGACATACAATTTAACAGTAACACAACTGAGTCAGTAGGTTGAGGAGAACTTAACATCTACACAAGAGAACACCAGATGAAGTATGAACTCTTCAATTAACAACAGAACAAAATCATCACAGCTTACCAGCTCATCAGAAAGGACACACTGAAGAAACCCTGTGCCATCTCTCAAGACAATAAACATCAGATTTTTCCCTAGTTAAAAAGAGAAGGAATTTGGTTTCACTATGAGCAGATGCTGGATAGTCCCTCATTTGTCAGGGTTAGCTTAAAACACAAAACAAGTCAAGGAAATTCTGCAGGACTAGTCTCCAAACTGAAAATCCTGTAGGATTTGAACTAATAATAATAACTAATAATAACAGTACTAATATATACTAGTGTATAATATAGACATAAAATAATATGTAATAATAACTAAAAATATCTGTATGCACCCACATCAGGGAGAATTGTCAGTGTTGCAGTGATCATTGAGATCAACCACAGAGGGCACCTAACTGATTTAAAAATGTGAGACCAGGCGCTGTCAGACTCATTCTTTGTCCAAATTTCAAGGCCGCTGTACTTGTTCTATCTCCCTGCACGGGCTCAACAATGCTTGAGCTTTACCTTGCCTCCGTAACCTGTGGATCCAGCCAAAAATTTTCACTCTCTGCCCTCTGTAAGCCTCCAGAGCATTGATCTTCACCTGTGAGGCAGGGAATAAAAGCCATTAAATAGGAGAATGGTTCACCACCTCTTAGAGTTCATGCAGACCCCACCCCAGAGCAGCACAATATCTGTGCTGACCAGATGCCCTAGCACAGGCCATACTCACACATTTGGGCTCTGGAAGACTGGGATCATTCTTGATAACAACCTTCTTGGCTTCCTCCAAATTCTTCTCTCTTCTCAAGAGGTCTTCTGCCTGGTTTGAAAAAAATAACTTACTAAATAGCTGTAACCAGGTCAGTTGTAAATAACATGTGAAACGAGCACCAGTGAGGAACAACCTGCAGCTTTTTTGGAGGTGCAGGAATGATGATGACACTGTAATGTTTTTGGAAAACAATGGGGCTCTGTTCCTTCTGCAGCCTACCTCCTTCTTCTCTTTGGCTTCATTTTTCATCTGCTCCCTGTGCCATAGCTTTTTGACATTCTTCATCTGTGATTTGGAAATGATGGCCCATCGCTAAAGAATTCAAGGAGAGAGCAAAATACAGCAGATTATATTGTGTCCCTTCACACCGAGAACCAGTAAAATAATTCCCACTAGGAAAACCTTCCATTTCACAGCACCTCGTTTTCTTTTTGGGAATCCACATAAATTGTAGGAAATGGCTCTTTTCCTGCTGTCATCAATGCCTAAAAAGGGGAGGGAAATAACCAAAATTAACCAAAATCATCCTTACAGAGCCTGAGAAGGCACCTTGCTCCTGCTCAGGTTGCAAAAACAGGTACAAAAAGACAAGGGCCATCACTTGCCCAGAACACATTCCACACTGCCAAACAGAGCAGGTGTTTTCCACACTCACCTTCAACACAGTCTTGAATGGTTTCTTTTGCGTCCCATCACCGGTGGAGTCATTGCCCTCTCGTTCAGACACATACAGCTCTTCTGGGATAGATGATAAAAACGGGCAATTACCCCAAAAAAAAATTATGGGAAAGAAAGTGGACACACATGGACGTGTCCCTGCTCACTGCAGGGGCCTGGATGAGGTGACCTTTAAAGGCCTCTTCCAACCCAACCCTTTCTATTATAATAAATCCTGATGGTTATCAGCAGTGATAAACCAAACCTTCAAAGACACCAGCTGATCAGTCAGGTTTAGAATTATTTCATACATTTCACTTAAAAAGTCAATCTATGCAGCGTGTTTGCTAAAATCTCAAGGGCTCCCGAGGTACCGACCCCTCGGGAGCCACACCGGCCGCACACCGGGAACCATAAGGAGCAACCCCTCCCGGGAACGGCTTTGTGCAGGCGAGCAGGGAAACGGGGCCCGGGGATCAGCCGGGGCAGCGCTGGGCTCGGCCATGGCCGGAACCGAAATGAGAAGCGATGGATCCCTCCCGTGCCCGGGGAGGCCCGGGGAGGCCCGGCGTTAAGGCCGCTCCCGGTGCGCCCCGCCGGCCGCAGCGCTGCCGGGCCCGGCCCCGCACAAACCCCCCGAGGCACCTGCACAGGCGGGGGCTGCGGGGATGAGAGGGACGCGGGGGGCGGCCGGGGTGCGGGGGCCGGGCCCCGGGCTCTCACCGAGGGCTAGCGCCGCAGTCCTGCCCAGCACGTCCCCCGCCATGGCCGCGGCGCAGGAAGTGCATCACAGGCGGGCTGAGCCAACCCTCCACCGCCTTGCGTCAGCCAGCCCGCCCTGCTCCGCCCTTCCCTGCCTTTCCCTTCCTTTCCCTTCCTTCCGTTCCTTTGCCTTCCCCGCACACGACTGGGGAAGCCGGGCCGGTCCTCCCCGAGGTGCTGACACGCCGGCGCGACCCCCGTCTAACCCCCGGACTCATTGCAAGGGAATACTTTCGGATATTTATTTGCATTACACTTTTGAAATGTACATTCCATTGAATGAGAGCTGTAGGTCATAATTTTTACTATAAAACCATTTCAATAATTAGCTTTAGTTCGGGAGGGGGAAGTAGATAAAAGTGAAACATTTAAACACCTCGAGTAAAGAATGTGCAAATGTAGAGACTCATAAAAATACTTTTTAAACTGTAAAACTGAGGCACCAGCAAGTGAAATACATTCCAATGAAAGTAACTGATTTCTAGTTATCCACCACTGTGTCCAGAACTGAAATGATAGCTTGTGCCAGCTCCAGGGGCAGCTTCCAGAGCTGAGATCTATCCTGGTTCCTAATCCAATCTGACACTGACTGGAGTTTATCACCAAAGACATCCCAGCTCAGCTGTGACAGCTCCTATGGGAGCAGCCAAAGCCCTGTCCAGGTCTGGGCACCCCATGAGCCATCGTGTCTGAGCAGTTAATGAAATGGAGCACACAAGCAAAATCGTTTTCAATGACAAATATGAAATGTAGATACAGTTTTATACCAACATAGTATTAAAAAGTGGAAAGTCTGCAATTCCACGCATCACTAAAAACAGACACTGCTGGGTTTCCATTCCCAACACATGTATCCTTCACCGTCATACAGCGTGGTCACACAAGGATCAGTAGCTTCACGGAGAACTCTTGGCCTTTCTGTGTTCCCAGGAACAAACCCAGAAACTTCTGTGATAAGACATAAAAATCTTCACATCCTTATGCCACAAGGTTAAAAAAGATCCCAAGTTTGTTCGGAACAGCTTCGCGCAGTCGCTGTGAGGAACAGCTCCTCCCCAGCAGCAGGCCATCAGCTGGTCTCCCCCGTGTGCCCGAAGCCCGTGCCGCCGGCCAGCACGGCGTCCAGCGGGGCGCGGCGCTTGCGGATGCTGCGGCCCGAGGAGATGAGGTCGGCGTAGCCGCGCTGGTGCGAGAAGGCGTAGGCGGAGCGGCGGGCGGAGACACCGCGGCGGAACGCGCTCTGCCTCCGCTTCCACTGCTGCTCCTCCTGCAGGTACTTCGGACGGTTCCTCTGGATCTGCACGCACACGAACACACAGCGCGTCATGCACTGGGACAACGTCACCACAGCTTGAAGTGTTTTCATAGCTCTGTGCTGTGTGCTGCTCAAGGCAGAGCAGAAGCAGCCAAACCTATCCCCTACACTCTAGACATGTAATCCTGGCACTCCAGCCTAAATTAAACTCAAACCGGGGCTCTCAGCAGCCTCATGTGGTCTCGGTGGTATCACTAGACCTCAGCCAGGCATACAAGGAAACAGCTCCCGCTGAGCCTCTGGCCAACGCCGTGGCCACTCCTCTGCCCACAGCACCCAAGCCAGGCTTGTGTCGCTCTCCCAAGGGCAACATCACTTACTTAAACAGCCCACTTAAAAATCACCCACTTAAAAAGCCTTAAAGCCCATCTCATCCCACCCCCTGCCACGGGCAGGGACACCTTCCACTAGCCCATGCCTTAGCACTGTCACCAGCCCCTGTAATAAACACCTGCCATATTGACTCAAATAACAGATTTCACTCACTTTATCGCTCTCTGAAGGCCAGATTGTCATGAATAAGAAGCGTTGTGCCACTACAGGCAGTAAGCAAATAGCAATGGATAAAATCATGGTAAGCCAAAGGTATGGCTGTCGCAGAGCATTCGGAGCAGTTCCTGGGAATAAAAAGAGCAAAAGTTAGTTTATGACAAAGCTACATGAAACAGGACTGAGAACCACAAACCACCAGGACTGACCTGTGAACTGAAAGCGAGAAGGGAAGAGAACATGGATTCCAGCACTGTGAAAGTCAAATGTGATCCCGAAGTAAATTGCAATACTCCCAAATACTGAAAAAGCATTAACAAAAGTCCAGTAAGATGTATCCAGGCCAATCTAAAAGCAAACAAAAGTGCCAAATGAATTTTATTAATTCCAAACAGTATCAACTACTTTCTGCATGTTGTTACCCCTCTTGTAGAGAAATTTAGAACAGTGAACAAAGTGTTCTCAGAGCACCAGAGCTCAGGAAACCAAGCTTACTTGCCTGAAAATTGACAACAAATATCAGAGAGGATGCTGCTGTGACAGCAAAGGACTGATAATCTGCAGGGGCTTCCCCATCTTGTCCCATAGATTTAAGGCAGGCTCCGTATGGGATGAAGAAGATGATCAGTGAAGTTACAGCTCCATGGAGCAAACTTAAAAAGAACTTCTTGTAGTTGAAAAGTAAATCTCTCTGACCCAAAATATAAAGTCTGGGGAACCGAAGGCTCAGTTTGTCGCTCACATCCTTAAGAAAGAGGAAAAAGAAAGTTGTGGATTGTTGTTCTCAATTCTTTGCCTGAGCTTTGAAGAGTGAGAAGCTGAACTACACAGTGTCCCAAAGGCAATGGCAGATCCCTTTCTCTTTCCAACAGCAGGGATTTTCACAGAGTAATGCAAAAGGAAGACATTCTTAAAAGACACAAAACCAAACCTCTCTTGTTTAATGGACAACCAGTGTAACTTAAAGACCTGGTGGTAGACACCTTTGGATTCATCTGTTATAACAACACAGGGATACCTGGTCAAACAATCCAACAAGCATGACTGGGAGACTGGAATACAGCACATTGTACAGCGTGATGAACCAGTCCTCGTAGGCTGTCTGCAACAGAGGGGGAATTGCAGGGCTTAGAGATTTCATTTATTGCATCCTTCCCCTCCAGTTCCTGAGAAAACTCACATGTGCTCTACTACAGCTTTAAGCTCCCTGTCTTGGTGTTTACTCAAAGGCAGCAGCACCTTGGCTCGAGGCTCTGCTGAAGCTCTTTAGTCTATGTTAACATGCCCCCCTCCTTCCAAATCTTCCTCCCTGTACAACAGTGATCCTGACTTTAGTGCTCTGGAACCATACCTAGCTGCTTGTAACTAACTCATGCAGTACTCATCACATCCTCCTGCAGAAATCACTGGTGACAACTTCACACTCCTGACACTTTCCAGGTTAAGCCTTTGCTGTTGCACAGTGACTGAAGCATCTGCTTGTTGTTATCCCACATGAGCACACCTTCCTACCTGGGCAGAGAAGCCATTGAAGAACGAGTACCAGATGTGGACCAGTGTGAAAGCGAAGTTTTTGTAGAAGAAGTATCTCAGAAACTTGCACATCCTGATGTATGACCAGCGCCCGTGCACCAGCAGCAGCCGCTGGAGGTAGCGGAACTGTCCGAAGGAGTAGTCACTCGACATGACAGCCTGCATCCCCTCCTGGCCACTGATCCCAACTCCAATGTGGGCAGCTGGGTGAAGGACACAAACACCACACACTAGGTTGGACAAAGGGACAGGAACGTGACCGGGGCCACATTTCTACTGTCACCTGGATTCTCTCTCAGTGCTTGTTCTGTCAGAATGCACCTGGGAAATTTGACCAAAGGAGAACCAAGTGATGAGACAGAGTGAGTAAAGTCCTGAACAAACTGGCCAGGCACTTTACAAACACCCTCAGGATATAAACCCTATCCTAGATGGTTTTTATCTCACTGGGATGTCTTGGGAAGCTGTTTAAAGAGTATCAGGTGCAATCTGGGATGGCCAATGCCACCAGGCAAGGGGCAGCCAAACTACTGCTTTGGTCTTTATATTACAGTTCTGTAACACACAGCATTGAGAACAGATGGGATTGGAGTCCCTGCTCAGGGAATGTCTACAGAAAAAAATAAAATAGATCAGGAAAAAACACTAACCATTTCCTAAAGTGCTTCCTCAGAAAGGGAAACTGGCACAGAAGCTAAAAGCCCCACGGCAGCAAAGCAGATGGAAGAGTCTTCTGACAGAGAGGGACAGTGGAGAGACCGCAGGAGCAGGCCAGAGGAGATCTGTCCTAGCGAGAGAGCTTGACAGCTGCCTTACTTTTGATCATGTTCACGTCATTGGCCCCGTCCCCGATGGCCAGGGTGATGGCCTTCTTGTACTTCTTCACCAGCTCCACCACCATGGCCTTCTGCTTGGGTGTCACGCGGCAGCAGATCACAGCCCTGCACTCGCAGGCCAGATCAACAAAGTTCTTCTGCTGCTGCTCCTTGTAGGCCTCTGCCCTTCTCCTTTTCTCAGTTTGTTTTTTCTTCTCTTCTGCTGTTCTGGGGAATTTCAGTTTAAGTTTCTTTTTCTTCTTTTTCTTCTCCAGCAGGATTTCATTCTGTGAAAAAAAATAACACTTAATATGTTCCCTTCTGCACCATTTCCAGTCCTACTCCAGGCACTGCCAAACAACACACCTGAGATCAATATGCTCCCAGCATCCATTTCTGGCACTTTAATGAACTGCTGATGCAGACAAAGGAACAGAGTCCTCAAGGAGTAACACTGTAGCCTGGTGTTGCCCCAAAATCCCAAACACTTGGGAGAACAGCCTTTGTACATACCAGCCAGGAGCCAGTGATGATTAGAGCCCGATCTCTGCTGTCCTGGAAGAAGGGCTCGTTCATTCTGAGAGAGGAATGTTGACTGGATCCAGCCCTGTTCCTCTGGTTTTCCAGCCTGGTTTGAAGTAGAGCACTGGAAAGAGAGGGAGAAACGGTTGCAGAAAAGTCAAGGATAAACTTTAAGCTAGGTCAGTCCCAGACTGAAAATTGTGAAAACTAACTGCTCTGTGTTTTCACTTGCCTGGTATCTTCTCCATAGCAGATGGTTGTTTCCTCTGTTAAGAGTTCACAAGAATATCCAATATTTTCAGCAGTTTCTGCAAAAAAAAAAAAATTAAGAAAGAAAGTATTTACTGAAAGCTCTGTCACAAGTAATTGTTAGGAGCAGCCAGATGCAGCTCAAGTGCTCTTAAGTATTTTCTCATTTACGTTTCAGAATGAGAATTCCCTTTCAATGCCACAGTGTAGATGAACAGGAAAAAATCCTCCTGTTTTTAACTGTTTGGCTGTAAGCAGCCCCACCTTTTTTGTCACCAGTAAGCACCCAGATTTTAATGTCTGCTTTGGAGAGTCTGGAGATAGTTTCTGGAACTCCATCCTGTAGTTTGTCTTCAATAGCTGTTGCACCAAGCAGCTGGAAGGGATTTGAAATACAGGTGGTTAGTAGCACTGAAACATGTTTCTTTTAGTGTAAGAATTGAAATGTACTAAAAATGTACAGCTCCTTACAATCAAGTTTTTTTCTATTTCCTCATACACTTTGTCCAGAGCTTCATCCCGGTGACTTGTGGCCAAACTGGCCTCCAGAAACTTTTTATTCCACACTTCAAATTCATCCTGGCTTATGTCTCTATAGCACAGACAGAGTGTCCTGAGAGTTTCATTTGCAAAGACCTGAAAAATAATTAAAACCACACTAAAGAATCCAAACATGAGGCTAAGAGCATGAGCATTTGACAAGTTTGACAGAAAAAGTCCAACTTTCAGAACCAACTGCAGGTTTCCATTTGTCTTAATAGCTTAGGAAAAGAAAATTAACAACACTATTGTCAGAAATTAACAATTTTTGTTTGAAAAAGAGCGTACAAAATACAAACATACATCGAGTGCCTCTTCTGTGGCTTCTCTCTTTAGATTCCTGGGGTGTAGCCGCTGGTAAATCACTGTATCAGCCCCTTTGCAATACAGCCTGATATTGCCACTGGACTCTCTTACTGTGGAGGGAAACAGCAGAGGTGGCACCTTATATAAAGGAATCATTTCAGATTGGATTTTTCAGCCTACTGCCAAGTACCACAGTACAGGATGGTGTTTCTTCTTCAGTGGATTCAAATGCACCCCAGGACTGTCACACAGCTGTTAATTCTTGACCCCAGCTTCCTTTGCACATCCCTTTTCACCCCTGAAATACAAGTGGCCTTCTCCATGCAGGCTGGTGGCAATCAGCTTACCGATGACAGACATCCGCTTCCTGTCGCTATTGAAGTCCAGGATGGCCAGGACATCGTAGGTCTTCTCCACCCCCATCTCACTTATGGTAATGGTGTTCTGTGTTCGGGAGAGGAAAACGTACCCGAAGTTCCGCGCGGCCATCACCAGAGCCCCCTCGTCCGGGGAAGCTGCCTGGTAATTGAGCTGACCTGTAGGATTGGAGCCAGGACACAGCTGAGGATACAGCTGGACACTGCTGCAGCACCCACCAGCAGTGCACACAGAGAGCAGGCACTGTGAGCCCCCAGTCTGTAACATCTGCTTCCAAAACAGCATCAGTCCTCAGCCTGCTTCCCCCCACAGATTAAAGCAAAACCTCAATACCCTAATTTCTCAATCCAGTCGTTTAAACATTTTCAAAAGAAGTTCCAAAAGACAAATTCTTGGCCAGAGGCACCAATACAGTTGGAGTTGGAAACAACTCCAAAAACATTAGGAACAAGAAAGGACCAGGACACTGTTGGCTTCATGGAGATTTCACAAAGATGGGAGTAAAGCAGTATTAATACTCTGTGTTTTAATTGAATCTTCCAACCTGTGAATTCACTAATTCAATAGCTGATAACCTCTACATTTAGTTTTGTTTAATTCAAAAGTGCAGCCTAACACTCCTCCCTTATGGTATCAGCATTAGTTGCAGATCTCTCCCTTGTGGATCTGGATTTGAATTATTGTATTCTGCTACACAAGGAAAACAAACCAACCCAAAAGCCACACTCACCATCAGAAGTGTCAGCCATAACTGTGTGACAAATAGCAAGCAGAAAGAAGAACTTCTGGATTTCCGGCTCCTTTCCAGATTTTATTTGCTCTATCAGATAGTGATCATAGAATAAGAACTTTCCGTCTGCGTACACATTCCAGCTGAAATCAACTTGCTGCATAGAAAACAGGGGAAGAGAGTCTGAGTTACCATAGGTGCCACTGCTTTGTGCCCACCCGCATCTCCCTGCTCTGCCGAGGGAGCGTTCCCGTTGCACGGAGCAGGATACAGCAGTGGCTGGATGATCCTAGATCCTACCTCTGGGTGGCTCTGCAGCTGCCCCGCTGCATCCCGGCAGTCTCCTGCAAGGCAAGCACCCGCAGTCAGGGGGACCAGGCACAAGAGAGCTTTCACAACCCACCCCAAAGTAAAACATAGCTAGAACATGTAATGCCCTAGGACTGACAGCAAAGGAAAAAGGACAAACTGCTGCTCTTACTAAAATTTCCTTGTCTGCTTCTTGACTTTGTCCCCAAAGCATTTCCAATGAAAGTAAATTTATAAAAAAAAAATATGCAAATGAACAATTTTCAGGTTTTCTGAAAGCTGAGAAGTTCCCACTAAAGTTCCTTAATTTCCACTTTGTAAGTGGGAAAACCCCAACAATTCAACTCTATGCTTTACCCAACTCCTGGTCTAAATTGTGGAAGTTCAGTTGGAACTTGTGTGCCTCTGATCTCCAACACGCATTAAAATTCCTCACCCTCCTCCTTTGCACAGGCTTACCATATCTTTGCCCATTTATGCAACACTTTTTAAAGGTCATGATGTTCTGTGTAAGGGTTCCAGTCTTGTCAGAGAAGATGTACTGGATTTGCCCCAGCTGCTCGTTCAGCGTGGTGGTCCTGGCCTTGGCAGCCGTGTCCTTCTCAGAGTAGTACATCTGCAGGTCCCAGTTGATGAAATAGCTTTGGCCAAAGCGAATCGCTTCCACACTAAACGGAAGAGAAGGAATGTTCTCACTCCCAGCTGCAGCTCACATTTCCACACAGTGACACCTCCTCAGGTACTGCCCTACCTCACATAGAGGGAAATGGGCACCATGGTGTTGAGGACAATGATGTATCCCCAGAAGTTGAGGAAGCCGCGGTAGGCAGGGCTCAAGTCCTGAGCATCGTAGAGGTACCAGGAGGAGTTGCCAATCTGCTGCTCCCAGTAGGTGTGTCCGATGGCCAGCCCAGCCGACAGCAGGATAAGGACCACGATGATCTACAGGGCACAGAGAGGTCTCGCACTTCAGAAACATTTGCTCCACTTAAATCCCAAATCCACGTGTTCCAAACAGAATAGGATAGGTATTTGTGGGGAGGAATGCAGCAAACGTTTCCCACAAAGGCACCTTTCGTATTTCCTCCTACTCCATCCCAGCTCAGCAGGCCAGAAAAAAGTCAGAACATATTTATCACACACATGGAAAGAAGCTGCCTAACTTTGCATTCACTATTCACTTAAAATCTGAATTTTAAACAAAAAGGCTTACCGTATAAACCATGTAGTTCATAAGGGAGTCAATTTTTGTCCTTTTAAATCTTGTCTTTCCACTATTTTTCATTATTTTTGTGTCAGCACCTAAAAATAAAGAGTCAAAAATTTAAAAGGGAAAAGATAGGATAAGCAAACACATGTTGGTATTAAAGTTTTACCAAACTGGGACATGAAATACAGTTAGTGTCTATATGATGAAGGTTCTTTTTCACTCTACAGGTGTGCTTTTAGTGGGGAAATATCACACACCTGCAAATATGACCATTCCATGGCAGAAGTCTGTATTCCTCATCTTACAGCCACGCAACAAAATCTTATCAGCATCCAGGGAATAAATTGAGTTTTTCCAGGATAATGTTCCTGTAAACTTATCCAGTCGATTATTGGGTTCTTCACATTCAACCAGACCTAGAAAATTTGGAGGAGAATGTGTTTAATATACAAGTTAAATCCAAATGCATTGATTTGTAGCTTTACTTTTATTGACTTGCAAACTATTTGAGCTACGTTCTAATAGCATTAGGTGTAGAACTGTACCAACCATCAAAGTCTGCCAGGGCACTTTCTTCCTGCAGGTGTCTGTGTGTCACCTCTAGGGCCATTTTGAATTTTAAATTAGTTTCACTAAGAAGAAAGGATAAAAATGTGTTTTTATTAATACCATGGATACAGGAGAGCAGTTTAAATACTGTTAAATTAAGGTACCACAACTTCTCTGGGCAACCTATACTAAAGTAAAAAATAAATCCATGTTCTTCCCACTTTCTTCCTATGTCACATTCTCCAATACTTTTGATGTGTCTGTAGCACTCCAGTGGATAATTTTTAATGATTCTTGAATTGTGGGAATCAGCAGCTGGATACAGTTCCCCAGGTGTGGCTTGACAAGCAGCCTCTAGCATACACAATCCTTGCTTTTTTCCTACTCAGTCCAAATTAACTCCAAGACATCCTTAAGTAGAACCTTACCCATCCAGTTCAGCTGTTTCCACATAGCACAGACTGTTTGGTTCTGAGCTGGACAGCAGCAAAATATCAGCCTAGAAAACAAATAAATAGACATCAAATAAAGCCAGGTCAGGACTCCTACAGAGCTCTCTAGAAATATAAAACACATGTATCTGAAGCACTTACAGGAACGAAAGTGTTTTTCTTCAGACGAATGATATCACCAACTTTAATATCTTTCCATTTAGTGGCTTTGAACCTAATATCAAGATAGTTTAATAATTATTACTCTTTAATCTAGAACATGATGCACTCTGTAAATCTTACAATACTGAACTTTCCTTAGAACAAAAATTCTTCTTGGTGCGCTGTGGGTTTGCTTTTCAGAAACTGCAATTTACTGTAAAACACTTAGCACAGATTTAGTCCCAGAGAATTATCATTAAATTACTCCTTTAAGCAATTCTCTTCCACCTTCAATTAGGTTTTCATTCAGGCAGGCAGTAGAGAACTGAGCTGAACCTTTCCTATCATCTACAGCTTCAGATCTGTGGCAAAGCTTAGCAACAGGGCAATGATCATCACTTACAGAGCTCAGAGGGGAACATACAGACCTTCCATCCTTGATGACATCACATGTCCTGTTATTGACCTCGTTGTCCATCCTGTAACGAGCCTGAAACCAGAGCAAAGAATGTACTCCCTGCTCTGTGTCACAGCAGGAGAAATGTGCCTCACTGGCTGGGTTTTGCTTTTCATATTAATAGAAAATGCTTCTTACAATATCATCCACCAGGTCTTTGACTGCAGTTATTCCCAGCACCAAGAGCAAAGGCACCAGTGTTGTGTACCATGACAGGGTAGTTATTTGAGGAATCGACTACAAAAGACCAATAAAATCAGTTCAGTATAGGATCATCAAACACGTTTAAATCGGAGATATTCCATAGTAACCTGACTAGAGAAAAAAAAAAAAAAAAAAACAAAAACCCCACACCAGAGAGAATTTTAAGTCAGATTGTGAAAATGAACAAAACTCTGTGGGAAGAGTTTGGCTGTTAACACTACTTAGGAATCAGCTTCCCTTTAACAATTGCACTGGCTCATATAGTGTGTTGGTGCTTCTGATTTATGAGATGAACTCAAGAAACATCTTTTCCTCATGAAATTCATGAGCTCTGCAACGAGTTCATTCTAATTTTGTGCAACTAGCTCATACCAGAACTCTGCCATAGCTCATCCAGATTTGTTGCAGGTTTCTGTTATGATGGGTTTGGTCTCTGCAGCAGTTCAGATAGTGCCTCTCAATTCCCTGACAGGACAACACTGAATTCTGTCATAAATGTTACTGAGCTCAAATTCCCTTCACAGTGAATATTCCCCATCTTGCTTACCTGCAATATGAGAAGAACAAGGAAATAGAAATTGGCTGCTCTCTTGAACTGTTCAAACAGATTCAGAGGCAAAAAAGTGATGGGGTTGTACTTGTATGTCTTAATTGCATTTCCCTGTGGGAGAAACCAAAACATCAGTCACATAGCAGAGTTTCTCCTTCCAACACAAATGTACAGTGCATATTTGTAAACTCCTAATTCTCCATCTCGCCTTAAACACATCTCTTAATACCTTGATTTTCCATTCCAAAACACCAACCCAGTTATTCTTTCTCCCCCCCCCCCCCCGCCCGCTGGAAACACTGAGAATTGTGAGCGGTGGCTTTTACACCACTCACCAGCCATTCCATAGATCTTATCGGATTAAGGAATCTTTCACCCGACAATTAGCACCTCATTGGGATAAGACAACGTACCGCATATTTGCTCTTCTTGAAGCACAAGAAGATTGTTCTCTTGAAGCTTGGCTGGTCATAGAAGCGCTGATCATTTGCTTTAACTTGCCAGCTGCAGTCTGGAAGGGACCAAAGGGGTCGAAAAGTGCTATAAACATGAGGGAACAAATCTGCCACTTTCAGGTTTTCTCTCAAATCCGTATTTTAAAGGTACTTTCGACTGAAGCAAGGCTAGTACCTGCTTTATATCCTTTTAAAAACCTTTTCAAAACATTTCCAGGCTGTTTGTCTCTATTAGCAATTCAAGTACATTCAGAGGTAGGAAGAAGAGTTGCTTAACATTTGAAAGTTCTGTGGGAAACCTGCAGAGTAACATTTATTCATGCCAAATTCCCTTCTCTCCCCTCTTTTGTTTTGCTTCTGTGATGTGCAAAGTACTCCAACCCAGGTATCTTGCTGGAAATGAAGAGATCAGTTCACCTTTGGAAGGCAATTATTTGATTTAACCACACTGTGCCACGGTTTTCATTCACACCCATAAAAAAGTACAAATCTGAAATGCTCATCTTATTTCTTCAGCCACCAGTTTTGTTCTATTGTGAGAAAACTCAGGAACAGGAATTGCATCCATCAAGTAATTTTCTGCGTCTGCTCTTTCACGGGCCGCCGCTTTCCCTCCCAGGTCCTTCAGCTCCCATTCCCTCAAGCCCGCAGCAGAGCCACACACAGCCCTGCCCACATCCCAGAACTCATTTCCCCGGTTTCAAAGCCGGCTCCCGGCAGCTCTGCCTGCCCGGGAAGGATGACGCAGACAGGATTTTGAAATGCAGCTTTCCTGACTCACCGGCCAAGCATCTCCCCCTCTCCTCCAGCCCACAGTGATTGTCACTCATGGGTGCTCTTCCTGGTTTCACAGATCTTCACCCATGGATGGGGTGAAACTCCCGGCGGCGAAGGCGTGGGGCCTGCTTGCCTGTGACTAGCACTTCAAAACCCAAATCCAAGTACAAAGACTTTTTTTTTTTTTTCCACCCACCACAGAACGAATTCCCGAATGATATATCTGGACTTTTCCTGTGACTATACAACTTTCATTTCCAGCACCTTGGTTACAAGCCCAGAAGATAATAGAGAAATATTTATCTCGAAGAACCATGTTTTTGAGTTAAAAGATTATATGCATGAATTGAGAAAGTTATTAAATTTTGTCAATATGACAGGGCATAAAGAAAACCATATAGTCTACATAAACATTTCTTTAACATATTCCAAAAACATTGCAGTGTTGATAAAACAGATGGAAAACTGGCAAATTAGGTCTGAGGTAAAACCTGCAGGAAGGAAGCTCCTCAAAATTACTTTAAACTGTGGTATTAACACCTATTATTTGGCAAGCTGCTTTGGTAATTCATCAACTTTAAAGGATGTCATAATAAAAAAAGTCTTAAACTAAACATGTGACAGGAGCTTGTAAAATGAAAACACCTAACAGGTGGTTATGTGAAATGAGAGCTGATCAACTGTTCCCACACAAACAGGAAAAAATCTGTATAAATTACACAGACTGTAGTTACATTGAAAATACTCATGGTGCAGCATGACTAAAGGGAATTTTGGGGAGTTACAGATGATTCTTGGGCAGAGGTTCAGAACAGGGATGCCAGAAAGGCTCCTCCCGCTGCTGTTCCTACCATGGCAGCAGCCACAGGCTGTACCTGTTGGTTCCTTTGAACACCTCCTACTCACCTTTTACCTTTCAGGAAACTCATGAGGCTACAAAATAAACAGTGAGGTGGAAATCTGCTCTGCACAAGCAGAAATCCAGGGAACACACTGACTGAGCACAGCAAAATGTTTATTATGCTGGAGCCCGTTTCCAGAGGACTGGGAAAACAAGTACTTGAAGGTCTATCTGAACAGATCCCAGAGCACAGGTCATGTACATCCAGGTCCTGCCTTAATTAGGAGGAGGTCACTGTGCAGCTCATTATCTTTACGCAAGGAGCAGTGGCACAGAACTGGGCTGCAGGCTGGAATGAAGCTGAGTTTCATTCTGACCTTTGTTAAACTGAACAGCCATCAATTACTCCTCCAGAGTCAGATAGGTCATTCCAAACCTTACCTGGCGAATAATCACAGAACCCAATCGGTTCCTGAGGCTCAGCCTCTGCATCCAGCATTGTGTTCTCCCCAAATCAAGTTCATGGTGTTGATACCTTTTTTCCCAGGATCTCGGCTCTCCTCGGTGTCCCTGCTGGTTTGGTTGGGTCCCAGTTCAGCCCCGGGCTGCTGACTGTCCAACTCATCCTCTGTTTCATCATCACTGTACGGCACCACTTCATCGTTGGGCTGGGAATCCTCCTCGAAGGTGGTCTCCGAATCCCTTTCTGAGATCATGCTGCTAGCACCCTGCCAGCATTTTGGACAAGTTAGGGAAAAGATCTCATGTAGCAAGTGCTGGAAACCACATCTTATTTTACTCTGCTGGTGCTGGTCACCAAACCTCACATCTGAAACCAGCACAGGGCACAGGCTGGGTTTTCCAGCACTGAGCAGAGTCAGGGGGCAGTTCTTGTCCCAGCCAGCCCTTCATTACTGTTCTGCTATGTGTAATTACACCCTGCAGCCCCAGGAACACCGCGTGCTCCCAACACAGGACGTAGGAACTGGGGAGTGCACAAACACATCTCCCAGTGGCCATTTCATCATGCCCTGAGGAGCCACAGGAGCCGGAGCCCTGCTTGGCCACAGTGGGACGCACAACTGGGTGCCGAGCACCAGGTCACACATCCAGGGTTTGGGTCACACGGCTGATCCTCCATCCCGGCCTGCCCAGCCTCACCTGCACCAGCCTCAAACATCAGCGTTCATCACTGCAAGATCCCACATCTCGGCGTCCACACCCCGGGACACCATGGGATGCATTGTGGCTCAGCCCTGAGATGCATCAGAGGAGGGATGGTCTCCAGCTGAGCTGGGGCTGTGCCCATGTGCCCTTCGACTGTGCCTCGACTCTGGACCTCTCCAGCCATCGCTGGGTGTGATGCTAATCCTGAACTACATATTAGCTTCCCAGCTTTCCCCGTGACCTGCTTCACCACCACGGCATCGCCTTTGCTAACAAACTCAGCAGCCAGCAGGGCCGGCACCAAACCTGCTGACATCCCCCTCAGCTTCTGGTTTTGCAAAGCTGAATCGTGTCCCCTCCCTAATATCTCCTACAAGAGCAAGATAAATATTCCATGAGCACTGACTGTGCTACTCCAGTGGCAGGCTGCTGGCAGGTAGCCCAAGGCAGGCCACGCTCCTGAGTTGCAGGGCCCGCCCAGCACAGACTGACAGCCCACAAAATACAACAAATCCACCAGGCTGGGTGTACAGGAATCCACACGACTTCTCCCAAGACCCACCCAAGCTGTTGGACAGGAGTATGACAGCTGGTCACTAACACAGGTGTAGAACCTGAGACTTCTGTGATAGATCATGTTTTCCTAAATTGCCTTGGAGTTAGGGAATACACCTCAAGCTCCACCTCAGGCCCCTGAATACCTCACTGTGATATTTTGGCTTATTTATCCTCGTTTTGGTGCTTTAGTTCTTTCTGTGCTACTAACACCTTGTGGGGACTGCAGGGGGGAACAAGTTCCTCCCACACACAGTCTCTAGAACACAAAATGCCACCAGATCTTTGACTGGCTCTCACTCTACAAGAACCAAAACAAGCTCATATCCCTGGCACACAGAGATTCAGCTGTTAGTCTATTAGACTTTACTGATTAACTGCTTAATGATTAATGAACTTATTAGTCATGCAAAGGGTTAGATAAGATATCAAAACCGAGCTGCTTTTGTTTTCCATTACAGATGTGTGGCTACATGGCAATTCCTACAATACCACAGCAGTAGCCTGTGAGGTTGGAATGCACTTAGAATGGACGCCAGCAAAGTGATCTGGGGTAAGGTTAAATTAACTGTAGTCACTTTCCCTCCTCAGAGAACTAAACTACCGACTGGGAAACCTCGTTAAGAGAGGAGATCTCATTAAGTGCTGCCCTGCAGGCAACAGAAGTGCTCTGTGCTGCGGGCACACCATTAGCATGCTGCGGGAGTCAGTGGAATTGTGCCCGGGGCTGGCCGGGAGCCCGCGGAAAAGCTCCTGCAGTTGGGAGAGAGAGGAGAGCTGCTGTGGGACCCAGGGCAAAGGAGTCCTCCCGTCACAGGCTGACAAATTGGTTTAGAGTTAAGTTTCTTAACACCTAGTCTGGAAGAAAAGGGCTGGCCGGGAGGGCAGAGCCGTGTCAGGAGTTCAGAGGAAGGTGGGGAGCGATCACGATGTGAAAGGGGAGATGGGAGGAACTGACAGCGTGGAGCAGCAGAGATGCCAACTAATCCTGAGGCAGCAGGTAAGAGAGGGGAGTGCACACCTAGCAGAACCTGGATGCAGGAAACACCCAGCAGAAACTAAAGGCAAACAATCATGGCAAGAAGAGAGGAGGCCGCTACTGATTTTTGATGTGGTCACTATTATGAGGACTGTGGAGGACCTGAGATGGAATAACACAGTTGTTAAATACTCAGAGAACACTTTAAAGAGTTGGTTCTTGGCTGCATGGCCCTCATTTTCTAGTTCCTGACTTGACAACAGGGGCTTTCATACTGTTTCAGATCAGTTTCAGGTCAGAAAACCTTACATTAACCACTTCAGTCTAGAGGAAGCATCAGCTCACACGGCCTGGGCAGCTGAGGAGCAATGCCCAGCTCCCAGTTCTGCCTTCTAGCTTGGAAAATCCTGTGATCCAACAGTAGTATGTATACACGGGGAGGTAAAGGAGATCAAAATAATATTAAGCACAGGTTTAAGTATACCTGATCCAGTTTATTTACTGAAAGGTCAAATTACACAGTGCTTCAGTCACTTAGGTTTTGTGTCTACTTCTGCCTCAGGGCAAGCACCAGATAATTTGGAATAGTAAAAACTAAAAGTAAAAACTCCATTTACTGCATTTGTTTCAAGGCAGTAAACAACAATCCAATCTTACTCTAAATTCTTCTCTGGAGAGTGACTGCACATGACACTGCTGCATGAACTTGGAGTGACTTCCTGCAAATCAGATCATCACTCAAAGTGCCCTGAAAGTTAATGAATCCACCTAGAACAAGGGACATGTATAGAAAAAGGATTAAAGTACCACTAAAACTTATATTGTGTTTATTATGGGTATAAAGACCTACCATGTGAAGCACAAGCCTTACCATTACACACCTGCTGGCCACCACAGCCTGTGCACAGCCCACACCCTGCATGTTCCTGTCCTTAGCACCATATTCTGCACTACCTCACACGCTCGGGCAGTGCCAAGCCCAACAGCTGCTCAAACCTGGCCATGCACTGCTCTTTGAGAACACAACATCACTATTTTAAGCAAGAATCATAAAGCAAACTCAAACAGTACAAAAATATAACTCAGAGATGCCCTTCTGAACTGCTTCAGGTCTCTGGAGTTCAAAGAGGACAAAAAAGCTACAGCAAGATGTTTCACTGATTTAATTTGGCACTTTAAAAAGTACTTAAATGCAAAGCCTCATCCTCAGACATGTAAGATTCATCTCTTTACTGCATGTTACTGGAGCATCTGGCATTGCAAAACAAAACCTGCTTATGGAGGGCTGAATACAAACTCCCAAAACTGCAGCAGAAAGCCATGTCTGACATCAGCCTCTGGGATGGGGCTCCCACAAGGACCTGCTGGCAGATGCATGATCACTCCAATTACATTTTCCCCAAGAGCCAGCAGTAATTATTCTGTCATCTTCAGCTGTCCCACACTGCTTAGCTTGCCACTAATGGAGAGTCTGAGCCAAAATGGGAACACAAAGACAGCCTGGGCAGGGAATAGCAACTGAGAGGACAAGCCCAGCACCCAAAGGAGAAATCAGAGCCCACGGAGCACTGGGATGGCTCCACCAGAGCACACACCTGTATTCAAGGTGCTCAAATCCATACCCCAGCTTATATCCTGAGAGGTTTCAGAATGATCTTTCATCCATGGGCACAGGTTTAAGGGACAACTCTAACAGCACATGAGATCTAAAATTTGGAATTGCAAAGACAGCCCAGGATCCACTCTTGGGACATGATCTACCCTCCAGCATAATAATGACCCGACTGGTACCAGTTAGTGCTCCTACAGTTATTTTTAACCCCCCCCAAAGCCAAGCGAAGGCCTCCAACAGCAGGATATTGCATTTCGGCTCTCCCCTCCGGAATCCCAGCCAAAGGCTTTCATTGTATTCAGAGTATTGGCCTTCATTAAAAATGTATTCAGCAACTCCTCTCCCTGGAACCAGAGCTGCTGCAGGGAAACCGGCAGATCATAAACTGCATTTGCTTCCAATAGGTGAGATGGATCACTGATTACTCAGAGCAGGTATGAACTGTTACTGGTAACAAGTGCTTGGACAGGCAGATAGAAGGGTCTGCTGAACAACTAAAATCTTCCAGATAATCTTTATGACATTTTGAGAGGAAAACAGCAGCTGAAATGGCATGAATCAGCACAAACGGGCCAAGGAAATAACCTTCACTCCAAACACTACTGAGCTTCAGGTAGATTGCCATGTAAATTACATGCTCAAAGCTGATCAGTTTTACCTATTTCAGACACAACAGCTCCAATTACTTCCCTGAATGATTACTTTACAGTAATTGAACACCCAAAAATTGTATCTTGAAGGGGATGATTTCCTGTAGTCATTTGTTCTGAAACATACTGGCTGTCACACGAACACTAAGAAGGGAAAGCCCAGCTCCTGGGATGCCCTGGAGAAAGGTGAGTTCAGGAGTTCAGGTATGTACTTTGAGCCAGCTGAGGCTCTAGAGTGTAAGGTACTGAAACCCAGCTCCTGGCCCTACACATCTTCCCTGCACTGTGATCCTGGAAACAGTTCCCCCTGGAACCTGCCGACATGTGCCTAACACCAGGTGACTCAGAATCACCCCCAAAAGGTTAAAATCAGAGTGATTCCAGTATGGCTGCAGATAAAATTCTCGTGGGGAAGTCAGACACCCACACAGCCCAGGATAGCACAACATGTCATACCCGAGACACATGTCACACCCGAGATCTCCACACAACAGATCCACCAAGGACTCCAGCTCTCCCTGCAAAGTGAGAAACCCTCGGGGATTCTGTTCTGCAAGTGATACGTCCCAGAGGAGTCAGCCTGACTGCACCATGGAGTGCTGCCTACAGCCAACCCCTCATTTTACACACCTTTTACACACACCATCTTTAAATACAAAGTGTATCTGATTGACAATGGTACCTTAACACAGGCACCTACTACTGCTCTGGAGGCTGTACAAACTCTGAGGATTAAGGACTAATTCCAGCTGTAAGAAACTTTTTAATTGCTATTGTGTGCAGCCAATACTTGCAATACCCACAGATCTTTCCTTTGCAGAGAACCAACCCCAGTCCTTCCTCCAATGCCACATTAACCCTGGCTACCTGCACCATCAGGAGGCAAACACCACAGTAAAACTGTAACATATGGCACCAGCAAGCTCTGAAAACCTTACTTGAAAAAGCTGCTTGTGCCAAACCTGGCTGCAGGGAGGTGACAGTTCCGCCCCTGAACACACTGCAGACCTATCCAAGCAAGCTGGGACACCAAGACCCTGAAATGCTCTAGAGAGAGGAGAGAGGGTACAATTCTGTGCTGCTGACAAATGTTCAAGTCCCGTGTTGGGGAAAAAAAATAGAAAGCAGAGGCTATTGCGTACTCCCTAGTGTAGCTACTTATTAAAACATGTATGAAAATAATTATGAAGGACATTCCAATATAATTAATTTATCCCAATGAGCAAACAGGATTTGGCACAGGGAAGAGATTAACTACACACAAAGAATTTAACCGAAAATCTCTCCGAGAAAGAGACCCACAGCTTACAGGCCGGCTGCCTGAGGTTACGCAAAAATGGTTGAAGATGGGCCATTGCAGAAACAAAATAATTTTCCCCATTATCTGCCCTAGGATTTCTCATTAACAGATCTGCAGAGTTCCATCATTTAAAGTCCAAGGCAAGGCAAGCTATCTTTGCAGAAGATAAGAGGGTTGGTAACCTTTGCTCAAGCTGCAGTTTCCAGCACACTCTGAAGAGGTTTCAGCCTGTCCTTTAGAGGGTGTTACCTTGGTCTCGAGGTTCACATTATACAACAGTCCATATTGAGGTTAATAGAAGAAAAAAAGAATTATTCTTGTGCATGCTTAAACTTCATTGTTTGGAGTAGAAGATTTTTGGAAATTCATAGAATTTTTTTTCCAAGCAGTCATCATCACCATCAAAACCAGCAGGTATTTTTAACTGGACTAAAGGTTACTTCCTGCTACAAAGATTGGAGATTCCATTAATCCACTTCTTCTGGCAACATCTACAATGGACACTGAAGCCGTTTTCCTAAACTGACCTTCATCCAATGGCGTGTGTGACTGAAGCCCAGACTGCATCACAGATGCTGGTACCGGCCACTCATAAAGAATCCCGTGTTCAGCTTCAAATCCGGCTCCATCTGCAATGAAACAATGTAGAAAATGGTTTATTGCCCTATTCCACCTTGTGTGCAGGCAATAACAAAAAACTATTCTTTAGAAAAATGGTAACATTAATTTGCCTAGCAAAATTTCTGAAGAAAAAGAGAGATTTCTGCTTTGTTCTCCAGACCTTTCCATGCTGCCTCTCTCCCTCCTCTCAGAGACAGTCACTTCAGCAAATGGTTTTTCCCTTGATTTGTTTCCTGTTTTCCCCTACAGTGCTTCTCCTCAGCCCCTCTTTTTCTTTTAATGCATTGTTCTACATCTCCCTGTGCATCACCGTACAGCATTTTGTACCCAAGAGCACTCATGAACTTGCTGAAATTGCCCATTGTGAGGAAAAATCTTGCTATGAAAAGCCAGTGCCCACCAAGGAGACAGAGGAGTCCTGCAACTTTATTCAAATAAAGGGAGAGAGTCACCTAGGGTACACCCCCATGGAGTTTCTCTCTGGAGGTTTTGGAGGGCACAGCCTCATTTTATCCTGAACTCTTGGTGCATGTTGTCCTCCTCCTTTCCCCATCAGCTGAGGTACCAGGAAGGTGCAGCCTTCCCAAACTGCCTACCCCACAACTTCCCTGGAACCTGGCATTTCACCCTGAAGTTCAGAAGCTCAGGCTGCCTGGGTTCTACAACAGGCTTTGTGTGGAGCCACTTGTCCTACTACCCTAAGGTTCAGGAGTCAAACTGTCTGGGCTCTGGGACAAACCTGTGACTTGAGGATGGTAGAGACATTTCAAAGACATTAACACCCACACCCTGTTTGTAAAGACATTAATGCACATCTTTCCTATCACCATCAATTGTCAAATTGGCAAGTGAAAAACATATTTCAAGTTTATATCAGAACACATAGAGAAAAATGCAGCACACGTTCCAGAGGGATCCTGTAAGCTGGCCAAAAAGCAGTGCTGACACAGAGCTCAGCACCCAGCAGGGCTCAGGGAACCGGTCTTGAATGAGAATCATGCCCTTCACCCCACAAACACAGAAACAGAGAGGTTAAGTGATTTGCCCAAGGCCATTGGGTAAGTCACTGACAGAGCCAGGGTTGGGTTTCAGAAGCTCCTGGCCAATGTCCTGCATTCAATTACAGCTGCACAAAGCATCTCATTTAACAGAGGCCTGACAAAGCCCAAGGCCAGGAAGAACATCAAAACCTCTTGGATCTCAAGCACCAACCGATCCCCTTTCCACATATAAGAGCAGGCAAGGCTTCATGCTCTCAGCCCTCAAACAACAGCCACACTGACAAGAGAGCAGAGAAATAAAGTGCAGCTCATTTTAAAATAGCTTCAGTGCAAGGGGCTTTTGGAATTCACCATTCCAAACTCCAAAGCGAAGGTTCAGAACATACGCACGCTGTCTTATATAGCAGAATTAAGTTTAGAAGTTACTGAAAATAATCTCTACGATAGCTACAAGTTAACACAGAGACAAACAGAGGCCTGGGACAAGTAAGAAAGCAACCAGACTCTAAGGTGACCACCAGTGCAGAAGCTGACAAGAACTTCAAAAGATGGCCAGATACTACTCAACTTCTAAACCAGGCTTTGAAGAGAAAGACCAATCAAAACCCACAACCAAACAGGAACCTGAGCAAGCCTGATCCAGCACAGACACTTACAGGGAGTTAATCCAGGGCTCCAGCAGCAGCCACACCGGCGGGGACTGCTCGGGGCGGCCACCCCAAGTCCCAGCGGCCCCGGCTGCCCACAGCCAGACACCCGGAGACCAAAGACCCCGCGCTGTTACTCATGACCAGCAGCGCTTCCTGCCAGAGCTCCCGGTGCTTTTGGCCTCTTCGGTTTCAATCCGCTCCTGCTGACACCCGAGCCAGCGGTGAAATGCTCCATTAACTGCTCCATTTAGCGCAGCTCCATCCCGACTCCACGGAAGGGATGCTATTTAAGCTATAGGCACGAAGCGCGAGGTAACAGGACCAAGACACCGATTTTTTTTTATTTTTTTTGTTTCCCAAGCAAGTCACTGACCTCACAAGCAACTTGTCCAGCATTCGCTGTGCAGAATTACTATTCCTTAATGCAGAAACCTATTGCTGCTCAGACGGCTGCATAAACACTGACTAATGCGTAATCACCCTGCAGCCCTGAAGGCTGTTTTCATCATTTATAGGTATGGGGGGAAAGCCGAGAGCAGGGCAACTAGCCCAGGGCCACGAGCTCGAGTCAATGCCCGGGGGACTCGGGGAGCTCGCAGACAGCCGAGCTGCGCTGGCTCACCGTGCCTTACCTCACCTCCCAGCAAACTCCTGAGCTTTCTCCACTTCCAGACTGGAGCGACTGTGCGCTAAGTTCAGACAGACGATCACCGGCCGCACACCCCGCGGGTGGGAGCGAGGGGGACACTGATTCCCGAGGGCTTGAAACCCTCCAAAACAATGCGTCGGGGTCCACGCTCCGACCAGCTGATGTGCTGGGAAGGAAAGAGGAAAAAAGGGAATGCGTTCCGGGCGCGGCCGCGGTCAGCTCCGGCCCCTCCTGTGCGGCGGGGCGGGACACAGCCCAGCCCCGACCCCCGGCCCGCACCGAGCGCGGCACCTACGGAGGTGGCGCTGGACGTCCCTGGCGGTGATGGATGCACCGCGCCCCCCGCGCCACCGCCCCGCAACCCCGAACCCCTAACCCCGCGGCCCCTCTCCGGCAGCCCCTGCCCCGCAGGAGCCCCCCGGCCCCACCTGGGCCGGCCCTGTGCCCGCGGGTCCCCGCTCGCTCGCTCGCTCAGCGCCTCCCGATCCCCGCCGGCCCCGCGGCCGCCCCGGCTCCCTGGGAGCCGCCGCCAGACCGGCCGGACGGGTTCCCCCGGTTCTCCGGGCGGGGAGCAGGGGAGGGGCCGCCCCGTGCCCGGCCCCGTGCCTGGCCCGACGCAGCGCGGCCGCTCCCACGGCCGCTCCCACGGCCGCTCGGGCTCGGGGGCGGCGGGACCGCTGTTGGCACCCGCGGGAGGTGCCGAGGTGCGGCTCCAAGGTGCTCCGGAGGTCCCTGCTCCAGCGCCAGCTAGATGGATGGGAAGGATGCGCTGAAGCTCTGCTGAAAGCTGGGACCTCCCTCCTGGCGTTGTTCGAAATGACAGGATTGCTTTATCGCTCCTTATTCACTGCATTGTATAGCATTACAGAGAGCTTTGGAAGGGCTACAGGATTTTAACCTTTTGGCCTTTTAAGAGCTCAGAATGAACTCCTGGTTCCCAAATCCTTTTGAGGAAGGACTGGAGAGCTGGGGGATGCACAGGAGTGGCATTGTTAGCCGATGGTTTTGCTCATTAATAAGCAGATAAATTAATTAACAGATAAAGTGGTCATATTTAGGGATGACAGTAGTGATGTTCTGCCATATGCACATTTGTTCACAAATAACACAATTTAGGGCAAGTGGAAAGCAGATGTGGTCACAGATCTGATTAAATATAAAAACCTGGAAAATTCTGTCCCTTAAAGTGATGATCGGCTGCTGCTCTGTACTAAAAGTGATCTTTGTTTTGGACTGGTAGGTATTGGAGAGATGACTCGGTTTCTTTTTCAGCAGCAACAATACTCAGTTTTCCTGTGCCAGAAAAGTCTTGTTCAAACAGACTTGGTTTTCCTAAACCAAAAATGTGAGTTCCAGAACTGTGTTTTTCAGCACTTTTCTGTTTTTCTGCCTGCCTCAAATTCCTCACACCAGAATAAAGCCAATGTTAATTTAAATCAGGAACATTTTGGCTTAACAAAGCAGCAGAGTGCCTTTGACAATTCCCATCTTGTGCAGGATGTTAATTCCTGTCCAGGACTGAACATTTAGCTTAGATTTCAGTATTCACAAGGTCACTGCATGCAAAGCCTGGTTTGTGGGACACACTGTCAGGAAGGAGTTTGCTGGAGATAAAAGGGCCCCTTAACAGTGACTAATGGCCCAGCCCAAATATTAGTTTTGCACTTAGGTAATACAGATCCATGTCTGAGGGAAACAGCAGCTGTTCCCTGTGCTGGGGCCATGAGGATGAGCATCCACCACTGCCCCTCTCAGACCCTGTTCTGCTCAGTTCCAGCAGGTATTTCCAATTCTGCTTCGGGACTTTTCTTCTCTGTCCCCTCCTTTATTCCTCAGTCTCATCTTTCATCCATGCCCCTTCACCCCAAAACAGCAACATGCTCCAGTCAAAAATACACTCCTCTCTGTCTCACTGCTTCTCTCCTTCCCAACCTCTATTCCTGTTTGTCTTGTTTCGTCAGGGTTTGGGACACAGCTGTGTAGAAAGGGTTACACATATCAGTAATTCTGTATTTAAGCAGTTCTGAACACACCTGTTAATTCACATTCTTATTTGTCTCATTTCCTAAAATGCAGTAACCAGGGGATAAGGCAGATTGTCTTTCTAAGCAATCCTCTCCCTGTTCATCTTTCCATTGTTTTCTGTATCAGTTAATACAAACAGGGGAAAAGGTTTAGTTCTCTATATCTTTCAGCTAACTGGAATAAAAAGTAAATTAGATGGTAAATTTGAAAATTATTAATCTGAGGAAAGGGCAGATGCTACAGCTCGTACAGCTTACAAACTTGTAAGCAAAAAATAAATGGTGGCAATTCTGAAAGTGTTGCGCCTTTCTGTGCTAAAATGTGGAAGGTTTCCCCTTTTTCCTTTCTTCCCTTTTCCTCCCCCATTTAAATCAAAAACTTTCTGACAAAATTGATAGATTAGAGGTCTTCCAAAGATAAACCCCTGTTTCAGTGTCAAGAAGGCTAAGCCCAGATCTTTTGGAAGTTTCAATTTCCCAACATCTATATCTAAAAGAGAAGGAACCAATGAATCAATAATAAAATCTCCAGGAGCCACAGCTCCAGAGAGCTGTGTATCCCTTGGCAGAGGGATGCCTGTGCCTTTGTGCCTCCTCACACAGCAATGTGATTTCAGGTGCAATACTGGTCACTAAATCTCTAGAAGGTCTGGGTTCATGTTGTGCCAGAACCTTAGAAGTTCTTCTAAGAGCATATCAGCAGGAGACTTGTGTGTTTGTGTACAGGTTCCTCCAGGGAGCTTCTCTCTGCCCAGGTACTTTCCTGCTTCTGTTTGGCGCTTGCTGGAGAGAGCTCAGCTTTAAATCAGGCTCCACTCCAACTGAATTGTTAATTACCATAGCTGGGGTTAGTGCAGCCCAGCAGAGAATTCCAGAAAGCTGGAGCAGTGACTGCTAGAGTGCACTTGGAGCGTGCCCCGTTGTTCCCTAGATAAGGGATCCTCTCGTGCTTACAGACACACAGAAATCCTAACGCACGTTTCACGGCAAAGACATGGAGGTGTGGAGATTTTTCCTACTCCAGCTATTCAAAAAATGTTGTTTCCTGTGCATTCCTCCTTCTGGCTGAGATCCATCAAATCCATGGATTTTATACAAGTCCATGTTTCTGTAAAAGCTCTCCACCAAGCATGGCAGGGACGTTTCCCATGCGGAGAACAGCTCTTTTCCCCAACTTGTGAAATCGGGGTCTGAAATTTCTGAGGAACACAGAATGGGGCCCTTGACTCCATCTGAATCCAAATCCGTTTTCCTGAGGAGCTCCGGTGTTACTCCTTGCTTCTGCCAACAGATGGGGAAGCACACCGCTGAATTCTCAGCATGAGCTCTGCGGAACAGGACGGGCTGACCTGCTGCTTCCAGCTTTGCTGCGGCTCCTGATGGAGCACGTTCGGCTTTAAAAGAATGCTTTTACAGCATTAGATCTACATGCTGTCACTCAAGATTAGTTTAGGAAGCAGGAGGCAATGGAGTTATTGGGATCTGGGAAATGACAAATGCTGCTGGTACAGTGATACATTCAGAGTAGTAGAATACACACATGGTCTTGCGGGGTATTTGGTAATGAAGGATGTTGGAAATTAAGGATTAGACTGAGGAACTGAAAATCACTGAGTTCTGAGCCTGTTTCCACTGTATTTCCTTTCTGAATTTCCTTTCCACAGAAAAGCTGAACTGATTTAGTCCTGGTTCTGTGCAGTATTCAAGCACTTCATTACTTCTCAGGTTCCCATTTGGAATTTCAGTGGGAAGGCAAGTTCTGCTCACAGATTGGTCTCTGGGCCCTTTTGAACATGGAAATATTCCCATCAGAGTACACTTAGGAAGTCTTCTTTTTCTTGTTTGGTTGAGTTTTTTGGTTTTTGGGGATTTTTTTTGTTTGATTGTTTTTGGGTTTTTTTTGTTGTGGTGGTGGTTCTTTTTTTTTTTGTTAGTGTTTCTCGGATGCTTTTTTGCTTGTTTTTGTTAGGGGTTTTGTTTGTTTGTTTTTACAGTAGAAGGTTTAATTTTTAATTTTTTTTCTTTCCTTCTAGCAGTCTGTGTTGCCACAAATCAAAAAATCAAGCTTTTCTGGTTGTCACTCTTCCTTGCTGCATCCTGTCTTCTGCGATTTGTGATGAGTCTTTCCTTAAGGGAACATTATTCCTGCTTAGCTTTCACCCAGTGTATCCCATTGTTCAGCTCTGGGCAATTGTTTTGGGATATTATTGATTTTATGACTTGCATTGTTGTCTGCACAAAACCAGGCCCATTTGGGGTAATTTGCTGCTTTCATACTTTCTGAGGGAAGGGAATATATGTTGGCTTGACTAAAGCAGCAACAAAACCCTGCTATTATTTTATGTGGTTTAAGAAGGGAATCCATCTCATGTTTCCCTGAAGGCACTTCTGTGATCAGGAATTACTACAACATTACTCAGAGCCCTTTGTGCAGGCATTTACTTTGGGATGTTATCCCAGATAGTGCACATTGCTGTTCTCCTGACTGGCTGGCATGCAAAAAAAGATGGGAAAAGCCAGTCTGCCAAGCAATTCTAGCTGTAGTTCCATGAAAATTTCCAGCAGTAGGGGAATCCTCCAGGAGAGAGCAAGCTACATAGCAATAATGTCACTTACAAATTCAAAGCATTGTGCAAAGATTAAATAATCTCTGAAGCAGCTCCAAGTGATGTGTCCTAGTGAAGTGATTCCAGTGACTGAAATGCTTCTCACACACCAGCAGGCAGGAAATACAATTAAGGAGAAGAAAGCAAGAACAGCAAGAACAAATTGTGGCTTCAGGGTATGCATCCAGATGCTCCTAATGGATTGTTCTGCCCTGCAATTGCTCTCTGGCCACATGGGCAGCCTGTCTGGGTATGGAAGCAGAGGTTTGAGACATAAAAGGAACAATAGGTTGTGTGGATTGTTATTTTTTTCTCTGTTGCAGGAGCAGTTTGCAAGGAGGATGCCCAGCTCTGTGCACAGATTTCCAGTAATGGCTCCCTGCACACAGGAACAGGTAAGGAGCCATTTATGAGCAGCCAGGTCCTGCCATGGGACCACACAGTTCTGCTGGGACTGCAAAGGCAGCTGTCCCCAGGATCCACAGGGATTACCCATCGTGTAGCTGCATCCCTGTTTTACCAGAGACATGTGGAAGTGAGTCAGTTTGTTTGTTTTTGGGAGAAGTTGCTGTTTTTAGCCACCTCACAGTGTCATTTTATGCAACATGTTAGTGAGTGGGCCTGTACCAAGAGCCATGGATGTGTATGTATATACATGTATGTGTAGATATATATGGCATTACAATAAAGTGGCCATATATTTATATATATGTATATAACTTGCCACAGCATAATTTTCTTCTTCCCCTGGCTTATAGTTCCCATGGTTCTTTTGTAGGCTCCATATACAAAGGAAAAAGAAATTCTTTTGGTCTTTGCACCAAGGAAGGTACCTTATGGAAGTTGAAATGCTGTTCTGTATAGATGTGGCTTGAAGCCTGAAATTAAGGGGGAAATATTCCAGAAAAGGAATCAGTGAGCGGAGCTCATGTGGAGCTATGGCAGAGATTGATTTGAAACAGAATGAGGGCAAGGAGAGGTTGTACTAGCCAGCTGGGAGTTGGACTTTGCTGATCCCTGTGGGTCCCTTCCAACTCAGGGTACTTTATGATTCTATTCAAGACTTAAAATTAATATGCAGAAAAGCGTGAGCTAACTAGAAATTCACTCACTCATCCAAATTTAAGCCCCCATTACTGTTTAAAATGGTTAATTAATGACGTTAGATAGCATTGATTTGATTAAACTCCCAAAGTAAGCAGAGTGGAAATGCCTAAGCACTGGATTGCTGGTAAATGTGATTTATGCTTTGTGTATGTTGGTCTATAAAAATGTCAGCAATCTTGATGTAGGCACATCTGCATTAAATTTGCGCAGCTTCTTCAAAAGTGCTGCTATTTGGCCCAAAACAACTCCATAATACATTCCTGTTATAGGTGTGTGCCCACAGGAGGATGCACCCAGCTCTGGCTGATGAGAAAAGACGCAGAGCCCCGCCGCAATCCGTGGGGACTCCGTAAGGCTGTGCAGCCACCCACAGAGTTACACGTGCTGCAGCTTTTGACAACACAGAATACCTTCCCCATGTCTTTTTTCTCTCTCCACTAATCCTCCTCCCACTCAGCAAGAAAGGTAGCTGCACAGGCTCACACAGATGCCACGCTTTCAGCCTTACTCTAGAATAATTTAACACATCTCTGGAGAGCTGTTCCTGACTCTGCAGTGTTCAACCTGTACCCTCGGATAAATAACACAATTAGATTCTGGTTGATTACTGTTTCCTATTCTCGCTCTCAGAATTCCTGCAAATTGTTGTTTTGCCAGAGACGCTCTGAGGAGCCTCACTTAGGTGGATGGAGCTGTGCTGTCCCCAGCTTCCCTCTGCCATGTGTTGCCATTCCCGTGAGTGTCAGCAGAAATGACTGAGCTCAGAATTTCTGAACAGAAATGCAAAACATGTTTGTCTGGTACAGAAATGCCAACCTTCTGAACCTCAGGTAGCCTCAGATGGTGTTTTTGACAGATCTGTATGTCTTCTTTGTTGCTGAAGATTTCTCTCTGGATCTTTCTGTGTCAGAGAAGGAGTTTGCTCTTTTGAGGGTGGCTTGAGTACATGAGGTATCTGATCCCATCCCTGGAGAGCACATTCTGCTATTGGCATGAACTGCTACCTGGAGGGTCTTCTGGCAAGAGGAGGTGTCACTCAGTGCATCCTTCTGGCTCTTCTTCACAGCATACCAGATGGAGATGAACATGGAAGCACCAGAACAGTCTCCACATGGTGTTCAGCCAGTTCAGGACTGAATTTCATCCATGGCTGTTAGAAGTTTAGAGGGTGCTATAAAGAAGTGCAAACTTACAGAAATAAATAGTAAGGCAGATAAGGTTTTACAGCAAGAGAAAACACCACAGGTTTTATATTATCTGGCACTGGCCATTTCTGGTTTGCCAGGGTAAGTGTCTCTACTCTCTGTATGGTTGATTGAGGAAAAATGTCTGTGAGTCTGTAATTCAGAAGCTGGGTGGATTGAACTGATTCCTCTTCAGAGTCTAAGCTGGCTCTGTACGTATAAACCATACAAATTCCTCCTTTTTCAGGGTGAGATATTTCAAAGTAATCAATTTTTTACATTTTTGCACAACTCTTAATCCCATTCTACTCTTTCCTTGTATTTTGGGCACATTTGAAAGCTGTGCCACCACTTGACCCTACATATGTGCATCAGCTCCATGACTCACCTTTGAGCATTACTTACTGCACACGATGAATATTAGGTTTGTGTAACAGATCTCTGGCAGAGGGGTTAGTTCCCCAAGGTTTTGTGTGAATTACAAGAATCTGGGATACCCTTTGTACACTTGTTTCATGCTTCAGTGTTTGACTCACGGCTCTAATCTGGTACCATCTTCATGGCTTTATGTACCTTTTACCCGCCTACAGCTCAGATTGATTTTCCTCCTACTCACCCTTTTGCTCACTACTCTCCTCCCTGTTCTCCTCTAACTAATCCCTTTTGTTTCCCTCTGCTCTGTTTTGTTTGTTCCCTCTTCTTCCCTCCTCTGTGTTGCCCAGCCAGGGGATGCTGAGCCAAGGGTGCCATGTGGGCCTTACAGCCAAGGGGGAACAGACTGACACTGAGTACCTCCAGGAGTATTTTGGAATACGGATTTTCCTAACTGGCATTCCTTATCCTACACCAGAACTCTCCTGTACTTTTAATCCTAAGCAATCAATTATTAGACTATTCAGAATCTTTGTTTTGAAGAGAGACCCTGCATTTCCCAAACCATTCCCAGTCTCCGAGGAAATGTTGGGCAGCTTGAGATGAAGTTAGACAAACAGCACAAGAAAATAGAGGGAAAAGATTCTGGCTGTTTTGCACATGGCTGCTTTCATAGTATGCCCCTCAGCTTGCAAGTGAATTGTTTATAAAGATAATTCCACTAAGCACAGACAACAGGTTCATTTCCCTACTGCAGTCACACTCACAGAAATCCCAGTGAACACTTACACATTAACATTCTCCTCATAATTTTACTGCTGCAGTACCCACTGTGGGTTAAGGCTCCTTGGGAAGTTCAGTCAATAACTCATACCATGACAGTTTGCTTTGGTTGAATGCACAGAAAGTTTAAAAAACAATACAAACCCAAACGGAGCCAAACAGCCCATTGAACAGAAATATCCAAATGCCTCAGTGTGAGTTGATGGGACACATCCTGGCAAGCACTTTGCGGGGTTGGAGCTGAATCTTCTACCCCTTTAAGAAGGATGCTGTTGCTTTCTGAGCCCAAGGATCTTCCTGGGTCTCAAGGTTATTATTATCCTTCTTCTAATGAGCATGTTTTACTAAAGGTATTTCCTAAAAGATTTGGTTTGATTTGATTTGATTTGATTTGATATGATTTGATTTGATTTAGGGACATCACCTGAAGGAAACAACAAAAAGTCTGTTTTGTCCCAAATCCTTATAGCCCTGTACAGAAATGGTTGAAAGCTTCTTACACCTGCTTTCAGAAACATCTGTCAGTATTGTGTGAATTCACAAAACTGAAATGAAGGCACAGAAATGGCAAAGCTCATCACTGCTTTTGAGAGAGGGATATCAAACATCTCTCTTTTGGACAGGAACAAAGATGGGGGGCTGAGATTTCTTGTAGTTTCTGTTATTAATTTTATGCTTGTCACACTTTAAAGGATCTAAAGGTCATGTCTTGGGGATCTCTTCTGTTTCTTCTTCAGACATGGTCAGATGGGACTGTGAGTTTGACCTGCCTTCAATTCTACAAGAAGTAAAATCCTGAGGCTGTCTGGGTTTGAGGTAAGTGAACAATTTCTCTTTAGAAAGATGACATTAAAAGTAGGGATAGCCCATTTTCCTTGTGCTTCCAAAATCTCCCTGGAGGAGGAGGACTTGTCCTAACTTGGATAAACCTCCACAAAGCTACTGTGCTGCACTTGGCATTTGGAATGGGAGAAGCCATTCTGTGCCCTGCAGACACAGGAGAAATGATTGTCAGCTGCAACCCAAACACTGGGGTTACGAAACCAAAAGTTCAGGAGAAATCTCCACCCTGAAAGATATGCATGCGTGATTTGGAATTCCAATGGGACGGGTGGGGTGGTTGTGCTGATGACAGTTTGAGGCAGGAATGATAGAGGATTTACAAAAGCTGGGCTCCTTCCCAGAGCTCTCCAGCTTGAACACGGCAGTGTCTCCTCAAAGGTCTGCAGAGAGGGATTTTAGTGCAAATTCTTTATTGATAACCCTGCATGGAATGAGCAATACAGGCAACAGCCTGGAAACTTCCATGAGACCCAAATTCCTGTGTCGTGTCCTTCTTCCCAGGGACAAGATTCCAGAGCTTGAGCTGGCCTCTCCCTTCCTCCCCCCTTCCTTGCAGAAAGCATTGATGCAGGATTTTCACTGGGACTATGTCAGCCAAAAATATACTTGCAGGATCCTGGACAAGGAATTGTACCCTCAGCAAACACATTTCAAGCTCATATGGAGTATCCCACCATGGCCATGAGTTGGGATGGTGTGGTGACAGCTCCTCAGGTCCACGCCAGCTTTATCAGGATGTGAGCAGAGGAAAGCCATGTTTAGTGGGGTAGCCCAATGCTGCAAGTACCAAATCCACAGCCAAAAAATGTTGTACAGGAATGTGCAGGTCTGTTGTCTCAGGGTTGTGTTTGTCATGGCTCTTACTCCCAAAGAGCCACCCTGTAACGGGCTGGGAGGGGAGGAAAAGAGGGTGAAGATTGCAAAGGCACTGCTTGGAAATGAAATGGATTTTTGAAAGGTTTCACAAGTTAAGGAAAGCTGGGGATCTTGGAGGGACTGGGTGTGCTACAGATTTGCAGCAGGAAAGGGACTGAAGGAGAGGGTTATGGGCCTGTAAAAAGCACAAATCTCTGGAGAAGATGGACAGCTGATACTTATTCCCTATGCACCATAATATAAGAACCAGGAGAAATCAAATTACATAGAATTATACAGAGGCCAACAGAAGGAGGTAATTTTCCACTCTGGCCAGTTCCAGAGACAAGAGACCAAGCAAGATGAGCCTGAATGTTAATTACAGCAGTCTTTTAGGTCTGGGTTTTTTTCCTCCCTCAAGGGGTGAGCAGCCTGGGGAGCACTAGGGAGAGCTTCTGTCCCTGCAGTGGCCTGTGGTGTGGTGGAACAGGAGGGACAGCATTGCTCAGGAGATGCCCCAGAGATTAGAGGCTCTGGGCCTGACTCAGGCCCATGTGACTCACCTGAACACCGGTATTCCCTAGGAAGCTGTGGAAAGCTCCCGTGTGGCTGACTCTATTCCCAGCTCTCAACCCCAGGTCTGTTGGATGCTCCCCCTCCCTGCCACTGGCTCAGACAGGTGAGTGTCACATGCAGCCGGGACTCACACACTGCTCAGTGAGCCTGACACAGTGTAGATCTGAGCAAATTTACCTCCACAAATGCTTCAGGTTTCATTTAATTTTTTTCTCTCTCTCTCTTTTGCTGTCCTCCCCAGGGATGTCTGCCTGTGATTCTCAGTATCACATGCATCCCAACAAACCCAAGGTGCATTAACACAGACAGAATGTGAAATCCAAGTGAAAGAAACAATCTGTAGAACAAATCTATTTGATTGCTCGTGAGCTAACCAAGGTAAAACGTCCTCAGGTTTAGTACTGAACTGGAAGAAAAGCCCCTGCCCTATGACAGCACAGCCCAGCTGGTCTCTACCAGTGGCACTGCTCCCTGGGGACCCGGCCCCTCCACTCCCACACTATCCACAACACTTCCATGCTGTGGGAGATGGGGAGCCGAAAGGAATTGTCTGCTAAACAGGCCACTGACTGTATCAAAGGCTTTCCAGAACAATTAGCAGCCCCTGTCCAAAGCCTTGTGGCACCACACCTCGTGCAATTCTATTATTACTCTTTAAATAGCCCCAAAATGTTGGTTTTTTTCTTTCCTGTAAACCACTGTAAATTACTGACAGAAACACAGGGCTTCTCTTGACTTCTCCAGGGTTAACCTTTCTTTTCATGTTCATGCCTGCAGTGTCATATTGTCACTGGGAACTGAGCAACAATTAACAATTTATGCTTTGTGGGAGCTTGATTCAACTTGGCTTCTAGCTTTGATGAGTTTTCTACGGCATTCTCAATAATACATGATAAAATACTGACATGTTCTAAAATAGTTCATCTTTTACTGGTTTTCTGTGTTCTGAACTGTGATCAGCCCCCAGCCATTTCAATAATGCTTCAAGGAAGGTATATACTGAGAACACAGAGGCAATTAGGTTGCTCCAACAGCAACCTGATAAAATACTAACATTTCTTATGAAATTTTTCCAGAAGGAAGGAGAAAAATCAACATCAGCCAGAAGCTTTGCAGTAGGAAAAGCCTTTTTTCAGCAAAATACTGTTAAGTAACACCATTAAATATTGAATGATGCTGAGGTGTGCCAGTACACAGCCTCATTTTGGCCCAGTGTGATGCAGTATTTCCTCCTCTGCAGAAATAATGAAATCCTGTTTTAAACCACGATGAAAGAACCAGTCAGATAAATCTGTACCTTGCCACTACTACTTTTATGATTTGTTAAGTTCACTGGGATGAGTAATAGAGTGTGAATAGAACATGTTAAATACCCCTTGGCAGTCACTGAAGTACAATAATCATTTAAAAGACAGGAATTACCAAACTTCATGTGCAGCTGGTGCCACATCAAACCAAAGGGAGCCTTGTCTGGGTGATTTTCACCTCTGCACTCTCATTTTGTATTTCACCAGAGCTGTTGAGAATAAATAAATAATAAAATGAACAGCAAAAAGCAAGTCATTCTGGGCAGCTTCTGGCAGCAGTTTGCACTCATAATGCTGTTTGGTGAGCTGGAAGCATCCAGCTCATTTCCTAAAGAGCATTTTCTGCTTAGGTCGGGGCTCTATTAATCTGTTCAAGCCAATTCTCTAAAATCCAAACCATCTGTATTTGGGAAGATCATGGTTTATTTGGATTCTCTTTGTGTCTGCTGTCAGTAGATGATTAAAAGTACGAGGGATTTACAGTGTAAAGTTTCTCTATTGGCATGTTACAGTGACCTTCTTAGTAGCACCTCCCAATATTTGGGTAACAGCTGGTACAGTTAAGTCCAGGAGGGAAACAAAGAACAGCCACAAATCCTGGAAATGGCTGAGCTTTGGCAGCGTAGAATGGCTGCAGGGAGTGGGCATAGCTGAGCTTTCAGTGTTTCACCAGGAGTTTTACTGGCAGTTTCTGAAGATTCCTTGTGAAACACACAGCAATGTTCAGTGTAACATTTTTGTACCAGGAGTTTATAGGGAAGCAGTGAAGCAGTCACGGACCTGGCCCAGCAAGCCATTGCTTCACGTTGTCCTTCTGCCCCCCTGCCTGGGTGCCATCCAGCAGTGTGCAGAGCAGCTGCTCCTCCTCCATGCACCACTCGCAGGGGTGCTGCCTCCTCCCACTGCCCACTGCTCCCCGTCCTGCACAGGTGGAGGGAGCACCAGCTCTCATGGAGAATTGCCAGCCCTAAGACATACTAAATCTATTTTTCTCAGAAAATTGTAAATAATTAATGCGGCTTGGTTCTATAAAGAGGCCAGTTATAAATCATCTGAGCGGCACCTGGAGATTTCTGATGTCAGCATTATCACATGAATTACATCTCTGCAGGGCCATCTATTATTGTAAACACAATTCCAAAGAGGAATTATACATGTAACATGCACAGGCAAACAAACAAGTAATCTTCAGCCTGGATTCGATACTAAAGCTTTGCAATCCAACCGAGTTGTTAGTGGCACTAATTTTCTGCTCTGGCCCCAGGGATCCTTTCATTCTGCTCCTGTACAGGTGTATTTTTCCCTGGGGAGCACCTGTTGGTGGGAATGCTGGCTGACTGTACACCACCAGCAGCCCAGGTGCTGTGAGGTGCAAGGAAAAAAGCCATGGATGTGATTTCCAGAGGGACATGAACATGTACTGCAGAAAAGATCTGGATTCTGAGGTTTCCATGTATCACCATCTTTACCATGCTGGGATTACAGTCCACTTTACAGCTGTTGAATTATACTAACTGTTTCTTTTTCATTCTGTACTTCAGAGACAGTCTACTTGAATAGAAACCTCCCAGGTTCCTGATGCTTTTCAACTCTCGGTGTCAGCACAGAAAGATACGGAAACAAAGAACTGAGATGTGTTTATGGACTGAATGAAAGGACTCCTGAAATCCTGGTTTCCGTGGTATCCAGGGGATGGGAGGTGGTGGAGACCCTTCTGTCAAAGCAACCAAGTAGGTGAGTGAAAATCAGGGGGGCAAAGCTACACCCAGAGCTGGGAATAATCTGCTGAGCTCAGAATAAAGAGGAATAAAAGAGAATCTATCTTGGCAAGAGGCCTGTGGAAGGAGCCTGGAGCCAGGTGCCCCCGAGGACTTGGCCACCCCAGGGTTTGCCTTGGCCCGGCCAGGGCAGCAGTTTGGTGCTGGGGAAGCCCCTGCCCGGCCCTGCCTGCACCACGTGTGGTTTATGGCCAGGAGGGACCCGTGGCAGTACAAAGGCTGATGTCTCCCCAGGCTGGACTTTAACAGTTCGTGCTCAGCTCCAAGGCACTGCTATCTGGACAGAGGTCACATCCTTCCTGCCCCAAAAGTGCTTTGGAAAGGCTGGAAAAATACTTTCTGGCCTACAGACTGCTGCAGAATCTCCAGAAAAAGGGATCTCCTTTCTCCCTTTTTGCTGGGCTCCATGGGACAGAAACAGGTACAAAGTACCTGAGCACACAGAGGCAGGCTGCTGAAGCCAGAGCCAGTGGCACTTGCCTTTAATGCCCAGAACAGCCTTATGTTGTGCTGTGGTGACAGATCTGTCCCGTGCACTAGCCCCACGTGCCTTTGGTAGCACATTGCATAAACGTGTCTGGGCACCGCTGCCTTGGAACTCCCTCAACAGCCTCCACTTAAGCACCACAGTACTGCCAGGAGATACCGAGGGATCATAAATGGAGATTAGCACAGGGAGGGGCTCGGCTGGGGCAGAGCCAGCTCAGGGACAGAAAACAAATCAAAAGCTCATTTAGAGCTAATGCGGAACTGGATTTTGCCCAGAAGTCGTTCCAAGTGCCCACAGCGTTTTGTTTCCCTAAAACCCGTGATGGCAAGGGAGAAATGCCACGGTGAGGGACCAGCTCCGACTGCTCCGGAGAGCCGCGGGCAGTGGGGGCTTCGCTCCTGTCCATCCTGGGACACATCCCGGGACAGGCCCGGTCCCGCACGGGGACACATCCCGGGAGAGGCCCGGTCCCGCACGGGGACACATCCCGGGACAGGCCCGGTCCCGCACGGGGACACATCCCGGGAGAGGCCCGGTCCCGCACGGGGACACATCCCGGGACAGGCCCGGTCCCGCACGGGGACACATCCCGGGAGAGGCCCGGTCCCGCACGGGGACACATCCCGGGACAGGCCCGGCGGTGCCGCTCCCACCCACTGGGGGGCGCCTGCCACGCGCGCCCGCTGCCCCCGCGCGCCCACCCTCCCCGAGAGCGCACGTCCCTCGCGGCCCCCGCGCGCCCATTTTCGCGCCCTTTTCCCCCCCCACCCCCCTCACGCGCCCCCTCACGCCCGTCCCTCAGGGCGGTGAGGGAGCGGAGCGGAGCGGGGCCCCTCCTGCGCTTTGTGCCGCGCCCCGCCCGCCGCCGCTGGGCCGGCCCGGCGCTCTCCCCGCCCCACCGGCGCTCCCCGTCCCTGCGGCCGCGCTCAGCCCCGGCCCGCGGCGGCGGCGGCAGCGCGGGCGGCCCCGGGCGGCCCCGCCCCCGGCCCCTTTCCGCCGGGCTTGGCTCCCGGCGCCTTCCGCCGCCCCGCGGGCCAGCGGCGGCAGAAGCAGCAGCGGCGAGAAGAGGTAGGCGGCGGTGGGCGGCTCGGCGGGCCCGGGAGCGGCTCCATGGCGACCGCGGCGGCGGAACCAGTGTACGGGCTCTCGGAAGACGAGGTGGGTCGTCGCTTGACGGGGCTGGGTTCGGGCTCTATCGGGGCCCCGTCGGCGGGAGCCGCGGCTGAGGTTCGGGAGCTGGGCGAAGGTCGACGGTCGGTCCGGGAGGGCAAGCGTTGTCCGTCCCGCAGGGCTCCGCGCCCCTCCCGCGGCGGCCACTTGCCTGGGGGCGGCCCGGCCCGGGGAGTGCTGCCCGCACCCCAGGCAGGTGCGGCCGCCCAGAGCCCGCGGGTGTCTCGGCCGGGCTGGCGGCGAACAAAGAGCCGCGGCCGGCGGTGCTGCGAACGGGGGCGACCGCCCCTCGCCGCCTCCTTCGCGCAGCGCTGCCCGTGTCCCCAGGGAGCGGCCGCGGGGCCGGAGCGGAGCAGCCGCCGGGCCGGTGCGCCGGGTACTGTGTCAGACGCTGCCTGGCCCCAATGCAGATGGAGCTGATAAGCGGGGTAGGACCTGCGATAACTAATCGCCGTGTGCTGGCTTTATCAGCCGATGTTTTCTGCAGAACCGAACAAATCCTACAGTCATGAGGAGAACAGTGGGGTTTACTTTAGGTGAACGTTAAAAATCTTATTTAATGTCCTTTTTGTTTCATTGCTTTGGTCAGGTGCTCCTGTTCCTAGGAGCCAGTGTCACAGAGCATCAGCAATGGGCAAGGCTGCATTACTGGGCTGTGGTTTCAGAGTATCGGCTGTTAGGAGCGCACGTATTGCTTTTATTTTTACAGGAGTGAATGGTAATTGCAACAGTATTGCTTCCGGTTTTGTGGGGCTGAACACGACGGGTGATGTGTCAGTCTGTTTGTGGTGTAGAAGAAACTAACATTAGAAACACCTTCTGCCTCGTGAAGCTGACAGACAATGTTTCTTACCTGGTGTATTTCAGTGGCACGAAGCCTGGATGACTGTAACGTTTAATTCTCATTGGGAAGGAGGTTTCTGGGCAGGGGTGGGTGTTTTGGTAAGAGGGGGTGTCATTCTGTTGTTGTTAAATTATAAAGCTGAGAGCTGAGTTATCGCAAATGCTCTGCCTGTGTGTGAAGGTAGGGGAGGGGAGAGGGTTGTTGCAGGAGCCTTGGGTGATGCAGATAGCGAGCACAACAGCAGAGAACCTTCTCCTCCCTGGGCTGTTCCATAAGCCTTCGTTGTGATCACAGCGGTGGCTGGCATCTGTCCCCAAGACGCTTTGGCCAGCTCCGGTGCATTGCCTGACCCTGCAGGTAGCTGGGCCGACTGCCGAGCCATCTGCAGGGCCTTGCTTGCTCTGGAGCTGCCGGAGGGCCTGCGGGAATCCTGCCCGGTCCTGGGCTGCCGGGGGCCTGTGGGGATCTCGCCTGCTGCTGGGGGCTTTTCGCAGGCTTAGGGGACAGCCAAAGGCAGTGGGGTTTGCTGTCCCAACATGGGCATTCCAAAACATCTGGTTGGAGCTGCTTTTGTGCTTATATTAGCAAGTGTGATCTGGGAGGAAAAGGGAAAGCTGGAGCCACCCTGCCAGGTCCCAGGGAGGTGGCTGAGAACATCATGCTGGAGCTTGGCTGCTGCCTTTTCTGTTGTGCGTGTGCTCGCTGTGTCTTTTGTCCCTGCCTCGACATATGCTGGTACTTGCTCAGAATGCTAAAGAGAAACGGATACCGGCAGAAATCTGCTGGCTGCTCTCACCTTGGCTTGGAGATGGAGGGATCTTGGGAGAGCAGGGGCTGTTCCTGCCATGATACTGAGCCCCAGCTGATGCTGGGGACCTGGCCTGTGGAGCAGTGGGCAAGGAGATGTGTTTATCACTCATCTCCCAAGATAAAACTAAGCTGTTGGAAAAGGAGCTGCGGGGAAAAGAAACACTCTGGTCTCTGAGCAGTGACCAGTGTCACAGCTGCAGTGATGCCCACAGCCACAGTGCCTGAGGGACAGGAGACTGTGCTTTGTTTCCTGCTTTGCTGCGCATCTGCTGGTGCTGGACACTTCTCAGGAAGAGCAGTGAATATCTAAAACTACAGCAGGAGTCCACAAATTGAAATAGGATGGAAAAAAGAGGGAAAAGGGATGGAGGGAGGGGTGCAGGTGATCTAGCCTGTTGGGCTGTAGTTTCATGACCCTGAGAGCCTGACCTGGTGTTGAGTCACTAGTAATGGGCATAGGAGCATGGAGGGGGAAAGGATGGTCTCTCTCAGGAAGGTGGCTCTAAGAAAGCTCTAGTATAGCTCAGGAGGGCTGAGGAAGGTGTGCTGACAGTTCTCTGCATGCTGGCTTGTGTGGGTAAGGACTTCCCGCTAGCATTGGCTTGGACTTGGCTCATCATTTTTTTGGAAAGCAGAGTCCTATTAGCTGTAAGAGAGCTGTGAGAGGCTGAATGTGTGGACATATTGAGCATATTCATCTCCTTTGTTCCTGCCTGGGTTTGAAATGCAGTTTGCAGATCTGTTGTAGAGGGGTTTTGGAGGGCTTTGAGTGCCCTTGTGCAGTGGTTCCACTCCTGGCACATTTGCTGATTGGAAAATGCTGTGATTTACATGCAAGCTGGACTTGCTGAGTGGCTCTCCAGAGAGAGAGAACCGGCAATCTCTGCTCCAGAGCAGAGGCACAGGCTTCCCTGCTGCTCGCACAGCTGATGTGTGTGGCAGGCGTGGAGCAGGCCCGGGCTGCGCGTGTGCCAGTGTCCCTGCAGAGCAGGGGCCTGCACTCACCCCTGTGGGTAGCTGTGCTTCCCACGGCTGCCTTCCACGGGGACATTGGCCCTTTTGCCCAAGGACTCTGAGAGGTGTTGGGAACACTGGGCATTGTCGGGGATTTGGGGATCACTGAGTCACAGTTCAGGGGATGAGCCAACCATTGCAGTTTGTCATGGCAGATCATGTTGTGTTCATAGATCAGCCTCCTTTTAACCTGAACTGTCAAGTGTTTTATATTAATTAGCTTAAAGCAGCTGTAAATCAGATTAATATCCTGCCAATTTTTCGCTGTTGGGCTGATCTTAGCACTGGGCCAGGCTACCCAGAGGGTGTTGGAGCTCCGTCCTTGAGGCTGTTTGGGACCATTGGGACACAGGCCTGGGCAGCCAGCTGTGGCTTAAGTAGGGGGTGGGCCAGGTGACCTCCAGAGGCTTGTGCCAACCTCAGCCCCATTGCAATTCTGTGAAATAATATTTATACAGGCTCCTGGAAGCTTAGGGGCTTTTGTGCCATCTCTAAATATCAGTGTATATAAAAGCTTGCAGCCCTTTGTAGCAGAAAATATTTGTGAATGAAGTGTACCTCTTGTTTGTTTCAGTTTGGGTTTCTTGAGAGTCAAATGTTGCCCACACAAATATTTTGTTTCTCAGTGTCCTTGGATGGAAGTAAACCTTGCAGCTCCTTGGATCTTGTTCGCTTGAATAAAAAAATGGAACTTCAGAGAAAAGATCCTTGAAGAGTGTCTTTTTATACTTTAAAATATTAGGGGGAAAATAGGTTAAAATTAGGAAGGGAAAAGCATATGTGAGACCGCTCTCTGCAGTTCCAGCATTCTTCTCTTTTCAAGTTCTATTTAACTTCTGTGACTTGTGATTGAGTCAATTGGAATTAGAAGCTTCCTACTGAGATGACATTTTGTCATGCCTTAGAAATTGTCAAAAGGATCTTATGTTCCTGAAAATATCTTGACGTGTGAGATACAATCCCATATGCCTCAAGATAAATAATTCTTCATGTAGTCACTGCAGCCTAACCTTTCATCTTGGTTCTTATGTGGTGTGCTGGGCAAAGCCTTGTGCCTGAGAAATAAATCCTGAAGGATTTCAGGAGTTCAGGAGCCTGCGTGGTGCTTCACTTTACTGAGACACGCTTGGGGAAAGGGAAACAAGCCCAGTTCTGAGGATGATGGAAATGTTTCCTATGGACAGGATGAATTCCTGTAAAGCATGGGCTCCCCTGTACTGGATCTGACATCAGGGTAAGAAATAAGCCAGGATTTGCCACAGTGGTGCTGTGGTGAAGTGCAGCTCGTGCTGTGATGGATAAACTGGATGTATGTGCAAACTGTTTCAGACTGAGGTATATGGGATCTTGGCTTTTGTGCCTTGTGTTTACATGTTTCTGCTGGATTTGTTGCTCTGGAATGATCTCCCTTGAGGGTGTCTCCTTCCCGGTACTCGAGTGTCATGTTAACAGATCCATGAGATGGGGCTGCAAAAGCCTCAAGATGAAGATGTTACTGCTCATGATCAGCAGGATTTAATGGGGAGGAAAAGGGCTGTGATTTTCCCTCCCTCCCTGGACTTGGTGACAGCAGTGAAGTGGGAGTTCAGGGCTGGATTTCTCTACTTTGCATTGAAGCAAAGCATAAACTTTGGAAGTAAGGGCAATGCTGAGTTGTTGGGGCAGTGTCGGTGTTGTAGATGGTTACAGTTAGATTTCAGGGGACGTTTCCTTTTGCGTGGCTTCAGTGGTGAGTCTGTACCTTGCTGCTCTCCCGGCTTCCACGCTGTGCCGGCACAGCCAGAGGTGTTTTCAGAGCCCAGGCTGTCCCCATGGAGCCCCTGCCAGCATTGGTGCTGGGGAGGGGTTCCAGAGCCGTGTCCCTTCGTTGCGTGGTTCCCAGCTCGGCTCCTGGAGCAGCGCTGGAGCATCGGCTGCTGTGGCACTGGGTGAAGGAGCAGGGTGCTGATGTGCTGGAGAAGCACCTTGTGGCTGCTGTGGCTCCTCAGCTGTGAGGTGGCAAGGGGCTGTGTGGGGGCACCAGTCTGGCACCATGAGCTCCAGCCCAGCTCACCCCTCTGCGTACCCGAACCTGGAGGCTTTATGTGAAAAACGCCTTGAGTTCCTTGAGAAGATGCACCCTTTGTCTCCACCGCTGAACGCAGACCCTTTAAATGAGAGCTCTGTTGTTTCTGCTCTGAATATTCTGGTTACATAAAAGCCTCACTGCCATCTGAGAGTGAGAAGGGCCTCCCTTGGTCACAGCACTGACAGTGTCTTAGCAATAAGTAATTCAGAATAGTGAATTTTTTATTGACCCTGAATTGTTTTTATAGACTCTAAGCGCACTGGCTTCAGGGATAGCATGTAAACCTTAAATGATGATTAAAAAGTCCAGGTAGGGAAGCATTTCATAAATGACAGGGCTTGCGTATCTACTTGTGTGGCAGAATATCAAAAGAGGCTGTGGTTCTCTGGAGGTCAATAGATTTTTATAACAGCCTGCATTTTAAACCGGCTTTTGATGAGTTATTGGCATGTTTTGGTCACTAGTGCTGACACTAAGTAAATTCTAGTTTTATTATAAAATGAATGTAAAGACATGTAAGGAGGCATGTATGAACATGAGGGTCTGAAGGAGGCGAGGAACGTTAGTTTTAGTATAGCCCCATTCAGAAATGGCTCTGTGTGCCCTGGCTGTTCTGTGCTCTAAGGGTATGCGAGTTAGGGTATGCAGGTGGTGCAAGCCATGGTTGTTCCTTTGGGAAGGGGGACGAGCATTCCTTGGGCTCCGTGCGAAGCGCCGGCCGCTGGAGGGCACTGCGTGATGAGAAATGGGAGCTCCGCTTTCCCTCCGCTTCTGCACAGGGGCCATTTTCCTGGGAAGCAAACATGGACTGCGAGCCCCACACCTGTTGGTGAGCGTGCCCCTCACCCCCGGGCACCGCCTGTGCTGGGAGTTACAGATCTCTGACGGGACTTGCTGTGTTTTGTTTTGAAAACATCACCAGGCATGGAATGAGTGCCAGTGAGCTTATCTATCAGAAGGGAGTCAGTGTTTGTTACATCTTAGAGTGTTGTGGGAACAATTCACCCCTGCAGTTTCTAGGCTGGTGCTGTGTCTCCAGCCAGTGAAAGGTTCTGTGAGATAGAATATTTATCCTTTCTGAACAACACAGCTCCTGCTGTGAGGTGGGCTGCCTGCACAGTTGCTGTAGGATCCAGAGGTGGTGCTGTGGGGGCAGCCTGTTGGCAGCTCACTGATTTCTGCTGGATTGGGCTGAATTGGACCTCTCAGTCTCAGAAGATTGGATGGGGCCAAGACCTTTGCTTAATTAAACTCTGTGCAATATAAGCTGGGATTTTCTGGGCAAGATGGAAACTTCCAGGCCTTGTCATAGCAGTGAGGGCTGTATTGTCCAACAGCTTCAGTCAACAGAAAGTCATAGATGTGATAACAACGTGTAAAAATAGCTTGATTTAATTACAATTAAGTTTTGCAGTCAGTGAATGGAGAAACTTCATTAACTTCCATAAATTTCTCCATCTTTTGCCTTCACTGCTCCTTCTTCTTGAATGTTTCATTGTGTTGAATAGGAGTGTTTTACTGTAGCAGTAGGAGTGCTGCCGGGCATCTCTGTCCCCTTTCGGGAAGAAGTGAGGTGTAACCATGTGTACGCTGTTATTTTGGGTAAGCCGGCTAGGAATGTGGTGCGGGTTGGGTGACTCCTACCTCTAGCGCTGGGAGGAAGGAATGTTGTTTTACTGCTGGTATACTCAGGACTGGAGCTGCTGCTAGTCAGTACGAACACCTGGCAGGGTTACCTGGGACTGGGACTGTGGCTTTCAGAAGTATTTAACACAGTCATGCCAACTTTTTCCAGCATGGGGTTCTTAAGATACCGAGTTTCTAGTGCTGGAGTTTTCCCTTCCCCTGCTTCCACTGTCTTTTCCTTTCCCCTGCCAGAAAGAAGGAAGAAAACAAAATCCTTAGGAAAGGGATTATTCTCTGTTAGAGAAAACTAGTAATTAATTTTAAAATAAGAGATGTGGCTAAATTGCACGGGCCTGGAAGCTAATTGCAGTTAAAATAGTTTAAAATAAACCAACCTATGAAAACAACTCAAAGCCCGAACAAAACAAATCCAGGAATTTGATTTCTGAGATGGATTATGGAATTAATTGAGATGGATTATGTCTGCCAAGTGATGTCTTAACTGGGCAACAGACTCGGTGTATGTATTTGTAATTCTTCTTTTTTTTTTCCTCCCTCCATTTGACCGTAATTCCTGCGTGCTGCTAGACTGTAGGAGTTTGTCAGAATCCTGATTTCAAGGATTTAGGAACCTTGCCTGTAGTCAAAATAAGTATCGTCAGTTGTGAGAACACTGGCTATTCTGAGGAATCACTCCATGAATGAGTTGAGCTTTGCCATTAAGCCATAGCACCTTACTTTTGTGCCTCACTGCACAAATCAGTGTGGCTGTATTGGTGTCCTGCCAGCTCAAGTGAGGTTTTCCTGTTTCCATGTAGTTAATCTGCTGGAGGGGAGCAGAAAGATTTGGAACAGGGAGCACAACCATGCAGTCCTCTCTCCTTTGGCAGATCCTAGTGTTGAATAATCCTGGCTTGAGGGTGGAAAGTATGTTCCTGTAATCTGTGTTGGTTTTAATTGAAAGCAGTTCAAAGTCTGACTCTCCTTAAGCGTCTTTATGTTGTGTAGATGATCACACTGAATTCATGGTGGGCTTTTTTAGAGGTGGGAGTGATGAGTAGTGTGCAGGAGAAGGTGTCCTGGCATGACTCCCTCATGGATGGTCAGTTTGGAAACCGCTGTGGTGGGGAAAATCTGCTTTTGGCTTCTTCCTGTGGCACTGGATGTAAGGTTTGGAGCATGCTGCTCTGGAAGCCATGTGGACAAAAATGTCTCCCCACAGAAATGCTGGGATTTGGGATGGGAAAGAGGAGGCCAATCTGAGACCATGGGTGATGGAGACAACCCAGGTGCCTGAATGGGGCTGTACTGGCTGCTCCCATCAGAGATACTTTGGCCTGATTTAGTCAAATGAACTAAATACAGATTTATGGATTTTATGGGTTGCCTGTTAGTGACTGCCTCCTTAGCAGGGGCCCCTGTGGCACTGCTGGGTGTGTGTGGTGTGCTGAGGACCTTCAGCTGGTGCTGACTTTTAATATGTGCTAATGATGTTCAGCTGGTGCTGGTTTTGTTTAAATATGTGCTAATGATGTTCAGCTGGTGCTGGTCTCAGTGGCTGATCCCAGGACAGTCCAGTTGCACCTCTGCACTCTACTGGAGCAGAGGGAGTTGAGGCTGATACGGCTTCTGGAGCAACCCACACAAATATAATGGATTTGCACTTTTGAAAGAGAGTTGCTGCTTTCTCTTACGCACTCTGGGACCAGTCGTGGCCCAGTGTAAATCTGCAGACAGCATCCCATGCCTTTGCAGGGCTGTGGAATTGCTGTAACTTCTGGAAAGGTGATGGAAGTCAGAGGTATGTGGCACGAGCTGCTGGGGTGCTGGTGGAGGGTGTGTGTGAATGGAGGGCACCTGCTCTTTGGTGGCTGTGAGCTGCGAAACTGGATCTCATGAATCCAGAACTTTGGCTAGAATCCTGACCCTGATGAAGTCTGTGGCAAGTTTGTCTAAAAGCAGCTCATCTGTAGTCATATGGGAATGTTAAATGGATGAATTCCCTAACAAACAAGTGGAGTTTTTAACCTTTCTTTAAAGATGTCTGGAGTTGACCGTTGCTGCTGTTTGTGGTGAAGGGAGTGGTAAGAGGGAGAAGTGGTGTGTGGACAAGACTCTGTCTGGGCTTTGTGCTTGTGCTGATTCAGCCTCATTAACAAAGCAACAGCTTTGCTGCGCTGTGATGAGCAATGGACTTACTTCTCTAACCTCTGCTCTTGGTACAGTGATGTTCGATGTATTATAAGATGTTGCCTTGGCCATTGTTTGTAGCAGTTGGGCTGAAAGAACTTGAAAATGCTCTTGTCTTTGACAGGTCTTGCTTACATGCAACTCCATTTTATAGCTGTGGTAGTGGTGTCACTGTTTGGAGTTCAGGGTTGCAGGAACGCCTCCCGGCCTCCCTTCATGTGTGCTTTGCCCCCCTCCCTTTGTTAAAATGCGGTCTTAGTGCTAAAGTTTACACCCATCCCAGTGGGTGGGTAGGCACTTGAAGTGGAGAACTGCCCAAGGAGTGGGGACTTGGGCAGCTCAGGTGCTGTGTGCCGCAGTTCCTCGCACAGCCTGTGCTTGTTTCAGATAAGTGGTGGAGGAGGCTCATGTTTGCGTATTTATCCTTGCTGGCTGTTTGGTTTGTTTCAGTTCCATCTGGTCAAGTTTGGTAATTTACTATTTTATTCCTTATTTCCAACATCCATAGAAAAACCTTCAGTCTTCAGGGTCAGGTAAATTCCTGTGCATGCCTGGGCTGGAGTGTGTGTGAATAACACCATTCCTGCCACCGTGACCAGAGGAGGCACTTGGCCTTTCTGTTCCCTGTGGGAGGGAGCCTTGCTGCGTGCTTTTCCCTGGCAGGGTAGGCTGGTCCCAGCAATACTGTGACACACCTGGGTCCTGACAGTGTCAGTGCTGGCTCAAGGTCTGGAAACCAGAGCTGGATGTGGACCTTTAGGAGGGACAAAGGGCAGTGAACATGAATAGATTGTTCTCTTTTTAAGGTAGCACTATAGATATTATTTTCCAAGATTTTTTTTGTACAAGGTGGATTGTCCTGATGCTTCTGTTGCCTCTCTTAGCCAGAAGTTACAGTCTCATTCTGCGTTCTAATTAGCACGTTAAAGAACATGTTGCATTTTCCCTGCCCTGTGTTGAGGCTGAGATTTCACTTATCCCTGTTTAGGGGCCAGCTGCATCCCAAGGGTGGTGGCTGTGCCACTCTGGAGCTCCAGAATGGGAGAGGTGGGTACAGCAAAGGCCAGCAGACTCCCCTGTCCTGCAGGTCTGGTCTGGCTCTCTGGGAGCAAGGTTAGTTGTTTTTTTTTCAGGGACATCCTGCAGCTGTACTAGAGGTTGTGCCAAATCAAGCTGGGTTTTGGTTTTGTCTTAACTAGTTTCTGTTGTAGTTTGAAAGTCAAACATTATAAACCAGACTGTGCTAAGTGGTTACAGGCTGGGTGTGGATTACCTGCCAGGTCATTTGTCACCACGTTCCTGCCTGTTCCTAATGCAGGATCCTGAAAGAGCCTCTTTGGAAGCTGTTGAAACCATGAGCCCTTCACAACTGTTAGTGACTGGCCTCAGTCTGCAGAGTTAAGATGCTGGAGTTTGTAGCTAATGTGTTCTCAAGTCTTATGGTGACCTCCTCATATCACATCCCTATCCGTGTCACTTTTTTCCTTAGAATGTTGTCCAAAATTTGCCTTGGAACTAGTGCATATTTTAAAACATTTCAGTCACAGCTTTAGTCACTGTTTTGATTGACATTGCTATTAAAGAAATGCCTCTTAACACTGTTCAAATTGATTTAGCAAAACCCTGAGTGGTTCCTTCAGCCTGCTGACATCATGAGAATTTACCTTTAATGCCTTGTGCTGCTGTCATTTTATGTTGGATCTGGTCAGTTCAGTCCTGAGCTACTTGTACGTGCATTTGTGTTATGTCATTTCACTCTGGGGAGAGATGATCAGCTGTAATTCAGTACAGGTACCTGTACCCTGGTCTAGCACATGCTGCATGGCTCCCAGCAGCTCTGAGTGTCTGTGCCCTACAGGGGGTGAAGCTGTTGTTTCACATTCCCAAAACTTGGACAGGAAGTAGGGTCTGTGTGAGAGGGAGGTCGTACGTGAGTGCTGAAATGGCTGCTGCAGCTGTACCTGGTGAGGGAAATCATTAAGCACCACTTTTGGTCAGCTCTGTGTGTCAGACACCAAAACTGTGGCATTTGGGAAGTGGAGTTGGGGTCCCCAGCCTGATGTCACTGCAGGCTGGAGCACATGCCCATAGACAGATAGCCTTTGATAAGGCTGGAATGTGCTGCAGAAGCTCTGTGTCATTGCTCACTGTTGCTGTGGAAACTGGCTGGTTTTGGTGGTTTAGCACTCAGCATCTCCTGATGTTTCCTGGGAAGGTGAAGAGGCAGTGCAGTAGCTGATCCCCTAGCCTGGAATTGCACGCCAGGGCTGGTGGACACCAGGGTTGTCACGTGGGTGTTGCTGGATGTGTGACCCGAGGTAGCTGCCATCAGGAGGACAGACAGGCCCTACCTGTGTCCTGGGGCTGGCATGGCACCCCAAGGCATGCCCTGCTGGTGTCTTTGGGGTCTTGGGCACTGGGACTGCCATGGGGATAGGCTGAGCCTGAGGGCTGGGGTGCTGTCCCTGTCCTGGAGGTCAGAGCTGGCAGGAACTCCCTGCCTCCCCCAGCTGGCCTTTGTTCTGGACGGGTTGTGTGGGGAGGACAGCTCGTCAGGAGGAACATGTTGTCTGTGTTCGTGCTCCCTGTGAGCGTGCTATGGCTGAAAATCCAGGACCTCAGTGTGATAAAAGCTGTTCACAGCTCTTATCAGGGCTTCCTGATTTCCTCTGTCTGGCATTCACCTGGGTCGTATGTTTCCTGTGGATGTGGTTGGTGGCCTCAGTTTTGCTGCCCATCGTTTTCTTGCTTGTGTCTCTGGGACTCAGTATTAAACTCAAGAGCAAGCAGAGGCTGAAGGGCCAGCATGGTGGTCTTTGCTGTGAGGGGCTTGTGCTCAGCACTAGGGACAATTCTTGACCTTTGGATTTCATCTGTGGTTGCAGTCTGTGCTCTGTCTTCCTAGATAGAGGTGGTACTCCCTGCAGTTTTCAGGAGAGGTTTAAGTCCTCTCCACTGTCAAACTGGCCATTTAATGTTGTGTCAGTCTTTGGAGTGATGCCACTCAGACTGGAACATCCTTGCTGTTTCAGTGACACTAAGGAGGCTTTTCTTTCTGAGAAATCTCAAGTCTTCCAGTCAGATAGAAAGACAGGACTGTGGGTAATTGAGACAGAGGACAACCTGCACTGTGTGATCACCTCTGAAAAGCTTTTTCATGGAGAGAGTCCCCTTCTTCCTCTCCTTCCTAATATTCCATAAATGCTTTCAGTGTTTGGAAGGTGCATTAGAGGCAGGAGGTACATGATGGCATAGGACAGGGAGTACATTGATTTACTGTTTTTTACGGTTTTCTGACCTCACTTATAGTTTTTATGGAAGGCTGGATAAGGAAATAAGATGTACAGATCACTGTTTTAGAGCTGAGAGTGTTGGAAGAGAGAGCACTTGCTGCTCTGGATGCAGAAATATTGGATATGTCTATCAGGAGATAGTAGCAAATTGCATTGGCTTTCTGTGCCAGTGAAGGTGTCTGCTGGGCTGGCCAGCACTCTCATTATTAAATAAAAATTACCCTTTTACATTCAAGCAATTACTTGGGAAAACTAATTGTGAGAATCTTTCATTATTCCAGCTTACTCAAGTTTAGTGGTAGCTCTGGCCTGGTTGTTGTGAGGATGGACTGTGGGCAAGCTGGGAAGTGACTGAGCTGAAATGCTGCCACTGAGATGGTCCAAGCAAAGCAGGATGAAGTTGTTGCAAAGGGACAGTAAATAATATTAATTTCTTTCGCATTGCTGCCCTGAATCTTTGGAAGCTTACATGTTGCACTGGAACCTCTTTCTGGTTTAGATGTGTTCCTGTCTCTTGGTGGTTTTTGGTTACATGGGAGGAACTGGTACTTTTTCTCTAGCATCCCTCTGAGTTCCTTTGTTTGTCTGGCTATTGGAGTTTTGTGCTGTTTTGTTTCTTTTTTTTTTTCCCCTCATTATGAAAATGCTTGGGAAGAGAGAATAAATCCCTCTGCAGGACACCTGTTCCATGAAGTTGTTCCTTGGCAGGCTGTTTCTCAAAGCCAGTGACTTTCAGGTTGCCTTCTGACAAGTCAGGCTGTGGTTTGTGCCCCGCAAGTTGCTGCCTTTTCCTTGCCCAGGGCTGCAGCCGCTCCTGTTGTCTCTGCAGCCTGCGCTGGAAGGCAAGCTGGGATTCAGCAGATATTAGCTGATTCCTTGGGTTAGGAGGCACTGCCAGGGCTCTGCAAGAGCATACTCAGTGCTCACCCATGTTCCTGCAGAGCTTGGGATGAGCGGAGCTTACCTGGATCCCGCAGCAATTCCAGAATGTTTGGGGTTTTTAAACTTTTTTGCACTAAACTTTCCGCTTGCCGAATAAATCTCAACACAGCCACCCTCATTCATATTTTGGGTCTCGTGCTTTACACAGACTAAGTCTTCACAAACCAGACTGCTGACCCAGGTGCGGTGGTTTGGTTTGATTTAGTTGCCCTCAGGGTGTTGCTGTGCCTGGCAACTTCGGTTTTTTTGCTGACCACTTAAGCACTTTGCTTAGTGTCACAAGTTCCTTACTAGCATTTGTGTTTCCTGGAGCTGTTCCCTGATCTTTGGAGCAGATTTTGCTGTGTTCAGTATAAGCAGCTGCAGTATGGGTTGGATACAGAACAGATAGCATCCCATGGAATGTGTTGGGTGGTGTGTTGTTGTGGAGCCCTAGGCCATCTCCAGTGGGAGCCTGTTAGAGGAGGCAGTTCTGTGCCACTGCAGTTTGGGCTCTGCAGCTCCAAGCTGGTTTTCTCCCTTTGCTTTGTACAAAAATTGGACTTTGTGTAGATCATCTTGTTATTTCTGGAAGGGGATGTGACTTCTTTTAAACCTGCCTGGAGGAAACTGAGTTTGTTCTTCAGACTTGTGTTAATTTGTGTGATCCCAAGAGCTTTTCGCTGCTGTACTTCAGTCACTGTAATATGCATTTGTGTTCTTGGAAGAAAAATCCTGTTCTTTATTCCCGAGGTTGTTGACTGAGCTCTCTGAAAGTCCTTGTGGTGTCAGGAGCAACCAGCCCCGTGTGTACCTCATCATCTCTGCAGGTAGCAATGTGATACAGGGTCATGTGTAAGCAGGTAGAAGCAATAATTTCTTTACACAACTGGTTGCTGTGGAAGCTGATCCACTGCCTGTACCTTGCCTGAGGAATTCAGCATTGCTGTGGCCTCTGCTCCCTTCCTTTTCTGCCACTTGGAGGAACATGCATCTGTGCTTCCCCAGGACAAGGTCCTGCTCTGGGATGCTGAATGACTGACCCTATTGCAGTGCTTCTGCAAAACATAGATTCTGAATGTGCCTTTTGTTTGGGGCATGGAGCCCCAGTTTGCATCCAGAATGCCTGGCAGGACACAAAGTGCAGCCTTTGTTTTAGATAATGAGTGGTGAATATTTTAATGAGCGTTTCTTAGTCTAGTCAGTGTCAAGTACCATTTTGGGGACAAGAGACTGAGCTAACCTCTGAGCTTGGTCTGGCAACAATCTATTTATTGATAGAATTTCACAAATTTTTAAGGAATTCCCCGTAAACAATACAACTAAAAACCAAAACAAATAGCCACCCCAAATCCAATAACCAATGCAAGCAACACTCTAACCCCTCCTAAAACCCTTCCCAGCCTTCCATCAATATATGCGGAAATTACTGATACAGACCAAAAAAAGCACTCAGTATCACTACCACTGTACTTGTTTTTCTTTAGACTCTGTTCTTTTACAGTGTGTAAAAGACAAGCATATTCCATTAAAAGGAAGAAAATGCCTTTAAATTAAGATAGTGCCTACTTTATTCCTCTTCAAAAGCACCTTCAGTGCACGTGTGCATGGGGAAGAACTTCTGCAGCTGAATTACTCAGTCTCCTGCATTTGGCATATTCTTTTACTCCAGTTATTTTTCATACCACCTTAAATTCTGTTCTCATCTTCAGCTGTTCATAACATATCCCTGTATGTCAGTGGATGCACTGGAGAAAAAGTGAAGAATTCCACTGTGGGATTTGTCCTTCCAGCCAGGAGGGGCTGTGTTTGCTCCTGCTCAGTCGCCCAAATCTAGTCAGCCTTTAGCCTGGGTTAGTAACTGAACAGTTTTCTTCCTCTTTGTGAGACACCACAGTTCTCAGGTGGAAGAGCCTGCTAGCCCTAGGCTATCCATTTGTATGACTAATAAATACTCATAATGAGCAGAAAGAGTCAAATCTTTGTCAAGGGCTGCTGTGTTTGTAAAGTGAGCAGGAAAGGAAGGGGGAAAAGGAGGCAGAACGTGGTGTGCAAGTAGGTTGGAAACAGCAGGACTACAAGCAGGATCCAAAAGCCTGTCACGAGCTGTTTCTGGTGAGGGCAGATCCTTTCCCCACTGACTTGGCCTTTTCACTGTTTGAGTGGCTGGTTTTTCTCCCCTAATCTGGGCAGCGGCTGTAATGGAGGGGTTCTTTCTCCAAATGAGAAATTCCTGGGGAGCAAAGCCTTCATGGATAAGAGGTACCACTAGAGGCTATGACTTGTTATTTGTTTAAAAGAAGAAACTTGATCAAGATGAACAAGAGAAGCTAAAGGAGTAAAGTGCTGGAGTGGCTGACAACACCACTCACTGAAATGTTAATGTGTTTGGAAGAATTTTTTCACCAGAGGAGGTTGGAAACTCATACAGTAACATTAATTATTAACTGCAGCCAAGAGCTGGAAGATCTAATTTAATTTCTGGTTGGATAATGGGATGATTCATGCAACAAATCAAACTGTGTCAGAAAATGTAGTGTCTCTGTGAAAACAGACATCTTCAGCTTCTGCTCTGAGCTAAAGCTACTGCAGGTAAGCTATTCCAACAGCTAAAAAGTGGAAAGTACAGGCTGAATTCCCTGCAGATGCCAGGCTGTGATCCACAGGAATTAGGAGTTAGTGCCTTTTCCAGTCTGAGCAAACCCACCTCCCTCAGCCTCTCTGCTTCTGCCCCCAGCACACTTTGTCCAGTGAGGCACAAGTAAATCCATTTTCCCCAGGCTCTGTAGAACAGTAACAAGAGCACTACCTCACTTGAGGCACTCCAGGGGCTGTTAGAGAGGTGACTTGTGGGTTCTGGTATCTCAGGGTAATTGCAGTGTAACCAGCTCTTCCCTCTGGCAAACACTTCTGCCAGCCTGGCATGTCCCAGCTGGCTGAGTGTCCATCACTCAGGGTACCTGAGCCTTGTGTCTTTCTGAGACTGAGGCAGTTCAGAGGTATTTCAGGTTTTAAGAATCCCACTGGCCTTTCCTTGTCAGTTGGTGTAGTTTTCCTGCTTTCAAGGTTTTTCCAGCAAAGCCTGTTTAAGCAGCTCCCTGTCCCACCTTCTTCCAGGTGAAACAGCCACAGGTGCAGCTCTGGGCTGTGGGTGTGTGCCGTGGAATCGATCCCTGGAATTATCTGGGTTAGAAATGAGCCTCCAATCACAGTTTATTGTTGGATTACGCATTTATTGAATGTGTGTTTTGTCATTAAACAGTGCAGCCACTGATGGTTTATGGTTTGGAATCATTAAATATCTAGCAAGAATATAGATTGTGGTTACATAAACATGTTTGTGTGATCGGTTGGCAACTAGCTGGGCTACTGGAGTGCATGCAGCTCACTTCCCCTGTGTCATACAGGATCTTTGCTTGCTCTGTGACACCTTCCACTAGACCAGGTTGCCCCAAGCCCTGCCCAGCCTGGCCCTGAGTTTGGAATCTCATTAACCAGAGTAAGCAAGAGAGTCATTCATTACTGCTGAATTCGGGTGGGGAGTGGGTATGTCCCCTGCATACTGATGGAGGCTTTTGGATAAATCGGTGGATTTTTGTGGGAGCTGATAGTTTAAAATACAGTGTTACACTGGATTTATGTGCCATTTCACATAGGAAAAAGGAAGATGATTGTATTAGGTGTAAGGTATAATTTTTCACGTTTTAAAAGTTTGAATGTTTAGGGCCTAGTGCATCTCATGAGATCAAAAAACACCAGTTCATGATGTTTAATTTTTTTTTTTTAATAATTAAAATATGAGTGTATCAGAGGTTGATCTAGTGAAAGGTAAAGCCTTTGTGTTGTGCTAGAGCAGCTTTCAAAGCAAGTCCTCCTGTCAGGTCCTTCTGTGGGTCCTTATGCAGGCTGCTTATTGGGAATTCAGACCCTTTCTTGTTACTGGACAGGGTTGTCAGACATCCACTGGGGACATGGATTTTTAGTGTTTCTCTTTTGCCAAGTCACTTTTGAAGTACTGCTGGACCCTGATGTGAGGATAATGAGGATTTGAAATTAAACCAACCTGCCTTGTTCTTTTGCCAGTGTCAGGACCAGTGTCCTATACACAGAATCATCATTCCTTTGCTTATGGTAGTTTGTGCATGTCAGAAAGTGGGATACTTGTCCAAATAAAACCTTGGTGTTTTAATCAATCAGTTTGGTTTCTGTATCCCCAGAGGGAAGGAAAAGAAGTTCTGTCAGACTTTTTTCTTTAGGAATTTTCTGTTAAAATTTGCAGTAAATGTTCAGTTTGGGTGCAGATGGGCTTGGTGCTGGTCTGTCATGCAACATCAAGATTGGATGTGGTCTTAGGGTGATTTTGTTGGGTCTTTTTAAAGCTAAGTCCATACAGGGGAGTCACTGTCAGGCCACAGATTGCTACAAACGTACCAGTTATTCCCAGTGAAAGCTTTGTTCAGGTTTTTAATAGCAACAGGTACCAAACGCTTTTCTTTTTCTCTGCTCCCACCAAAGATTAAACACTTCTCTTATCTTGTCCAAAGAAAAGCAGATCAAGGTTTCCTTTGGAAAGAGACTTTCCTAGACTGTAAATGTATGGCAAATGTAAATGTATGCCTGATGAGTCAGCAAATATACTCTCCTGCCCTTAGGGTGTCAGTGGGCATTGTGGTATCGGGTCGAAGGTTGGACTTGGTTATCTTGGAGGTCTCACCCAGCTGTAATGGTTCTGTGATTGCTGCATGAGACACTGGAGAGCACAGTCAGTGAGGGTGTGCAGAAAACTGTGTTTTACTTACATGAATTCTTTAAGTGATATAAATAGGTCTGAAAGTTACATAAGGAGAAAAAAGTCTTGTGTGGTACAGCAAGTCCATTAAATGGAAGTTCTTTTGCATCCTCTTAGGTGTTTCCAAAGCTCACAGGTGGCCTGGTTCAACACGCTTTCTAAAATTGCTCAAGTATATCTAACTGCAGGGAGTTCAGTGGGTTTATATAAAAACAGATCACAATTCACTTGGAACACTTGGTTTTTTAAAACATGTAGTAAAAATACCTTGTGAGCAGATTTTCAGGAGGGCAGCACTGTGGTTTGATTGTTGTTTGTTAATTGTGTGCTTTCAGCATTGGCCTGGGCGTGTGGACTCCTGGTCCCAGGCACTGTCGCTGTTGTGGGGGTACCTTTGGTCCCCATGCACCACTCCTGGTGTCTGTGTTCTCACTTGCTCATTCCAGTTTTGTGTGCTCTTTCCTGCTGCCTTGGCCTCCTGGAAGAGCAGCATCATTGTACTGTCCCTCTAAGACAAACTTGTGCCTTGATGAAATTCTGCCTGGTGTTTTTTTTCTGCTCAGGGTGTCACTGCAGCCAAGGAAAACATGAATATAGTCCCTCTTCTTCAGAGGACTGAAACAGAACCTAAATCACTATTGTAAAACATTTACTGTTCTTCTGTTATTAAAAATATCTGAGCTTATGAATACCATAGTTCTCCAAACTCTGCAGTTCTTTTACTGCTTACTGATGTTTGCTTTATCTTATGATTGCTGCTGTGTGAGAATCCTTGCTCAGCCAGAAGTGTTCTGGAGGACCAGGTATGCTCCATGAACTGACCAATGCATTGTAGCCAGGAGGGTCTTTGTGATCCAAACTGCATAGCCTCCTTTTCTCCAAAAGCTTTTAGTTTTAGTTGCTCTAATTTTGCAATCTGTGGAGAAAATAATGGGGTTTTTACAAGTACATTGCATCCTGCAGTGAAGAACTCTGTGGATAAGAAAGGCACAGTTTGATTTACTCTTGGTTTTGGTGAGGAGGAGTGTGATGAACATGTGCAAGGGCAAAGTTCTGAGCTAGCTTCCTAGGCTGCTTGTGGTAAAGCTGAAAGGAGATTTTAATGTCCCTGCTTGAGCCAGATGAGTTGTAACCAAGTGACCTTTTAAGTTTGTTTTCTGTCCTGAACTTGCAAAGGAGAATGGAGATTTGGGTCATACCCTGGTACATGGTTTTGTTTGCATTGCACAACTGAGATTTTATCAAACACTGTTGGCAAAATTGCCACTGACAATTTCAAGATTAGTAAGATATTGCAAGAATTATAGTGAGACGTAGCACATTCTGTTGCTATGGCTTTCAGAAAGTCACTGTGATGTCCTCAGAGATCGAGCTGGTTCCTTGGGGTGCTCTTGGCTGCTTTCCCTGGGAATGATGGTGACAGCCCACCAAACAGGGCACCCCACTTGGATTCTCCCTCCTGGGCTGCCCAGCACTGTTTGATGTAAGGGAACAGGATAAGCCAATTTGGGAATACTCTCTGCAGGAGAATAGCTTCCTAAAGCACTTTTTTTTTTTACTCAGCCCTATGTGGCTTGGTTTAATCCACCAAATCAAAGTAAGAATCAGCGCAGCTCTTCTGGTTTCAGTTACTGGGAGATTTAGGAGAAGCCTAACATGACTATTATGCTTGTTGTGGCCAACGTTGGCCCTTAAGTAGATGGCACACAGTTGATTTTGCTTTGGAACTGCAGATCCAGAGTGATGTTCCCCCTGCATATGGGAAGAATTAAGAGCAGTGTGTGTTTGGGTGACTGTGTGTGTGTAGCACACTGAGTTGCATGTCTGAGTTTTCATTCAGGAAACCAGAAGTGCCACAGTTAAAACATTGAATTAAAGGTTTGTTGTCTTTTCCATTTGGATTTGTTTTGCCACCAAAACACCTAGTTAAAGATGTGTTATCATTTTTAGTACGTTATGTTTTGCAAACTTTCAGATATAATAAAATTAGAGATGAGGTGCTCAGTGGATGAAACCGGATTCACAGAGTCTCTACGTGCAGGTAACATTCCAGTGGGATCTGGTTTCTCTCCTCGCAGTCAGTGGAAATTTACCTCGCTGGCACCTATCATGGGTTGGAATCAAAAATGTCTCAACACAGAGAGCGGGGGAAAAAAAAGCCAAACTGAACCGAACCAACACTCCCCCACCGTGGCTCAGGTGAAGCTCTCTCCAGGTGAAACCCAAGCTCTCTGGCCTTTCCCCTCGTTGCCTTGGTGATGGCCATTTATTGCCTCCTTCTGGCTGAACTTCCGCGTGTGCAGGCGGAGGCGGCAGGTGAGCAGCGGTGCCCACTGGAGTTCTCGTCTCGGCGCGGGGTCCGCGGTAAGTGCAGCTCCTGGTGCATCCAGGGGACAGCTTGGCACCCTACACGGGCTGTGTGCAGCTCGGAAAGGAGGGGAGTCAACCTGCCCATCTTGGGCTGCTCAGCTCGGAGGTGGGTTTATATACCTTTGGAAAAATACGTTAAATGTTTAATGTTCCTTGCGTGACAGCTGTTCAAATATGGGTTTTTATTGATCCGGCCGTTGTGCCTTTCACACTTGTCTGTTCATTTAAACGAGTCAACCTTCTAATTTTATACCCCCATCGATTGTTATTTCAGGCTGGTCTCTTAATGCGTATGCTACATGTGTCATGGGATTGTCTGTCCTGGTGGAAGCTGACATCTGCAGCTTTCCTTCTTACACCAGGCTGGATTGCTGTGGCTTTCTTTCAGTGTGCATTCGGAACGTGCACACGTGTATTCCAAAGCTTGTTCGGGTTGGTTTTACAGCACTTGTGTGCAGGTGTAGCCAGTGCTGGCTGAGCTGTGTCTCCCGTATCACCCTTTGGATGGACAGCGTTTCACCATGCCTGTGGGGGAGAAGGCAGCTCAGGACACTGTGTTTGGCCCGCCTTCTTTCTCTTCTGCTGTCACAACTCTTCCCTAAACTCCCCAGCTCCAGGGTATTTTACTAATCCAAGGGTAGGACTTAATAAGTTTTCTTTATGTAAGTGCTTTAATGGGTCTTAGGAATTACTTGGCTTTCCAGAGCAACTGGAGAAAGTGAATGTGGTGTGTGTTTAACGAAGAATTAACAAAACGTGGATCATACAGATAAATATATATACAAAAGTCTCCTAAATCTGGAAATACATCTGTTTTCTTTCATATTTTTTGAGGTGAGTTGAGGTTTGTTCACTGTTGATGAAGTCTGGGTTTTGATCTATGGTAGGCTTCCAGTTGCACAGCTTGGTTCTGTCTAAACAAGCAGAGTCCTCTGAAATGGCACTGTGAACTGCAGCTAAGAGAACACAACCTGTGTAAAGGTTATCCTTCAGCAAAGAGGAGAACTCTGTAACCTTTGACATGTTTTGGGAAGGCAGAAGTATGTAAACTTCACGTTAATGATTGGACAAAGCAGAATTCGGTGTGGATGTGAGGTGCAGTGGAGCTCAGCACTAATAGGTAACCAGGCCCTTCAGGGCAGGGGCTGCAGCAGCTGGGGAGGCTGGGTTTGGGGGCAGGGACAGCTCAGGAATGCTCACAGCTCCACAGCCATCCCCACCGGCACACACAGCCTCACATTCCCAGCAGCCCAGCCTCACCAGTGCATTGAATCATAGTGCTCAGGGCAGACTGCTTGGAATTCCTGCTTGTGTTCTGCACTGGAGGTGCCAGAGTGGAACTGCAGCATCAGCTCTGGGGCTGCACACAGCACAGCCTGGCCTCTGGAAGCAGGAGCCACCCAGGGTAGGGAGCTCTTCCAGGCTCAGTATGCTCCAAGCAAGGTTGAAATAGGATAGAAAAATGTCTGTGGGGTGAGCTGAACTTCTCTTTCGAACTGTGCTTCAAATAGCAGCTTATGATATGTGCTTTACAAAGCAGGGAGTTCAATGGAATACAAAAATTGCAGTCAGGTGTTCACTTCCTGCACAGAAGGTGAATACAGTTTAATCTCATCACCAGACAAGTATTTCTTTCTGCTGTGTAATTTCAACTCTGAGCAGAACCAAAGATTCTTCCTTGGCAAAAGGCAACTCAAGCGGCAAGTGATTTCTGAAGCCTCGTCTCCCCTTAACTCTTCCCAGCTTGCTATTTCCTGCCTCCTGATCTCTGTGATGTTGCAAGGAGGAAAATTTGGCTGCTTGTGGAAGGATGGGGCGGGATGATAAGCAGATGAGGGTGAGTGCTGGCCTCTTGAGTGCAGGCGGAGGGAAGGAGTATCCCAAGATTGTGTCCTGTAGCGTGCAGTTGCCTCCACTGCTTGCGGACTCAAAGGGATATGGGACACTCTTGCCAGAAAATAGGAGTTTGTGTGGGGAAATTGCTCTTTAAGAATATGTTAGGTACTTGATCACTGATGGAAGTCTTTCATTCCAGATATTTAACAGCCAATAAATTGTGCTCTGCAGCTTTTGTGTGGATCAGGTGGTCTGGGCAGTTTGAGTCTGAGTATGTGCTCAGCAGTGTCAGTCCATGTGGCACCTGAAGCTGTTCAGCTGGGAGAACTCACAGTTACACCATTGCTTGTGGCATCTCTTTCCCGTTTAAGATGCAGCCAGGCTAATTAAGCAAATGCTTTTTTAGAGTCCCACAGAAGAGCCATCTTGCTCCAGCAGGGAGCTGTCCCTCACCCATTCCATGTGGTGCTTGGGGAAGGGTGTCGGTGGTGGCTCAGCCGCGGGTGCTTGGAAGAGGCTCTCTGTCCCTGCAGGTTTCCCTCGGTGTGGCTCCTCCGCAGGAGCCTTGTTCCTGCAGCGTGTGTACCTGGTTCCTTGGCTGGAGTCCCGCAGAGCTGTGCTGTGTCTCTCATCAGCCTTGTTACCCTGCTTTGCTTGCTGTCTTTTGTTCACTTGCAAGCGAGGACTCCAGCTGTACATTAGTTATCCTTCAGCCTCACTGTCTGCCATGTTGGATCCCCGCTTCTTAATCCTCCTGATCTGTCTCCTTATCCCATTCTCTGCTTGTGGTGGGATCACTTCATTATCTGGGGTTTGGAGTCTGAGTCTTCTCATGCAGAATTTTTCTGTGGTTAGAGGTCTCTGTCATTGTGCCCTGGGTTTACAACAAAAACCAACCAAAATCCTAATTTTGTTGTACAGTCTTTTTGGAGAGGGCTGGGTGGAAACCTGCATCAGGTAATTGGTACTCTGTGAGTTTCAGGCTGTGCCCAGCCAAGCAATCCTTTATCTGATTTTTTGGTGGACAATGAAGTGAGATCACCTCGCTGCTGCCGAAATAATTTAACTCCTTTTTTACCTGGACACAGCACATTTGGAGATAAAGGAAGAAATTGCCATACAAGGAGTCAGCAAAAGTTAATACATATGGCACATATGTATTAACACAATCAGTGATTGAGGAGGTGGTTTAGCTGTTTTTTAAATAACATTACATATATATGTGTACCTATTTTGTGTATGTGAAAATTGGAACAAACATTTGCAAAAGCACTTGTTGTGCTTGTTAAATTGGAATACTGAGGAGAAGCTAAGAGCCTCCTCGCAGGAGGGAACTGGGTCATAGCTTTTGGGATACTTAAAGTGCATATGACCCTTCAGGTATGCTTTTGAGAATCTGTTTAGATCTTCTGGAGCATTATCTTTTGTATCTTGCGAAACTCAGGGATCCTCCAGTAGTGGGACCTCCTCTTGCATTTTTTTATCTCTCAAAGATGGTGGAGGGGATGATTTGTTTGTGTTTTCAGTTGATTTCTTTTGAATCAGTTAATATGCAGAGTGCAGGAAGAAGATGACACTCTAGCAAAGTTGATGTTGGACTTTGCTAGAGGGAATTTGTGTAGCATTGTTAACATAGAAACGGCTATTGGAACTTCTCTAGTTCTGCTTCGGTGAGGTCTGAACAGTCCTGTTCAGAGTTCCTGCTTGGGTTTTTCTACGCTGTATTCTCTTATTGAAGGAATTCTCTTGATCGCAATTTATAAGTTCATTGCCTTTTGTGTTTTAAAAATGCTCTAGAAAACCAGGCACATGGTACATAGGAAAAAAATTCAATATCCGCTAAAGTGCATCCATTGAATTGCTCTTTTTTCACATGCTGTTTTGTTTGCCTCTCAGCTAAGCTTTGGGCCCTTTTGGGGGAAAAAAAGCCTGTTCCCTAATTAGAAACTACCGTGCAGTGTTAAGTGCTGCTGGGGAGAATACCAAACACCAGGTTTACAGGAAGGATTTGTGTCTTATGTTGTTTTACTGCAGCCCAGTTTCTCGGGCAGGACGTGTGCCAGGGTGGAACTTGCCCTGCAAACAGGTGCAATGGGACTGTTGTTTTCTGATCCCGTTTCTGCGAGTCCTTCCAGAGGGATGAGTTGGGCTGCCCAGGTATGGCTTTACTTTGGGTCTGGTCCTGACCTTCTCATAGTCGGAAAATCTGTGCCAAGACAGCTGACAAAGCTGTGTCTGGCTTTCAGCTGCCTAAAGCAAACAGACCAGGAGCAAGCTGTGGGAAAGTGTAATTGTTTTCTGAACAGGCTTCAAGGAGCAGTGTCAAGTTACTGTAATTGAGTCCAGCATCTTGCAGCTCTGGGAGGCTTATCAGAGGAGAGAAGGTATCACTGATATGGGGGACTGCAGAACCTGTTTCTGTAGAAGACTTTCCAGGTTTCATTTCAGTGGCATCTTTGTGCTGCTCAAACAGGGTGAATAAAAATGAAGTAAAAAAAGGCCATTCTTAGTGATGTTCCTCAGGCGCTTCATGTAATGAAGTGATAAACTGAGCATCAGGCTGATGCTCCAGTGATGTGCATCTGCAGGACTTGCCATCTGTCGGTGAACTGTGTCAGCTGGTTTGGAGCTCTCTACGTGTATACCAAGGTGGTGAGACAGGCTTAAAATTTAATTTTTAGGGTTTATTTTTAACTGTGCACCCTGAATTTTTACACCACAGACAGCTCTCATTACTAAAATGTTATGAATAATTTCCCTTGTGTTTGAAGAGCTTTAGTGTCAATGCAAAATTAATTCGTGGCAATATGGATCACTTAGGATGTGAAATGGCCCTGTTCAGCAAATACTCTTCTACTTTTATTGCTATTATTGTTACAATATTATTGCTGTGATGTTATTACTGTTATCTACTATTACTCTCTTTATTGAACTCTTAACAGCTCTGACTGGACTCAAATACTCCTCGTGGCTGGATTCAGATAAGACTTCCAAGAGCTGGTTCTTTTCCAGATCCTCCTTAGGAGAGACTCCTGCTATCTGCTAACCTTTTGTTGCTCCACAAAATTACCTACAGCAGCATAAACACTAAACCCGCTTTCTTTTTTATCACAGGAGGAATCTCGCATCCTCAGGGTGAAGGTGGTGTCCGGCATTGATCTGGCAAAGAAGGACATCTTTGGAGCCAGGTGGGTGTCGTGCAGCGCCTGCAATCCCTGGAACACCATCAGCTCGGCAGGGCTGCAGCCCCTGCAGGTGCTGGGTGTGCCCTGGCAGAGTTGTTCATGCAGCTCTGGCTGCTCCTGCCCTCTGCTCTGCGGGCGCGGAGAAGCAGCTCCAAGCCCAGGCTTGCAGAACCCAACCAGGCAATAGCTGGGGGACAAGCTGGTTCTGAAGATAAAATGAACCCCAGCTCAGTAATTCTCTTTTTCTGAAGGTTAATTCAGGCTTGACATTGCTGCTCTCTTAAGGCTAAGCATGACAAAATGCTCTACTGCAAATGTTCCAATCTACTTAGAAGGGTTTTATCAGTTGGAAATTAGTGGTATCCAATTTTAGCTTTTATTGAGGTGACTAATTTCTTAATGTATAAATGAGCTTCCCTGTGGGTTTTCCTGTATTTCTTTAATGATGCTTACAAATTGTTCATTAACTTGTGTATCTAGCTTAAAACTATATGAAAGCAGCAGTTAAAAAGTTTTATCAACTTCAGTATTTTGGTTGAAATTGGGCAACAAGCATTCCTTTGGTAGCTGTGTGCAGAATATGCTATGCCAAAGCTTTGTTATTTTCTTTCTCTGAATATGTTGTTTTGAAGAACGGTTTTTGATGCTGATCATAAGCAACATAACTTTTATCTTTCAAAACACATGAGACTAAATCCAAGTGTAATTTATTCTGAATCCTATTGATGTGGCCTTAACATATTTTAAGGAAATTGGTTTCAAGTCAGTAGGATTTCCGTAAAACGGGGTATATTCCCTACATGTGCTTTAAAATCTGTTTTAATCCTTCAAATAAGTGAATGTACAGTTGTTTGAAACCACGTTGGTATTGCAGAGCTGCAGCTCCTGTGCCTCTGTGTGGTGGAGCTGTGCAGGGCTTCAGACTGGGGCAGAGCAGTTACCGTGTTCCTGCCTGACTGTGAAAGATTAACTACGAGGCATACATTGGGTTTTGCATCTCAGTGGGCTGTCCTGACCATTTTAAATCAACTTTGCCATTATAAAACACTGCCTGCAGGTTTGCAGAGTCTGAGAGCCATTTCCTTCTTGATTAAATCTAAGGGAAGTCTCTTACTAGTGTAGAGCACTGGAGAAACTTGTACTTTTCTTCTGGAGATTGAGATTTCTTTTCTGTTCCAATCTCTTGAGTTTGCTTTTTTGGGTTTCTTTTTGACTTAGGAAATCATTCTAACAGCAAGTAAGGATGCCCTAGGACACTCAGGGGAAACCCCCTTGCTCTCCACAGCACTCGGACAGGAAAATGCTGCCAGGTAGGGGTCAGGCTCTGCTTCCAGAGAACAAGGGGCAGGACAATAGGAAAGGGCCTCAAGTTGTGCCGGGGGAGGTTTAGGTTGGGTATTAGGGAAAATGTGTTTCCCAAAAGGGCTGCCCATCCGTGGAGAGATTTAAAAGCCATTTAGAGGTAGCACTTGGGGACATGGAATTGTTCTGAACTCAATGATCTTAGAGGGTTTTTCATCTCATAGCTTCCTGTGATTCTCGTAATAGTTCAGAAATGTATGGAATTAGGGTTGCAGTGACACGTGCAGTGACCCGAAGTAACCAGAACGTAGAGTGGATTAGTAAGTGCGAGCACCCCGAGGTGATGGTCAAATGTGGGGCATTTCATCCCCATAGGTGCAGTGGAGGTGGGCATAAGAGGCTGGTTAGTGTAGATGTAAGTGGGTGTCTGTAGCCTGCTTTGTATTTTGCCCTGTAAAATTACATGTCTGTGATAGGTACTGATGGTGAACAGATACTGCAGATTGGGATTTTGTGAATTTAGTATTGGCTTGCATAAGTGTATCTTTGACATATATTTCTTTTAGCTTCCTTCCAACTTCTTAATTCAAGTGTCTTACTGAATTTCATACAAAAATCCAAGTACTGGCTCAACTCAGACTGTTTGTATCCTGTAAAAGTACAGCTGATGGTGTGCCTTTGCTACTCTCTTTTGCCTTCTAAATCATGAAGTAAGTGAAAATTGTGGCTGTCTGGAAGTTGAAAATGTGAAGTACTTTTCAGTTAAAATTGCAGGTATTTTTCATTGTCAGGGAGCTGTGCTTCTAATGGCATAACAGTTTGTTATGAGTTTAGTTTTTTTTATCTGTTTTTTTCTGAAAAGCACTTTTCTGGTTTGATTTCATGTGTCCAGGATCTGTGATGGGGCTGGGGAAGGCAGGCTCCAGGCTGCTGGTAGGATTGCAAGTCATGCTGTATACCCCTATTGTGAGCAAGGCTGCTTGAAATGCAGCTGAATTCTGTAATTCATGTGTGTCCTGTCGCTGTGGTTTGTGATGGGAGGAGAGTGCTTGTGGCTGTGGCTTTGCAGATGACAAAGATGGCAGGTGTTTACCTTGTGCCTATTTTTTGAAGTCCTCTATCACTGCTTCTAGTCCACTTTGAGTTAGGGTATATCTGGTTTTTAACTACTGGAGAAAGTATGGTGATAGCTGTACCCCTGGAGCTATCTCCTCCAGTATGTGTACTCCCTTGGAACTGGATTGGCTAACAGCTTATTCCCCTTCTGTACTGATGGCTCCCCTGATGAGCAGAGACAAATCCATTGAAGGCAGTTGCTTTCATAAATTATTCAAACCATTAAAAAAAATAATCCGGCTCCTGAATGCCTCTTCAAATGACCTGCCTCTCCAGCACTTGCTTGTGTGCCAGAGGGAGTGTGCTGTGTGCATCCTGGCCCCGGGGAGGCCCTGAGGTGGAGCAGAGCTGTGACTGAATTCCCAGAGCCACTTGACTAGAGGGCAGGTGATCAAGTAGGAGAGAATTCATACTCTCTTGTTGCTTTTTCCTTTTTCTAGCTGATTTGCAGTGGAAGTTTCTCCAGTGCAGTGGAAATGCGATGTTATTAACAGTGTGGGAAGGGAAATAAACCAGCTGAGAGCTTCCTCTGGTCCAGCCGTAGATGGACTTGGGAATGCCAAAGCAGCATCTGCACTGCTCAGCAAGCACACGTGGCTCGTGGTTACCCTCTGGAGTTAAGTGTGCTCCCATGAAAGCCGTGGGGCGCAGGGAGCAGCCGTGGGCAGATGTTGATATGAGCACAGTCACTGCTGGATGCAGAGCCAGGTGTGTGCCTACCTGGGCAGGAGGAGAGTGGCCCCACGCAGGCAGGGCGGGTGGTTTTCCAAAAGCTGCTGTTGTCAGTGGCAGTACGCCCCAGGGCACTTGGCCGGCGGGTCCAGGAATGGCAGAGGCAGAACTTCCCCCGTAGAAAATGCTCTGGGTTTACCTGGAAGATGCCCTCGGGGGAACAGCAAGACAAGGACTTGTCTGAAGTGAGTGCAGGAGAGGGTGCTGGCATGGGAAGGGATGAAATGCTGCTCAGCAGAAATATGCTGGATAATGGATAGTTTTATTTGTGAAACCTCGGTGTCGATGCTCATACAGGTGTGTGCAGCGACTTTTGGGCTGCCAGGTACGGGCACGGGATGCCCATGTACTCCGTGTACCCGTGCCGTCGGTACGGGTGTTTGATGGCGAGCCCGGGGCTGTGCCTGGCAGCAGAGGGCACCAGAGAGTTTCTGCAGCTTCCGCCGCCGGCCGGTACCTCGCGGCTTTTGAGCAAACTAGGCTCGCAGGTTCTTGGCCAAAATTCTCAGGTTTTTACCCATTTTTGTGTGTTATGTTCTTGAGGTGCACTGGGTATATGTTTCAGGAGCTGTAAATGGAGAAATACTGCTTATTCGAGGATGTGGTCTTGCCACTTAATGAGAGGACTTGGTTATAATTCCTTATGGTTATAATGTCATAGTAAAAAATAATTATCTCATCAGATAATTTCTCAGTGGAAAAACTTTTTTGTGCAAATACAGAAACGTAAAATGTTTCTTGTTACTTGAAGAAAGGAATCTTCTGTGTTCAGCTCCTCAGTATTCCTACCTGTCTGCTATCTGCTGTGATCTGTGAGTTTACCTAGATCTGGTATATATAAAAGAAAAAGGGGTAATTCCAATAAAATCATCTAAAGAAAACCTTTAGATCTTAAGTATTTCAGGCACAACTCCTGTGCTGAGCTTTTCTCTTCCTAAAACCAGGTGTCATGGCTTTCTCTTGGTCCTTCCCCACCCCCGCTGGATTTTGGAACTTGTTAAGATATTTCGGGAGTGTGAAATGGCATAAGAAGATCTGTGCATACATCAGCCCCTCAGCTTCAGGGGCTGATGTAGGCATATTCTGTTAGAGCATTCATTTAACCTTTGCAAAAAAAAAAAAAGATGGCCTCAGGGAGGAAAAAAACCCATATTTACACTTCCATCTGTTTTGGAGGATTAAAATATCCTTTATGCTCTGGGAGACTTCCAAGAGAGCAAAAATACAAAAGGAATCCATCTTGCTACCCTTTATTAGAATATAACATGGTAAAGGAAGGTGGAGACACTGGAGGTGGGGTTTGAGGTGTAATTTTTAACTCCTTTTTTCACCCACAGGCACTTCTTTGCAGCTATCTATGATGTGAGTCATTATCTCTAGCAGCTCTTTGGTAAAGCCTTGCTGCATTTCTTGTAGAGTCAGAAGAAGTGTGAGCCTTTCTTTGTGAAATAAAACACTAGTAGCAGGGAGATGGGAGGTCTGTAAAATGACTCTGGGATTTGGTATGGAGGAGTGAGATTTGGGGATGCTTAGGCACAATGGATTGCAAGTTTGGCTTTACTGTGAAGGGTAAGGTAAGGTTTTGTTTTCTTTTCAGAAGCTGATGTTCCTTTATCCTTGTGTAATTGGACACTTGTGCTTTGCTTTAGTCATGGGACACGAGAATTGTGTGACAGTGAGGTCAAAATCTTGATTCTCTTTGAGAAAAACTCTTAATGGATGTTAGTACAGGCAGAAAGGTGAAACCCAGAAGGCTCGTGCTAAAATAAAGCCAGGGAGCAAACATAGCGAGTGTGCTCTGGAGCATTCCTTTTATTTGCTGTGTATTCTTATTGTGCTTCTCCCTTCTTACTGTGCAAGAATAGGGAAAGTCACTAGGGGAATGGTTATTGGGATAAAATGATAGTGACTCTAAGAGCTTCTGCCTTAGAACATTGTGTTTACTGCTCTCCATAAAACTTGGTTGGAAGCATCTCCTTATAATTCTAATCTTCTTTAATGATGCATGTTTTGGCGGTTTGTTTCCCTCATCTCTTTGAATCTGAAAGTGACTAAGCAAAACATTAGAATTAAAAAAAAATTGAAACTTCTTAAGCTCCACTAAGTGCATGCACAGACAGTTTCTCTAAGTGTGTTTAAATGATTCTGAAAAACCTTTTTAGGTTAATAGAGTTTCCTCTTGTCAAGCATAAACTTCTTTTCAGCCTCGATGTTAACTGCTATCCAAGGGGCTCCCATAATTTTATGGAGACTCCTTGAGATGAATGTTTTTGAGGATGATGCATGTTACTGATCTGAATTTGTATATGGTGGTTTTGAAGGCATGTTGTCTGTAAGAGCACATTTCCACGAGCACAGATTTCCCAGAGTGTCTGTGCAGAGCAGGTTGGTTCCTGCAGCACTGAGTACCTGGGCACATCTGCCTCTGTACCTGCCCACAGGTGGAGGGATCCCAAAGCAGGCTAACCCAGAACCTCAGCCATCCCAGTCCCCTGCGGAGGAGTTGAGCTGCTCTGGGCAGAAATGTGAAGGGGTCATTGTGGGGGTTGTTGAAGCACTCAACTTATCTGACTCGGCAGTACTGGGAGGCACATGCCTTCAGGGCTCAGTAAGGATGTTGTTCCATGTATAGCTGCCCTGAGGAGAGTGCAGGTAGCTTGGATGGAGTGAGGGGGTGGAAAAGAGGATGGATGAACATTAACTGATAGCCAAATAGTGGTTCCCTCAAGAGCAGGGGAAGAATCAGATTGGGATGTGGCTTTGAGGAAGAGGCTTCTCTGCTTTCATGTTGGAGTGTGCCGGTATTCCTGTAGCCAGGATTACAGGAGCTGTTCATCAGCTCTTTCACATATGTGAGGCAGAAAAGTGGCAGCACAAAGGGAATGGTTCTGTGCTTCTTACAGAAGCAAAATTATCTTGTGCAAGACTGTTCCAAAGAGAACCAGTCGGGCTATTTTGAAATGCAAAGTTTGCCTGCATGTGACAAGCCTGGCATTCACGCACTTGCATAACAAGTGTTACTAAATTTTATATGTGGGGAGGCGGTTTCAGCTTTTATAATAAAAATAGAGCCATGTAGGCCTTAGTAGTTCCATTGTTCTTTCACATGTGCCTGTGCTCTCCACCCCCTTCTTTTGGAGCTTAAAATAGGTAAATAATATGTCATGTCACTGGCAGAAGCTAGTTTGAGACTTACATTCAAAACTGTTTCAAAAGTATAGAGCAAATGTGATTCCAGACTCAAGTGAACAAGTGGGACTGCTCCAAAGTAATGTGATTTTTTTTTTTTTTAAAGAGGCTGATTTTCCTTGAGATTTTTTGCTGGAGTTTTTAAGTCATCAGAGCTTTTGTTGTCCTCCAGAAGAAGGGCTGGAAGCTTGCCTTTTCATGCTGAGATTCAAATGAAAGATGATAATTATATGTCTACAGATGCTTGAGCTTTAAGAAAATGCAAAATACTGCAAGTTGGCAAAACCATGGGAAAGAGCTAATTCTGGATGTCTGAGGGATTCCAGAGGTCAGGAAAAGGGTGTCTTAAGCCTCAGATTGTTTCAATGGCTGTTGTTCTGCCAAATTGTCTTTGTACTAACTTGTGATTATGATTAACATAGCTGTCATTATTAGCATCACTTTCTTAGGATTCCCTTTTATTCTCCAGAGAACTGTTACCAGCTTTAAGGTTTTCCTCATCTTGGAAGGTGCTGATGTTCTCTTTAGGTTTTGGCCAGTCATGTTTGGCTAGATGAGATGTGGCGCTTTTAATCATTTTTGATTTTGTAGCAAGGAGAATTTTGGTAGGTGTTCACAAATGAACTCCCCTTCATCCCCAGTCACTGCTGTGGTTATGACTGGGCTCATTCCTCTTTTAAGCACCACTTGGTCCTTTGAAATTTCCCTTTGTTGCCCTAAATGTAGGTTTATTATGCCCTGCTGCTGTAGTTGGGTCACCTCTTGGGCACAACAGCCTCGCTGCATTGGGTGGCTCTCTGTCAGTCTGTCGTGGCCCTATGTATCCAATACTGTCTGAGTGCTCCTCCTTTTAATCAGTCCATTTCAGGGTGAGAATATCTGGCAGGCACAACTCTAGACTGATTCAAGTCTGCTTTCTGTGCTCAAAGGTTAGAATCATAGAACCGTAGAATGAGTTGGAATGGACTCATCAGGATCATCGAGTCCCAGCTCCTGGCCGTACAAAGAACATCCCAAGAATCTCACCCTGTGCCTTAGAGCATTGTCCAAACTTGCCTGATTGATTTGCTGGAGGGTTTTTATGCTCTCAGCAGTGTCTCGTTTATTATTGTCTTCTGTCATCTGAATCATCAGGATTTCCTTCCTTTAACCCATCTGCAGACACTGATGTGAGACAGGAATCTGGTATTTTACTGCTTGTCTTTGTGTCTATTTCATTCCAATTTGTGGATAGGTTTTCCAGTGACTTTTAACAGTATTCCGTTCTTTTGAAACTTTTCCTCAATTTTACTGATTTTTTTTTCTGTTTTTTTCCTGGTTTTTTTTTTCTGTTTTTTTCCTGTTTTTTTTTTTCTGTTTTTTTCCTGTTTTTTTTTTCTGTTTTTTCAATTTTACTGTTTTTTTTCAATTTTACTGGTTTTTTTTTTCTAACATACCAGTCATGTTGGTACTGATTTTCCCTTGCAAAGATACCATGTTTTTCTGGAATACTTCCTGCTAGCTGAGTTTTCAGGCTGCAATTAACCATTATAAAGTTCCCTCAGTGTTTCTACTGCTGCTTTGACATGTAGTGTCTGTTCTCTGGGGTCCCAGTTATTTTGTTTTGCTGCTGTAATTATGTTCTTAATTGGGGTTCTGCCTTCTTCCATTCTTTGCCCATTTTCTGATTCTTTCACCAGTTTGTTCAGTTACAATGCCTGCTCCCCAGGAAGTCTCAGCTGGTCTGTGTTATTTTCCTGTGTAGCTTGTTTCATTTTCCCAGTAGCTGTATGGATCCCAGGAGCACTGGTTGTGTTACCTGCAGAGCAGGATCCAGCAACTGGGGCTCTACAGACCCCTGGGGCTCACCTGGAGCTGCTCACTTAGTGGCATTTGCAAATTAGACTGCTTATTTGTCTGTTGGAATCTGAGCCTGATTCCGAGTATTAAGTTTCTTAAAAGCTTTACAATGTTTTTTATTTATTGCCTTCCAAACAGAAGAGTTTTAATATTGGTCAGGTGCATTTTAGTCACCAAGAGCTGCTGTAATTGCAGTGTGAAGAACTGTCTGTATGGATGAGCTCTGTATTCCTCATGGCCTGCTGCCTTCAGCTGGAGCCCTTCTGTGCTGTGCTCCTGTGCAGGCTCTGTGCAGAGCTCTTCTGCCACTGGGGGTGGGCAACCCGGGGTCAGAGCAAGTGGCCGCAGTGCAGGGCTGTGTGAGGCTGCTCCACTGGGACGGTGTCAGCTTTCCTTGTTTAAGTAAACAAATGCATGTAAGTAAACAGTCTCAAATATCCAGTCATTTGGGTAAACTCCAGCTTCACCTTCAGCACCACAAGCTTGGCTGCACAGCTCAGTCTGACTCACTCTGTCCTGCTTTTAGAGCAGGCAGAGATGGCGGTAATCTGTTCAGTAAAGGCAGAATTTCCTTACTGAAATTTGTAATAAACTTAATTATGCTCTAGTGCTTAAAAATAGAAATAGGTTTTTAAAATTATCTGTGCCACCTTCACAGTTTTCATTTTCTGTAGACAAGAGGGTTCATCCAGGGTATTTTGGCACTAAAAATTTGTAATATTACTAAGGTTTCCTTAAAATAACATTTCCCAGGTATGGATTGATAATCCAAATCTGGGAGAATAGCTGTAAATATTAGCACTGTACATCAAGCAATTCAAAGCAGCCTCAGCATTTCTTTATAATCACAAAGTTTTGCTTTCTTCTAAACCTTGGTGCTTAATTCTGAACATAACTGCAGTTGAAGCACATGCATTTATGTGCATTTGCTGGTAGGAATAATCAGTCCAACAAGATGTCTTGTTTATTCTTGTTTCACCTTTGTGGCATTTTGTATTGGATACATGGAGCAGCCAGTGTAATGAACGCTGCAAGTGCTAATTGTTCTGTATTGATACTGTCACAAAATAGTTCCTTAAATTCAAAAAGTATCAGCCTTTGAACGACTTGGTTGGTAAATCTGAGTGTCTGGTGGTTTTTTGTGTGTCTCTTGTTGATGCTTTCAAGAAATCTTGGATCATTGTCCAGCTGAGTGTGCTGCAGCCTTGAGAGGGAAGCACCAGAGCAGTCAGGGTCCTGGTTTTACTCAAGCACCCATTTCCTCCCTTCAGGCAGAGGCTCTGCTGCAGTTCCACTTGCTGACATTGTACCTTGTGTGAGGTTCATGTGTTCCTGCAGGATGCTCTTTGTCCCAGTCTAGAGAACAGAACCATGGAATGGTTTGCATTGGAAGGGACCTTAAAGACCATCCAGTTCCACCCTCTGCCCTGGGCAGGAACAGGTTCCTCTCTGCCCTGTCTGTCTGAATCACTGCTGATACTGTGCAGCTTGATTTTATGGTTCAGAACAATAATAACAACTGCTTCAAAATACTTCTGTCAGCCTGCAGGGGTTAGTTGTAGCCAGTCTCTTCCAAAGCCCACGGCTCCCATTTTTCCCTGAGTGGTTTTGATGGAGTGCCACAGGCTTGCCTGTGGGCAGGAGCTGTGTGGGAGCAGGAGGCTCTTGCCCCCAGCAGGGACAGAGCTGCAGGGAATGATCTCTGCTCTTATGGGCAGGGTTTAACTGAGCACATTCAAACACTCATTTTCAATGTGTCAGTAGCTTGCTAGAGTTCTGAGCTTTCAATGAAGACAACTGCACTAGAGGTTTGTGGAGCTGCTGTTGTTACCCATTTAAATGACAAATTCCTTCTGCAGTGCTCTCTGGCTGTATAGCTGTAGGCCATTAAATCTGATGTCTTCTTTTGCAGTGACCCATATGTGAAACTTTCCTTATATGTAGCAGATGAGAACAGAGAACTTGCTCTTGTGCAGACAAAAACTATCAAGAAGGTAAGTACATACTCTTTGTAATTCCTTGGCTTTGGAAGGATTAAGAACACTGGAACACAAATAATGCAACGCTAATTAAAATCATTACATGCATGTATAGCAACTGGATAACGTGGTTTTCTCCAAACCAAAATCAGAGAGCAGGTGCCTGCACCTCAGTGTGTCTGGCCTGGAGACAGCACCTAACATGTTGCATATTTTTCCCTAAAGCTTGGCTTATCAAATCCCACTGCATCATTCACAGGTTCTTTTTTCAAATTCATGTTTCTAAGAAAGACATGCTGAAATAAAGGACTGAGAAATTCTGATTTAATTATCATTTATCTGACTTAGTAAAAATGATCATTCTGTTCAAAATTTCAATTTTCAAAATATTTCCTAATATGGGAATTTAAAACAATGAGATGACAGAAGATATGCTATAAGAAAAGCCTGGGACTTCTTACATTTTAATTAGAATGAAAAGTTCTATTTGACTTTTTTATTTATTTTAAGTTTTATTTCTTTTCTCAATTTTAGTTCACACAAAATTCCACCAGTGGATATTTGTCATTATCAGAATCCTAAGGTTCTGTAAGGATTTTTTTTTTTTATTTTGCTGGTATTGGTGGCAGAGAGGAAAGTAGTCATAAGCTGTATGAAAAGTAAGGGAAGATAATGAGTTGTCATTTTTTATGAAGGTATTTAGAATCAACAGGGGTTCAGTTGAAATAATTGCTGTAGAACAGAGTAATGAGGAGAATTTTGTTATTGAAAGCACAAACTGGAATGATGCAGTTCTAAAATCAGGACATTGGGTGTCATGAGAAAGCCAAGGTGGAATCCTGGAGGTGTGGAAGATATGAGCAGAACTGTCCCAGAACCAGGGCATGTTTGATGTGGAAAAGAAATTTTTCAAAGACTTCCTGGTTAGCTGTCGGTGCTTGTTTTATTCCCAGGACTGCATCTGCCTATTTTCACTGTTTCTTCTCACTTTCAATTAAAGCCCAGACATTCTCAGTCATTTCTATAGTAATGGTACTAACTCCTGTGTTGGAAAGTTCTAGGTGGTAATTTCTGCTTTGAATTTTTAAATTTCATCTCAAGGCAGAGTTCTCCCTGTGCAAGTTGCAATCCTCTCTCTGTTTTGTAAACAGCAAACATAGTTAGCATATCCCAATTTTGAGTTAAAATCATGAATAAAAAATACTGAGTACAGTGAATCTGAGGAATGGATGACTAGAAGTTACCTCTTTCAGCTCTGTGTCTAACCCTTCACAAGTTTCTCACTTTTCTCCTCAGTTTTGTGTTTCTCAGATGAATAGGTAACTTTGTACAGCACTGGCTTGCAGGAGTGCTTTTGGGAAAGCAGAAGGAGCTGCAGTGTCCCCTTTTTGTTCTCCTTTTCCATGACCTGTGCCACTGTTGGATCTGTATCCTACTGCACAGCTGGACTGTGCCTCTGGAAGTGCTTCATTACAGCCAAAGGGATTTACATGCACATCGTTTTCTTGCTCTGAAAAAATAAAAGTCACCAGCAGAAAGTCAGCTTCATGTGCCATGACCTACCTGGGTTGAGTTTCTGAGGCTTTTTATTTCAATTTATCTCCCTCCATAGTTAATCCAGCTGTGAGGTTTGATGAATGCTTTGTACTTTGTTTTTGACCTGTGTTTGGAATGCCCTGCTGGAAAGGCTCTCCCTGAAGTAGGGAAAGCTGGATTTGCTGTTTGCTGGCTTCCAATCCTGTAACATGGTCAGTGTGTTCTTTAAATTCCTGCTGGGATTTAAAAGTTCAGGTGAAGATTATCCAGTTCCTTAGTTTCTTCACCTTGACTGCACTGAGCTCCAAAGACGTCTACCTTTCCCATATGGAATATTAAAAATAGTTTTCCATCTCTGAGAATGCCCAGTCTCTCACATTGTTCCAGTGTTCAGAAGCATCATTTCTCTCCATGCCCTCCTTTTCAGTGTAGGGTTGAAAACCCTTTTTGAACACCTGAGGAAGGTCTAGCTCAGCTTGACTCCTGGCAATCCTTTATGTGAGCAATGCTTACCCTTTTTTAGGAGGTAGCTCTTTTTGAGGTTGAGTTTTTGTTATTGTTTCCCTGCTCATGTCCTGGTTGGAACTATTGCTGCAATTCCTTCTTTGCTGGCACTCAGATGTTTGCACTTTCTGGCTTGGCCCACTAAGAGTGGGACCTGTAAAGGTGGAAGAAATTTCTGTGAGTTACCAGGCATTTACTCTGCTGCCTTGTCCATCAGATTTCCCTGAACTCTGTGGTTAAGCAGCATTTGGAATTAATGGATTATCAATGGGCAGTAGTGCCCTCAAAACCAGTGCTAAGCCAGCTCTTTATTTGGTAATTTGTGCATGCCCTCTCTGCCTAGCAGCAGTAGCATTTGATGAATATTAGTGTTTAAAATGTAACTTGTTTTCCTTAGTGCTTCATTTTAATAGTTTGTTGTTTTTTTTTTTTTACTGAATACATTGTGCTCCTTCAGGGAAAAAAGCTGAAGGTTTCTCCCTGCCCACAAGCCCATCCCTACCCTTCCCCTCATTGATTCACCTGCCCTTTACAGTGGTCTTTTCTTTCAGGAAGTATTTCCTGCTCTGCCCCGAGCTCCTGTTTTCCCACTTGGTAGAGAGATGCAGTATAGTCAGCCCCCGTGTCCTGCACATGAGGAATCTGTTGGATCTAGAGCAAGGAGTAAGATAAACAGCCAAGATTCCCCTTCTCTGCTAGAACAGAATTGTTGTGGGTGTAAAGCCAATTTTTCCTGTCAGCTCTGCCCATAAATCTCTGCTGTGTGAGAGCATGAGGGAATGATTTGGCATGAGCACAAAAACATTGGACATATTGTCCAATTGTTTTTATACTTACCCAAGCTTGAATTGTCCAAATTACTGTTTGTAGTTCTCATCTCTTTTATCAGTTTATGATGTCATGCTTGAGCTCACTTCAGCTTGCAGTTTATGTGCACGTTTATTCTGTGCATTTTAGTCAGGTTGTTAAAATTAAAATCCTTGGGCTGAGAGGAGATTGGAAGAATATCTTAACCTATTCACACCTTTTCTTTCCATTTTGTTTTGTTTTTTTCTTTTTATTTCATAGTATAAATCTGAGCATATTTTTGTAGCCCTAAAGTTACCTTTGTGTTTAAAAAACACTTTCATTTATACCCAGGTGAAAATTAGTCTTGAGAATGAAATGTCTTCAGGTTTTATTTCTGTAGGTTCTCAGTGATTTGTCTTTTAATCATCAAATTATATTTAGTGTCTATTTTAGGATCACCTCACTCAATTGTCCTCCCACATTTGGTTTACTCAGTAGAGTATTTCTAGTTGACAATATATTTTTTAAAATTTAATTTATTACATGTTTTTCTTTCTCTTTTATTTCCCTAGAAAACTGTCAATTGCACGTTTGTTTTTGTAATTGCACACCAGAAAGCTTAAAGAAACATTAGTATGTAAATATTGTTATTTCTTTTACAGACACTGAACCCTAAATGGAATGAAGAGTTTTACTTTAGAGTAAGTTTCTCTTTATTTGTGGTCATTAGCCACAGTTTCATTGGGAATGCCGACTGGGACACACACACACCAAACAACTTTTCTGGGGTTTGCAGCCAAGTAATTCAGATCTAAAATCTCAGGAGGAGGAAACGCACAATATTGCTGCAAAACCTCTGGTATAGTTCCTAGATGCTCTGTTAACACATCTTGAAAGTCCTCAGCAATAATGGGACCTATAAAGTAATTTACACCCTATATTGTGTGTCGCAGTTCTCAAAAGTGGGAAAGTCCCATCTCCAGCCCAAAGAATTATCAATGCATTGTGGTATATTGTTTCTAAATTTTCTTAATTAGACGTGCTGGTCATAGTAACCTGGCTTGCAAAGGTTTCTGAAAAACCATATCAACTGGATCAAACACTATAAAATTTGTTATTATTAGCAGTTTTTTTGTCTTTCTGACAGAGTCCTTTTTATGTTTGATTTTGTCCTTTTAAATGTTGGCAGTCTTTCTGCTTCAATTTAAGTAAATAATTTTCTGGGGGTATATCTTCTGTTTTCAGGTGTTAGGGAGACTTCTGTTGGGTGTTCCAAGAGTGTGTGTGCTCAATGGGCTAGTGATGGTGAGCAAGAAATGGCCAATCAGAAACATATCTGAATGTGAAATTCTGAAGGGAATGCAGCAAAACTCCTGCTCTTTATAAATCAATCAATCATTCAGGGAACCCTGATAGTCCAGCCTGGGGCTGGAGTCCTCTGCCAGGGAAATGCAGTAACTGAGGAGAGCAAATAAAAGCTTTTATGTCAACTTCCAGGCTCTTCCCAGTTGCAGTAAGGTTCTGGTGCTCCAGTTCAAGTAAAGATTTACATCAGACCTGTTGTCCTGTCCTGTTTATCTTGGTTTGATTGCTGCCTGATCTACTGCCCAGGTATTGTTATTGTGCAGCTACTGAACTTGCAGTGACATTTGGATTTTCCCACAGGTAAACCCAACCAACCATCGGCTCCTGTTTGAGGTGTTTGATGAAAACAGACTGGTGAGTGCTTGTCTTCGTTGTGTTACACTGATCACTAGGCTCTGTGTGCCACAGCTGACAGAAATACAGCACAGCTCGACAGTGTCTTTAGCCTGTTGTTTCAGTCAGTGTGCCTAGGAGCACAAATAGATGCGTAAAAAGCATTTGAGTTTGGGACTAAGAGGGCACTAAAGTAGTGCTCTTCTGGGTCAGACCAAAATGGTCCTCACCCAGCCCTCTGACAGTGAAACCCTCACTGTGTCCTTCTGTAGGCCTCTCCACTTCAAACCAATAAAGTCCTGGCCTCCTTAGTCACTGGTGAAGCAGCTGCTTCAGTCCCTGATCATTTTAGTGTCCCTTTCCAGCCCTTGAATGCTTCTGCATCTTGCTTTGGGAGGTGGTTTCCAGAGCTGCGCCTTGTGTGCACAGCCTGTGTGTGAAGGTTTGAGGTCATGCAGAATGATGCTCTGTTGGGTTTCAGTTCTCTGCCTCACAATGCTCACGTGTTGTTGGTGTGTTTAGTCTTTGGCTGATGCAGTAGCTCTTCTGGAGGAAGTTTTCACCATCTGACTGCTGCTATAGTTGTGATCCATGGGAAAAGGGACAGTGACACTCCGTACATATGGGGTTAACTATGCCAGTGTGGCGGCACACTGGTGGATGGATGTTGGGGGTTTGCCTTTTGAACATTGTAACCCCGTCTCTCTGTTCATGAGATCAGGACTGAACATCTGGGCTGGGGGCACTACAACCTTTACTATACTTGTTTACTCTCTGAAAATTAGGATCAGAGTTGCAAAGATGCTTTCATTTAAAAAAGATGGTGTAGAAGCATCTGTCTTCAACAAATAGATTCTATCTGCCTAATAAATAAAGAGCAAAAGAAACCATAGAAGCTGTAATCTGGGGAGGAAGAGGACTTGGCAGCCAAACGACTGGATCTTTCTTCAGGAGGAAGTAAATTTGTGAACCAGTAGCACTGTGCCTCTCCAGTGGGCTGACCAGGAGCATATTTATTTGTATACAATTATCACAGTGACCACTTGCACTATTCAAACTGCCATGTGCCACTGGAATGCAAAAGTGTCTCAGGGACAGGGAGGTGGGTTAGAGAAAAAAAACTCATATGCACTGACAGCTGGGAAATTAATAGGTTTGGGATACTCATTTCAGACACATTGCTTTGGATTTTCAAGCTTGGGCATCCAGTACTGGCCTTACCCTGGCAGTTTCAGCACTTTTTATTGTTGAAAAGATTTTTGTGTATTTTCCTTCTGGTCCTACCTCCCAGGTCAGTCTGTCCTTGGGCCTGGAACCTCCTGCCAAGGCAGCCCCTGGGGTTATTAGCCATGGTTTTCCTTGCAGATGGTCTATGGCAAGGTGACTACTTTGGGGGTTTGGAGTAGCAGGTTTTCATTAGGTTGTGTTTATAGAATGAGGAGATACTGAACTGATTATTTTGCTTTTCTCTCACATACTTACTGTCAATACTTAAATGGCTTTTATTGGAAGGCCATTGTTCCTCCTTTTTGTAACCAAATTACCAGAGTGGACTCTGTCTCTGCAGGTGTCCTTGCCTTTCTATTCACTAATCTAAACATAGTAAATATGATGCAGCTTCACTTTGGGTGCAGAGACCATCTTCTTGAGTAATGTGTTTTAGCTGAAAAATAAGGTATTATTTTACCTTAACAGCTGCGCTTCTACAAGGCAATCTCCAGGACCATTGCTGTGTGGAAGCTGTTCACATTTTTGTTGTGTCTCATAATCCACATAAACATTGTGGGGTTGTGCTGGCTGCTGGCAGTTTGACCCATTTGAGCTGTCATTGCTCTTGGGATTGGTAATTTTCTGTCTTTTGAAAGCAAGCTGCTTGCAAGCAGAGTTCGGATGTTTAGGTGGAGGACTGACCCGCCACATACAGGTTTTCAGAGCTGTTGACAAGATTTAGGCTTTCCAGTTCTCCCAGGGAACAGCTGTCCAGGCTCTGAGATGGAGTTGCACTTCTGGTTAACCAGAGTTTCTTTTCTGATATGTGCTAAGGGGTGTGTGCACCCTTCACTGAGAGTGCCCTCAGGGCACTATTTTTGTTGTAGCAGAGCTGATTGTGGGTGGTTGGTTCACATTCTGGTGTATCCTGTCTGCCTGTCCTGCTCTCGGGGTGTAACTGTGCTTCGTGCTGGCAATGCCACGTGTGGTGGCATTGCTGACTCCCTTGTTGGAGGCAGCCAGGAGCAGGCAGTTCTGTGCAGGGTCTGGGGCAGATCAGTACACACAGACATGCAACACCCAGCTCTGCTTTTCCCTCACCTGTACTTCCTGGTAAATCTGGAAAAGGAGCTTTGTGTCTGCACGTTTCTGCTGGTTTTACTGTGTGGGATTTTTGCCATATGTACGATTGCTTTGTTTGTAATTTGTAGTTACTCAAAGGGGAGTGCAGATTATATTGCTGTTGGGGCTTTTTAAAGACAAAAGTTTTTTGCTTAATTGTGTTACGAACATAGTTAAAATTGAAAGCGTAACCATGTTGTATTTATTCCTGTTCTGCCATGACAGCCCAGAGCTGTAACACGTTAAAATGTTATGCTTGGAAGAATTTTCCTCATTTGCATGTGGTGTTGACTTAAGCTTTTAACGCAAAATGGAAGTGGTTTTGTTGTAGTTACATTTTTCTGCAAGTGCTTTCTCCAAGCGTGCCCTGTGAATCAGATGTGGTTTAGATTTATGGCAGCGCTGAGTGCATTCGCTGCCTCAGTCAGCTGCGCGAGCTCTCCTGCTGGGGCCACTCCTCCCTGATGGAAAAGGAGCAGCTGGGAAGGTGCTGTTTCAGCCTCTTGCTGGCATAAAAAAAAAAAAAAAAAGGAAAAAACAAACTCCTCGCACACTTACATTGGAGAGGGGGAACCAGGCCACGTGACTCCCACCATCCTACCCTATGTCACCGTGTGTGTAGGAGCGCTGACTGCTCCTGCCCAATCATGCCTGGAATGCTGCTTGCCACTTGGGCTATTTCTGCTATCTGTCGCTCCCAGGGCTGCAGTGCTAACCATTTGGCAGATGGGACACTTTTTCTCGGACTTTATGTCTTTGGTTTTTAACTTCTGGCAGTGCCTGAATTGTTGCTGTTCTCCCTCTCCTTTTCTCCTCTCTGTAAAACCATGGCCCATCGGCTGCGGTTTCATTTTGGCTCTGGGAGAAGCAACACAGCCCCCGAATCGGAGATCCTCGCCCAGGAGAGAGAAGATGACTTTTTCATGGCATTCCACACCTTGCCGAGGAGAAGCAGCCCTCACGCGTTCTCGCGGCATGGAGCGGACTGTGGCGGCAATGGAGATTTGCACGAAGCGGGCTCCTTGAAAAGGAGCACATCCATGTTTATCCCGCAGCTGCTGAGCGGCCTCGCCACGCGCCCCACCAGGAGCTCGTCCATGCAGATCTCGCTGCAGCGCAAAGCTGCCGAGGGCTGCGCGGCCCTGGAGTGTCCGGTGGAGACAGCTCCCTGTGAATTCTCTGACTTCAGGGAGCGTTACGCAGCCTCTGTTGGAAAGCGCTCTTCTCCGAGCGCTCCACAGGTGACTCCTGACGGTTCTTCACCCAGGCTGACGGAAGAGTTAGGGCAGCAGACAGATGGAACTGTTTGCTGTAACCGTAGAATATTTTGTAGCATTCCTACCAATAACCAGAGTGAGGAGGCTCTGCTGACTGCCCAGCGAGAAGAAGCAAGTGAAGCTTCAGGTTTAAACATAAGTGGTCTGAGGATTCAGCATCGGGCCTCAAGTGCAGATGTGCCTCAAGTTACTCTACTTCCCTTTGGTCCTGAGGCTCCAAATAATGCTCCCAGCCCTGAACCCCGGCGTTGGTCCTTGCAACATGTGCCAGACCTGTCAGCAAATTCTGGGAAAAAGTTCTTTGTTCTCCAGTTACAGCAGCCACAGGCGAGCAGTACGGGCACAGGAGGTGGAGGTAACTTTGGCTTTACTGGAACCAAAGGGGACAGATTGGTCAGGTACCCTCGGATACGGCTGGAAAGGAGCACTTCCTACCCTGTCCAGCCACCAGCAGAAGGAGTTAGCCCCACAGGTGACGGGCTGAATTCAGAACTGCCTGGAAACAGCAGGAACAGGGCAGAAATACCTAGAAGCAATTCAGTAGAGCGGATGCCTCAAGGGCAGGGATGCTTGTTTAAAATCAGACCAGATCAAAACATGAGGCAGCAGCACTTCAGGATTCTTGTGACACGTGGGCCTGAAGAACAAACTCAGGGTGTTGGTGAGGAGGGTCGTGGCACCCCTGGTCCTACGGCAGCCGGCACCGCAGTAAGTATGATGCTGGGTGTGCTGTGCTGCTAACGTGTGTGTGCTGGTGAAACACACATTGCCTTACAAAGGCTGCCACTCTGCAGCCAACTGCAGCACGTCCATTGTGTGTGCTGGAATGTTCTGCATTGCTGTGGGGCAAGCCACAAATCATCGTCTTTATTTCTAGGCTAATGTAACTTCTCTCTCAGTTATGATTACATCCAGTGTAATATTTTCAGATCGTAGTGTCACATGTTTCTTAATTCACTGTTACGTCAGCTGGAAAGATTTTTTTTTTTTAAATCAGAGCATTTAAATAGCAAATTAAATGTTCCTGTTAGTTTAGTTGGCTGAGACCTTGCTGCATGAAGAACTCTTCATGCGCTCTGGTTTTAAAAACAAATACTTTGGCACTTTCTATGTGTAATTGACACATGTGTACCTCTACACACTTTTAAAATATGTATTGTAATGAAATAGTTGTTAAGACTGTGGGAATCTTAGGGTAGTTTCAATTAAAATGCTGACTTAGTTAAGGTACCAAGAAGTCTAGGGAAAAAATAATCTTATAGTAATTCTTCTTTCTTCCTCCTGGAAGTGAAAAGCATGTCATGCTTTTTGTATACCATAAGTCCTGATCCAAGTCCAAGTGCAAGTGGCTTGGCACAGCTCAGTTAACAGTCTTGTTTGGATTTGCCTTGATTTGGCGTTAGGATAGCAAAATTAATCTTCTGGGTTTGCTTTGTTACAGCAGGTGAGGATTGATGGTTGATGCTTTTCAGCCACTTTTTCAAAGCCCAAAGTAGGAAGGAAACCACAGGGTTTAGATTAGTCATTTGCTTAAATTGCTTTGCTGTGCAATCCAACACGGCCCACTCGAGTTCCCAGCTCAGGGATGCTGTATTTAGCAGAGCGAGCTCTGCCTCCAGCTGTGGCATGGTCGCTGAGGAGATTTCAGGCTCCACTGCTCCTGGACTCTCAGGCACTGAAATGCAGCACAGGGACAGCTGCTCCCTGCAGCAAGGCCAGGGGTTACTCTGCAGCTTTCCCATGGAAAAGCTGGTAAGCTCTGTATTTTCCAACCTTCTTTGGAGCTCTTCAAACAGTAAAATAAAAAGAAGTGCCTTGCCAGTGCAGGTTTGGTTCCAGGACATGTAAGGGAGCAGGAAAAAGTATATCTCATTTTCCTTTTCCTCTTTATTATCCCTTACTCCTTTCCAAAATCAGCTGTTCATGGAGATCCACCATAGCCAGTTCCATAAGTAGCTGTGGGATGTCAGACCGAGCACAGAGGCAGCGGAGGTTTGCAGAACTGTGCCCTGGGGTCTGTGCAGCAGTTTTGTTCTCATTTTCCTAAAGGATCTCCCCCTCAAAGTCCCTTCTTTCACCCCCCTGAAGTAACAGTTCCTATCCCAAAGACATGCTTCAGTGTTCCAGAGGAGAATGAGGAAATTTGTTCCTCTGTGCTCTTGGTTTGAGTGACTGTGAGGAATGGATTGAGGCAGCCGTGCAGCATGGCAGGCACAGAGGCTCTCAGCCCAAATGGCACTCCATTCTGCAGGGCAGAAACTCTCAAAGGAAAAGAACTAGATGAAACTTAAACCTTTTTTTTTTTTGTGGTCTTTCTCATCTTTGTAGTAAATCCAGAAATACTGTGGGTAGAGGTGACGGACTGGGCATGATGCAGTGGGAAGTGTGGGGAATGAAAATGTTTTGGTGCAAGTATTTTGTTGCATTTTTTGACCACAGAACATTCTTTGTTAAGGTGCCATTTTAAATCTGTCCCACAGAAGTTTGTTTGAAAGATCTATGATGAGAGTAAGAGAGTGCCTGAAATAGCTGATTTTTTTAAGCTGAGGGGAGAGGTTGCCATGGTTTATAGTTGACAGTGTGAAAAAAAAATAAAAAATTGTGGTGCATCCCAGTGCAAGAAGTTTATGTGTATGTGACTGATATAGGGCCGGGGCCGGGCTGGGAGCAGCAGCTGCTGCAGCCTGATTTATCTCAGAGCAAACATCCGAGCGGGCGTCTGCAGTCCTGCTGCTCCGAGTGGTTGTGACCTTTCAAATATCTGCTCTTTTAGACAAGTGCTTTGGGACAGGCAGGATGTCTTTCATTACCAGACAGAGTAAAATATTAAGTAAAGGCTGAGCTCATGTCAAACTGTGAAAAATTTTATTTGGAAGCCTTGTTGCAAATTCTTTTGCCTGCTCTGATACTTTATATGCCACGCAATAGAATGTCTGTGCACTGTGCATATCCCACATACTGCTGTTGTTTATCATTGGGGGCTGTGAGTGCAGAGCTGGATTTGTGGGAAACACTTCAAAAATGTATTGGACAACTGTTGGAGAGAGCTGACAAAGGCATCTTTGTGAGCAAAAGACAACGTGCCTTAACAAAGTGTTGCAGGAGTAGGACTGAATTATATTTAGTAAACAAACAGAGGCAGCACTTCTGAGTTCTGCAAGCCTGCATTTCTCACAGCTCAGCTCTTCCTCTCCTTTCTTAGAAATAGGTGTAGAATAAATATTGTTACAGAAGTGCAGAGCTCTGTGGTCTTCTCTGGATCCACTCCAACAGGTGCACATCTTTCTTTCCCTGAGAACCCTAACCTGGATGCAATAGTCCAGCTCTTCCTTCTGTCAGTATGTCCCTTCCAGGCCAGCTGGAGTGGTACAGCTCACCTGCACTCTGGCATTTTTGGGAGGTATGTGTGTGGCAGGTACTGGGCACCTTCCAGGGGCTGCTTTCTCCTCAGAGCTGCATAGGACTGATGCAGCTCAAGGGCTTTTGCTTCTGCATTGCACATGTCTGAGTTTACAGTCCTACTTAAGGGAGTGCTACCTGGACTCTTAACAGGCATTTCTAGAAAATAATTCATGTGGCCTCAGCTGGAGGTTTAAATGGTTCAAATGAATAGTGCTGTGAATTTCCTGGCTCTCCACTTGCTCTGCAAGGAGTGCACATGCCATCTGGAAAGCCTCTGCTCTCTGCAGTTAAGGACTTTGTTGACAGCTGCAGGTAGAGGATGATTAATTCCGTTTTTTGGATCTCTTTAGCTTTTCTCTTAAGGACAAAATCAGTTCTTCTCTCCTCAGCAAGAAATCACTTGCCCCCTTTTCAATTCCAGTGTCCATCAGCTTGCAGGACTGTTCTGCAGCACTCTGTCTGTTGGGGAGGGGGCAGGTGGGTACTCTCAAACCTGGCCAGGGGAGGAGCTGCTTTTCAAGGCAGGAAGTACCCAGGACCTGAATAAATTTTGCTTCCCCCCACGGGTGGGGGACAATTGCCAAATAGTGTAAATTAGCTTGTAGAATTAAGAAACCTGTCTGTAAGTTTTAGTCAAGGTTTCAGAGAGTCAAGAATTCCAGTGCTGCCTTTTTACCTCATCCCTCCACATTTCCAGAACTCCCTGGGATTCTGAATTTTGTGTCAGGAGTTTTTCTTCCTGAAAACTGTATCTATTGGTATTTCTCTGTGAAGAAACCAGAGTAAAACTTGGAGCGGCAGAGATGGAAATAGTATCGCTTTTTAAAATAGCAGTAATAAACTCTTTGCTCCTGCATGGAAAATCTGTATGTGAGTTTGGGTACGCAGCAATCTCTAAAGTGGAGAATTTATAATGGAAATGCTGACACAGATTTAATGCTGCAGGTGCCAGCCAGAGCTGCCTTGGTGCAGATCTAACCACAGAAAATTACAGATAAGAAACCAGGGAGTGTTGATTGCTTTTTGTGCTGTTCAGCTGCTTTTCTATTTGAGAAAAGCTGTCAAGTAATGATGAGTTTCAGAATGTGCATGCTTTGTACACATATACAGAACAGAACTTCTGCACATGAACTGAAGTTTTTAGTTCAGCAGCTATTCCAAAGCCAAGTCTACCCTGTTTAGTTAGTTTCCAGATTAAATCTCATTGTAAAATATATTACAGCATCTCTTCATGTGAAGTTCCATGCTTTTATCCATCTTTTCCTCTACCAGGACGGCACTGGGAGCTTCTGAAAGTCAGCAGTTATGTGCAGAAAAATAAATTAATTAAACCAGCGTGATGGCCAGCCAGGTTTTTGTCTCCAAAAGGAATGAAAAAAATAAAAGGGTGTGTGGGAGACGCTTCCAGAACTGAAGGCGAAGGAGTGAGATGAGTTGTTCAAATAACATAAAACTTGTACTGTGTGCTGTGGTGTGAGTCCAGAGCTGTCAGTGCTTTGGTGGAAAGCTGCAGCTTCCCTTTCAGCCTGGGTTGGAAATAACAACTTCCAGGCTGTATTTTATGGATTGTAGAAAACAATGTTTATAACTTTGTTGTGAGGTGGGAGTTTTATCTTCGATGAGACAGCTATTCAGCTCTGAATGTCCATGGCCTGAGGTGATTGTGAGCTTTGTCCCAAGTGCTGTCATTCATCCCTGTGGGAAAAGGAAAGGAAGACCCAAACCCCCCTGAGCTGTAAGCTGAGCTTTGTCTGCCCATGCCTGTGTGGAAGGGGTTGTGCAGGAGTGCTGCCAAAGGAAGGGGGGATGTGCTCAGGGTGGTTGTGCATCTGGAAGGACAGTCTGTGCTTCCAAAAGGTTGCTTCTATTTGCATGGCAGGCATGGGGGAAGGAAAACCTGCAGATCCATCTGCATTTTCCTGGTGTTCCTGGGGCTGGTACCCCTTAGCAAAGGCAGGCTTTGCTGGTTCTGCACTGAATGTCTGGTTATTGCATTGAATTGCATTTGGAAGAATGCTGAGGATTTTCTCCTGATTCCAGGATGAATCGTACTGTGGGATTATTGTTCAGCAGGCACCTCGAAGGTGTTTTATTTTAAGACTAACCTTCTGATCATTAATTTTAGAAAACAAATCTGATGCTGACTCTGTGATTGCTTCTGTCCCTTGCCATGTGTCCGTTGAATAGTCAGTGTTTCCTTGTTTCTGCCCTTTTTGCTCACCAGTCAGTCGTGCAGTCACACCTACAGCATTAAAAAAGAAGAGGTAAAACGAGAAATATTAGGAATTACACTGAAAGTAGTTTAAAACATAATTAATTGTTAGCTTGGATGTTATCCAGGGCCTAAATATACTTTTGTGAGTCAGCTCTGTGCATAAAAATTGCATAATGAAATAAATTATATTTCCATTTTCGAGTGGCTGCCTTGTCTCCGATGTGAGGTCGAATACCAGCAATTTCTGAAAGGGTTTAGTAACACATGAAGTATGAAAAAGAGGTTTTCAGTAATCAGTTAATTTGTGGTGACATTATTTGAGGTTTATCTTATGGTTTTAATTTACTGTGTAAAAATACCTGATCTTAACTGAGCAAGTGAAATACAGGGGTTTTTTTGTTATTGTTTGTAAATGTGGGGAATGGCACACTGGCTGAGTAGGGAAAACCTTCCAGGAACCATTTCACTGTGGGAACTGGTCTTAATAAATTTGTTTTGGTCTGATGTCACCATTTTTTAATATCTTTTTGGCCTTGCAGCAGTGCCCTAAGGCACATGTCTTAAAGGAAAGCAAACCTTAGCTGCTTTATGTTTAGTGAGAGAACTGAAATCAATCTACTCTTGCTCTTGCTGATGCCTTGGGTTTTAGCTTTTTTCATTGCCATCCCCCCAGTAAGCCTCCAAGTGTTTTTGTTTTTTTTTTCTTAGGGAATTAACATTGCATTGTGCTGGGGTTTTGGGTATTTTGTTGTCCCTTAACTAAGGTTCAGTTAAAAAGAGGAGGGAGAGAAGGGTTTCTGTAGGGGCTTGTCCCTGTCTAAGCTTTTAAATCCTGTGAATTCAGGGTAATTAACCAACGGCCCAACTTTCACCAGCCTGTAAGAATGTGAAATACTTTCCTCTCCTATTGAACAGATGCGTCTTTATCCCCCTGCAGGACCCAATCTCTCTGAAATGTCTTGGTCGTGTTGCCTGGCACTGCTCGGCAGCCAGAATGGCTGGGACAGTTCCTCAGGTGCCAAGCTGGCTGTTCTGGGCACTGTTTGTGTCTCCAATGAGTTCCAGAGGGCCTGACTGGGCAGGTGACATCACTTGGGTTCCTTGTGCCAGGTGCAGCCGAAACAGATGCGGGAAGAGGAGGAAGGAAAGAATGCGAAGCTGCCGGTCGGCAGCGCCAGCTCCATTCTCCATGGAGCTGATGTGGGACTTGGCACCATGTGTTCCCTTCCCAGCACAGGCAGGCTCCTGCAGAGGGTTCCTGGGAGCTTGGAGCTGGCTAGAACTCTTCCTTGCCTTTTGTTCTGCTCCTAAGTTTAATGGGGATTGGCAGTTCTGACCAGACATTTGCAGTCGACAGTGCTGGACTTGTGGCTGTTCTGGTTTTTGCTCTAATCAAATCATTGTGCAGAATTCCAGAATACAAATAAAATACATTTTTAAAAAATGCGTGCAACAAACTTTACAAGCTGTATCCTGTGTTCTTGATTTTTTTTACCCAGAGAGTTTGTATTACCACTTACCCACTGGATTTTAAACTGACTGCAATTTCAATTACACACCATAAAAAATCTGGCACTAAGTATTAGTGACTGATCCCCATCAACTAATCAGAACAATCTCGGCTCTCTTTTCTGTTACAAACAAATGTGTTATTTCTAACCCTGAGAATTGAGCAGGTGTGAAGGTTCTTGGACTCAGCAAGGAAAAAGTGCTTGAAGATGTGTAGGTATAAATTATGATTAATTTATGGAAGTTAGGAGTAGTTAATGTCCACTAATTAGCATGTTGGTAGCCTAAGCATGAAGCAATTACCTTACTGTTCCCTCTGGTCAGTGCACAGCCATGTTTCCACCCAGGATTCTGATTATTACCCAGTAGAACGCAGGTTTGTGTCACAGAAAAGTGGCCTTTAGAACTCTTACAGTGGATCTTGCTTTTTTTCCACAGAATTAGGAAAATCATTAACGCAAAACTATGATGTCACGTATTTCCAGGCCTAATGCCTTCTTGAGTGTAAGTGCTCCTGGGATCAGCCAGTTGAAAGAACGCACTTAGTACCTTTGGAAAATTCAGGCTGAATAAATGTCAGCGTGCCTTCCCTGATTCCATTACAGCAATCTCATTTCCCTGCCTGCAGAGCCTTTCACGACTTTGATTTCCCTGCCACTGCTTCTCTGTTGTTCAACCTCAGCTCACATAGCTAAAGCATTGCATCATGATCCAGAAAAGCGTGGTGATGCTCCTGATGTAACAGAGCTGGACAGAGCTTGGCAAAGGTGCTGGCTGGGGCTGCAGCTCCCGTTCATCCCTGGCAATTTATGGGGCACTCACACACTGCTGGGGAGAGCAAAGGTTTCACAGCACCGCTGCCCTCTTAGGATGGCATTTTTAAACAGAAGCCTGATCCTACATTATTACTGAGGAGACCTTAAACTGCACCTTTCTGGGCTGTTGCTAATGAAGATGGGCACCCGCAGCTTCCTCGAGAAGTTCAGCTCGGCAGGGAGCTGTAACTTCAGGGGCTGGACACAGCCAGCACGCTGGCATGGGAATCACAGCTTGCACAGATGAGAGCTTGTGTGCCCACAAGGGTTTATTGGGGGTTCATGAGGGGTCAGATAAACATTTGGTTCCAAATTGTCCCTGGTCCTGTGAGCTTGGGTTGTCACGCTCAGGTTACAGTGGGGATTACTGAACTGCTGGGAGTGGCTGATATGGTGTGGGTAAGGAGAGGGTGGCATGGCAGAAATGAGTGTCTCTGCTGAATGGAAAACTGGGGACTTTTACTTTGCCATGAGTCATTTTGTATTATTTTAGTGCTGCTTTGCAATGAGCAGTGTGCATATCAAGGAGAGCAAATTCAGGAATAGCGCTCAGTAATGAAGGATGTTACGTCAGTGTGATGGGCATGATGGATGACTAAAACTTCATTGTTCTTCAACAGCAGTTCTTTGCTGCAGAGTTCTTGAGTTGAGAATTATTCTAATTTGTATGAAGAATACCAGTAAATTTAACCAGAATCATGGAAGAGCTGTAGAGAGAAGATTCATTAGTTAGAAAATTTCCGAAGTGCACGGTTTTGCTTACTCAGCATGTCTGTGCAGAATATATAGACATTATGCCTCTGGAAGTGATGCACCCCTAATCCCTCTATTTTTCAAGCTATTTATTAAAACAGCAGTTCCATTTTTGACTGATTTTGAGAGAGAATCTGTGGATTTCTTCAGTTTTGTCTCTGTTCAATTCCCACAGAAGTCACAGTCTGAGCATTTTTCTTCTTTCTTGGCTGCCTTCTTCAAGCTGCTAGGTGGAGGGGAAAGTGTTTTAAAATATGTTGACCATTTTTAACCTTCCTGTTAAAACCATCTATCCTGCTGCTCATCTTCCAGCACGCTTGCAAGAGCTGTATACATTCTGCATCTCAACTCCTTCAGATCTCAGTTGCTGCAGTTCTCCAGGATATATTAGAAGCACTGGAATAGCTTTAGGGGAAATATAAATCCCTCTAGCACTGGAGAGCATTTCTACTCTTACAGTACTTGGATTTTCTGAGGGTTGTATTTCTTAACTGCTTTCTGCCAAGAAAACACACAGAAAAATTGGTCATGACAGATACATAGTGTAATCCAGAAGTCTGAATATATCCAAAAATCTGAGCTGCTGTTGATGAGCAAAAGAAGCAGAGAAAGTAGGACATTGTTTTGAGCAGAAGGAGAAGGTAGGATAAGTGGATAAGTAGATTAGTGCAGAGGAGAGGAGAAGAAATGCTAGAGGAGACAATAAGAGGTCTGTTGTTTGAATGGTTCCTGGTGTCTAGTGCTAACCAATGACTTCTTCCTGGTGCAGTAAAGCATTAAAGAACAATTTGCCAGCTAATTAAACTCTTCTCTGTACTGTACAGCAGAGCTTCCCCAGCTTCCCTCTCCTGCCTGCCAGGATTGGCAGGAGCAGCCTCAGCTGCAGGCATCCCTTCCCTCTGGGAATGCTTTTGCTGGAGTCCCTGGGTTTCAGGGCTGTGGGGCAGCAGCGTTGGCTCTGCAGGAGCGGGGAGTGCTTCAGTGTGCTCTGGGCACCCTCCCCAGGTGGGGGCAGTGCCAAGGATGAGGCTGAGCAAAGGAAGAATTTGGGAGGCCTCTGTGCATGTTCCAGGTAGTAAAATGCATCTGTTTCTGCTTTGGAGAGCCACCAGCCCCCCTTCCTTGGAACAATCCTCCTGCTGTAAACCTGCCTTTGTTTTGCTTGCTGGCTTTACCAAGCTGTCCTCACACCTACAGTTTCTCAACTTGGAATGCCGTTGTTTTTGAAATTCTGTGCCTTTTGACTCCTCGGCTATCAAAGGCATGCAGGTGTTTGCATTACACACCATGTAACAGCTCTGCACGTACTCGATGTACTGTGCTGCTGCTTCGTAAAACACATTTCTTTGCTCTTTTGAAGAGCAACGTTTCCCAAACTTCGTATGACACTTACTTTCTTCCATTATTTTCTGGCTCTGTAACTGGGGTAAGGAAGGTAGCTTGAAGGCTCTGAGCAAAGAGTTTCAGCCAGAGTACTTTGGCAAACTGTTCTTGGCACAGTGCCCTCATGCTGTGATGGAATGTGCGTGGAGTGGGCAGGGGAAGTTGGCCTCTGCAGGGCAGAGCTCTGTGCACGAGGTGCCAGCGTTTGCTGTGGGCTCAGAGACGTGAGCTGCTCTGGCCACATCAGCGAGGTCCTGAGGTCTGTGCTCCTGCCCAGGCTGCAGCTCTGGGACTGATGTGGGAGTGCTGTTTGGGTATCCCAGGCTGCAATTACATGGATTGCAGAGGACGGGTTTTCTGTTACTGCACAGAGCAGATTATGGTGCAGAATGGTTAGAACTTAGTGGTGCTTACTGACTATTGCACTGGGTGTTTGAGCCTATTCCATTGTGCCTCACTGTTCTTTCTTGGGGAGTTACAGTGGAACTTCAGAAGAAGATTGTTTAATTTTTGTTCTGAAAGGTTTTTTGTCAATAACTCCTTCATTTCTTACAGAACATGGGACAGCAGCTGTCCTAACACATTTACTTTGTTCTGCACTTTCTACCTGTTCTTTCAGTTCTGTACTTCAATTCTGTTCCTATTTTCCACATCCTCTCACAGCTCAGGTCTGTTTTAAGTATCTTGGGCATCAACTCCTTTGTGCCATTGCTGCTGCTTTACTTTGTGCACGTTTGATAGGTTCATTGTCTGAGGAGGAATGGATTCCCATCTTTCCAGAGGCTGTTGCTAATGCAGGAGTGGTAATACTAGCAGGTATTCAGTCTTTCCATCACAGGTAGAGAGCCTTTGGTAACTGAGAGCCAGGAGCAGCCTTCTGTTTGCAGCCCTCCTGCCTATCACACCTTTAGTTACAGTGGGCAGCTCAGTAGGAAGCCCTTTTCCTGGAATGTACAGAGTAAGCCTTAACTGGTTGTTTCTTCCCTGAAGTTGTCTGGAGTTTTCTTGGCTGTTACTGTGTTTCAAGAGTGTATCAGGTCTTGGCAGAGGTGCCCCATGTTTTTTGTAATGTTTAAATAAGCAGTGGCAGTGCCAGAGAAATAATTCCGAATCGAAATAATTGAGGCTTATGTCTTGTGATTTGCTTAATCCCTTTCAGAGCTGATGCAGTTTTGGTTGTCCACGTGTGCATGGACAGGAAGGAGACATTTCTCCATCAGCTGTGATGATTCTGGAGTACCACTGGCTCATGTGGGGAATTGCAGCTCAGGACATAATTGATAAGTGTCAATTCTGGTTTGGCTCCCAAGGGCTGCCTGCATGTTCCCTGGTTCTGTGGTGTCCAGGCTGGAGAGTGAGGGGGATGTGTGACCATGGGAGACTTCCCTGTGCTCAGTGCCTGGCACCACACCCGAGAAGGCAGTAACTGGGTCCTAAACTGAAAGCTGAGAGGGAAGACACCAGGGAAACCAATCTGGCTGTTGTATTGAGCTGCCTGGAGGAAAAGTCAGCACTTGTTTACTCTGGTGGGAAGGAATAACAGGAGATCATGTTTTAGGAAAAAAAACACCTGTATAGTTTGTTCTACCTGCACTTACAGATTTGGAAGGAAAACCGTCCCCCCACACGCACATCATTTAGGGTTTTTTTCCATGGTTGCAGAGCAATATTTTGGATTAAGAAAATGTCATAGCCAGGTTGCAGACATCCACTGTAAAAGTATAGTCAGTTGCAATTATTAGCAAATGAAAAATGGAATTTTTGTTACACTTGGGAAGTGCTGCTGAAAATATTTTGCTTAAGAAAGAAGCAGTGACAGTGGCAGAATTTCTTAAAGTTTATATAAATGAAAAGTTCTGTTGCAGTTCAGTAAGATAAAAAGAAAGAAAGAAAAATTGCTGAAACTTGCCAGCTAAGGACTTTAGTAATCATATCATCAAATGATGGAGAAATATCATAAAAGTATCACTGTAGCGTTATTCGTGAGAATGAGATCAGGGAGTTGATAAGCCTTAAGTGTAGAGGGACATCTGTGATGATTAATTAATACTTTAAAGTTTCAGTCAAGAGCAGTTCAATGTGCTTTGTTTCAATTAATAAAAATGTGTTTTGGTGCTAGTATTTTGGGTTTTAAAAAAAAAATGAACAATACTTTCATGAACACAAATCCTCTGTTTTTGGGGGTCCTTTTCAGTTTAAAGCTTTTGGTAAAAGTACAGTTCAGAGGAGTTTTCTCTCCAGGTGAGACGTGATTTCCTGTATCTCTCTGGGAAGGCAGCAGTGTTTTCTGCTCTTGTATTTCTCCTGTTGATGTGTGCAGCTCTGTTGTAATTGTATGGGAAATTTGGTGCTGTTTGAGCCAGACAGTCTGGACCACTCCTGGAGCAGTTTTCCAGGACTTGGTGGTGATGGCACATCACATCTCAAGTGCAGGGTTGAAATACTACATCAGGAAAACTGGCTTAATTCGTGCTTCACTTTTCACTTTCGTTCTACCAGGGTGGCTGCTGAGTGCTCAGTGGAGGTGAAAATGCCCTCTTGAGTGCCTGGGGTTTGTCTTTGCCAGGTGGGTTTATCCCATCTTGCCCAGTGCCTTTGGCTGTCAGGATCAGAAGGTTATAGCCAGCGTCTGTATCCCCAAGGGCTGGGTTCCTTGCTCCTCTGCTCTCTCACCAAACCACTGCTGGCACACGTACCACATCGTGTTCCCATGAGCATCCTTTACAAGCACTCTCATCACGTCCTGTGTTACCCACCAGGGCTGCGGTGGTTTGCAAAGTTTGGAAATAACATGGCTGTAATAAATTTACAGTAGATGTCAAGAGAAAGATGAGCTCTGAACCTCAGCAGGCTGTTTCCACCTGGATCATAATTTAGACACATAGCTGTTTGCTGAAGCATGGCACAGGGTGGTTGCGGTCTGAGAAAGGTGTGAACTCTGGTTTACTTTAAGGCATTAAAAAAAAAAGAGTTAAATTTGCCATAGGGATCGTGTCTGCCTGCTCTGAAATGAAGCAATATCTGGGTTGGAATGTGGCATCTCTTTAAACAGTGCCCAGAAATAGTACGCAACAATTTTCAGGTCAGGAAGCTGGGTACATCCTGATCATCTCAAAATGCCAAGGGAGCTGTAGGTGGGTGGAGTGTTATTACCCAGCCTACTGTCTGGCTAGGGAACCACAGCACCTCTGAGAGCCCTGTACCCACAGAGCTCTGGACTCAGCTGCACATCCCTGGCTGGCAGCTGGCAGCACTACGGGCTCTGGGGGACCTTCTAGCCTTTTAGTTCCTCTTTTCACATCTCGTCCCTGTCTCTGTCCAGTGCTTCAGTTTGGATGAGCCATGGCTCTGTGGGTGTTGCTGGTTCCCAGGCCGTGGTGTTCACATTTTCACACAGGGGCATTCCATAAGAACCCCTTTGGAATCATTCCCAACCTGAAATTTCCAGGCACTTGGAGGAGTTTGTTCTGCACTCTTAGTTGTAACAATGTGGTTTATTGGTCCGAGTTAGGAAACAGGCAGGAAAGTCGAGGACCAGGGCTGCTGGGAGAGCTGTCTTGCAGCTGTTGGTCTAAGGAACCTGCAGATAAGCTCAGGATTGCAGCTTGGCCTGGTACTGCATGGCTGCAGTAGAGCCTTTCCTTGGGAGAACTGCATGTGCTGGGGGTGTCAGCTTGTGTGCACATTGTGAGGGGCCTCACAGTATTTTGCACATACTGAATGTCCTAATCCCTGTGAGACTGCCCACTCCCGCAGATCCTTCATGTTGTTTGTATGACCTTTTAGTCAAAGTCCTGGCTAACCTGTTGTACCTCTGCTGTCTTCTAACTTCTGATTTCTATTCAGGCTGGAATAAAGCTAAGTGGAGTTGAGTTACCTGTTGTAGTTGCTCATGTGCTCAGCTATTACCCAGTTGTAATGTCTGGTTCATCTTATGGTGAATAGTACATTTCACCACTCTTAGTAGAGGTCAGAGTAAAGAAAGGGTGCACATGTGAGGCAATATTTACCTTTTATTTCAGAGCTGAAATGAGCAAGTCTCTAACAGCTGGGCTGTTACTGGAATACAACAAGCTTCAGTGTTTGAAATGAACATCAATACAACAGTTTATTCATATATTTGAGTGGTTGTAAATAAAGCTGAGGTGTGTGTATACAATCCTGAGGCTCAGCTAAACATACTGGTTTGTACTGAAGTGCCAAGGGATGCTTTTCCTTTCTCTGCTGTTTCAGAGACTAAGGACATTTAGGGCTCTGCAACTTTAACCCAGGCTTTTCTTCCTGGCTTGCAGCTTGGATAGGCACCAGATTACAGCCTGATTTTTACTTGCATTTGTCTTGGGAGTGTCACCTTGTCACCTCAGTCTCCTACAACAAACAGATAGTTGTGTCACATTCTGAGGTGTTTGGCACAAGCTAGAATTTCCAAGTAGTTCTGTTGGCTTTTAAAGCTTTTTCACTTTTAGTCACTGATTACTGATTACACTTAATTGTTTCCTTGTTTTTTTCCATGGTCTTTCGCTGGACAGCTGAGGTCTTGGCTGTTCCTGGGATGCAGCAGTGACCAGGTTCCATTGCAGTGTCCGTGCAGGTGTAAGGAGTCCCTCGCACACCCAGGAAAATTCAGTGCACAGAAGCCCTGCCATGCCTGGTGTGTGTGAGCTTGGTGCTGCTTTCGTACAGGGTCCCTGCATGAATGGGTGAGGTGGTTGAACAGCTTTGGGTTTCCTGAGCAGACAGGGCATGTTTATGTCTGCCAAAACACTGTAGTGATTACCTTTCATTGCAAGAGAGCTCTTTTGAAATTAATTAGGACAGTGTCTGACTTTCTCTTCTTCCACAATAAATGTGCTAAACCAACCCAACAGGTGGAACAGGGGAAGCTGAAAGTTTGTAAAATTGCTCTGGAGTGTTAAAGGCTAATTAGGAAATTTTGGGATAGCTTTTGTTATACTTGGGCTTTGCAGTAAGACCGTAACAAAGCACCTGAGCCCTGCCCCACCCCTGCTGCCAGTGGCCACAGGTGGGACAGGGGCAACACTGAGGGAGTAATGGCATTGGAGGGGTCACTTGTTCTTCTGTTTGTTTCAGTTCAAGCTGTAGCTCGATGAGCATCTGCAGCCTGTGCCTTTGTTGTGGAGAAGGAATTACTCTCATTGGGGGATCAGACTGGAGCAGGAGTTAGCACTTGAAATGCTGTGATACACTGCTGGACAGGCTGCTGCCATGGGTGGCTCTGTGGATTTTAGTGGCAGAGAGTTTCTCCAAACACATTGTTATTGTTGCCTTTTTCCCAACCTGGAAATGAAACTCGAGATCATTTTAGTAAGGAGGTAATATAAAAGGGGGTCTTCATTTGAATTAGATGAGGAAATATTTCCCCTTACAGAGCTGGCTGGGACTGAGGGATTTCCAGTTCCACTGTAAGCTACAAGCATATTTTGTTGTTTCAGCTTCTTTAAGGCTTTTTCTAACCTACCTGAACATTTTCTATGTCCATGAGTTGTGTTTTTCTTCAGCTGAAAGCTGCAAAGAAGATGTAGTTATAGGTGCATATTTTCTTCAGAGTAGTTGTTATTGGAGTGACTGTACTGAAGCAGGAGGTGACGAGTGCTTGGAATCTGCCAGTATTAAGGGGAAAATATGTTAATTCCCTATTATCAGGGCATGTTACCAGGTTTTTCTAGTATTTGCTAGGAAGAAGATTAATAGTCAAAATTCTGTAATGAAAAACACACTCACTGTTTTTGCTTAAAATTGGAAAAACCGCAGTCTCCTTGGTGCTTTTTGTGTTCTGTACCATCCAGCCAAGCAGGATGTGTCCATTCTGTGGGGATCACGAAACGTCATCCTATCTTTGTAGTAGAAAGAGAATTCCTATGATGTTATCATATAAAATATTAATTTTAATATTAAACTTAATGCTCTGCTATGAGAAATATGTAAACTTGGCTGTGCAGCAGCAGCATGCACTTCCTGGAATTCCGTGCATAGCGTGGTTATAAATAGGCAGCAGGTTATTTGGGAATCACTGGGGCTGATATCTGGTGTCACAAACAGTATCTGGGAGAAACTGCATTCCCTGCTAGGTGGTTGGGGTTGGAACAACGCAACTGCTTGATCCTGAAAATTCCTGTCTGAGTGAATCCCAAGCATCCCTCGAGCACAGGGCCCAGGTCCCACAGCAAACACCACTTTGGCCTCAGATGCTGCCAGAGTTTCCATGTGCTTTGCCTGTTGTGGGTAGCATTCCCGGTCTAGACCCAAGTGCTGGAATTCACCCTGTTCAGGTGAGCTGCTCCCACGATGGGAAAGTGTAGGACTGTCAGTCCATGAAGGAAGGCTTGGTGCTATCCCCCTTCAACAGGAAACCACCTGGGGCTTCTCAGTGCTTTGGGGGGGTTCTGGGTTGGCAGAATTGTGTCAGCATCACCATATGTGCCATGGGCTCAGGAACCTGTTGGAATGTCATGGGAAACACTGTGCTGAGATAAACGAATTAGAACAACAAATAATGGGCAGCAGTGGGGTAGAAACCAGGGCTTCCTGAAACAATGGTACTCAACCCACCTGTATTTTTGTCTCATTGTGACTATATTGATATTTATTATTTTTTGCTTTTCTGATGTAAGTTTGCTTTCTGTGTAACAGACCAGAGACGACTTCCTGGGCCAGGTGGATGTGCCACTCAGTCACCTCCCGGTAAGCACCAGACCTCTGAAAACCCCTGGGGCTGTGCACAGCTCATTGCACGCTCACCTTCTCCTCAAGCAAGTGCTTCCAGCAGAGCTTAAAGGAAACTGTCAAGTACAGCCAAGCCTCACCTGCACAGGGACAGGGAGATACATCAGCTGTGCATGGAAGGGATGCACTTGCTGTGCAAAAAAAGCTTCATTATAGCAGATTTGCTTCAGCAAACGCATGAAGAACCAAAACTCCGCCACAGATACGTCATCTGTTCATTATCTTAGCTGAAATTGAATTCTTTGCCAGCAGTAAGAGTTCAATAGCAATCAATTGAAAGTAATTGACACAGGACTTGAATAATTTTATTGTCAACAGACATTTGAGGTGTTTGGTTTGAGGGTGGTAATGTTTCTGTTTCTTAATTAATGGAGGAATTCAGTGTAAAGCTGTTTCTGTAATTCTGTAAAGCTCCAGTTGTCTGGAATCCCCCCAGCAGCCAGGATTCTCCATAGGCTGCAAAATTAGATGCTAAATTAAGTGCAATTTCTATTTATAGATTTATAAGTATGAACAAATATATGTGTGTATGCATATCCAGTGACTGCTTTAGCATTGGTACAAACATTTCTGATATTATATACTGTTTTGGGTGGCTAACATTGGCTGAATGTAGTTTTAATATTTTTGAATTGTTGTGCATCTTATTCTTAACATCTGAGATCTTGCAGGGCTGTTTATGTGTGAATGGGTGAAGTTATTGCAGTGTTTGCATCAAAATAAGGTGTCAGTTGAGCATAACTGGATTTTTGTGTCTGATTTTGACATCCTGCTGTTGATGGATGTTGTTATAGGAGAGGAATTGGTGATTCCTGTTTAGATGTATCTGTCATGGTTGATCTGGAGTCTGCACGCGGTATGTTGGGTTATAAACTGTAACAATGGAAAGCTACAAGGGAAGGATCAGGAACACCTTGTGGTGACAAATGTATTGTTCCTTTCTCATGGGAGCTCTTGTCAGCCCAGCTGTGCTCTGCAGGATTGCTTGTGTGGGTATCTCTGTTTACGTATCCTTGTGCACAGACGTGGTCTAAATAACGCTGCTGGAACACTGGGAAGCATCCTTTTCCCCTCAGACATTTTCCATGGCAGAGCTGCTGTGTCTCAGAGCAGTCTCAGTAGCTGTGATCTTGCAGGACCTCTCTGGGCACTTCCCCACCTGCTCCTGCCCCATTGCAGGGAGAATCACGTGTTGGGAAAGTGTGTGTGCACACTGGCTCAGGGAAGCACACTACATCTACCATGATCCTTCCATGCCTAGATAGGAGCCATTGGGATGTATTTATTAGCAAATTAACAATCAGCTTTCTCATCCTGCTGAGTTGTTTGTCACAGTCCTTGTTTCTCCAATACCAGCTAATTACTATTGACAGAATTTGGATGAAACATACAGCTCCTCACTGGGAGCATGTCCTTTCCAGCTGAGCACTAAACAGCAGTGCTGAATCGTTCACGCCTTGCTGTGCTGGTGAGCTGGTTAAAATCTGCCATCTCTGAGCAGAACGGGCAGCGTGTCTCTCCCAGAGAAAGTGGGCACTGGTGGGGGCAGAGGTCAGACAGTGAAAGGACAGGCTGCCTGGGAGTTGGCTGCCAGCTATAACAGTTCAATAAGCTGTTCTGTAACAGCTTCAAGTTCAGAATAAAGTTCGCAGTCAGCAGGGGAAGCACGCGTATGGATTCATCCTCCTTTTCCCTTGGCATCTGAAGTTCCTAGTTTTGTACCTGCAGCAGCTGTGTGTTCGCACATGTCAAGGAGGTGACTTACTTGGTAAGCAAATTGAAATTCTCAAGGAATAGAAAGTTTCTGAGATTCCAGGCTTTAGGTAACTTAGGATTCAGTGGAAATCAGCGATGTAATCTGTCAGCCTGATGTGTCTGGACTTGAGGGCAAGCCCTTCAATTTGCCGTTTTCTCCACTGTTAACAGACTGAAGACCCAACCATGGAGAGGCCGTACACATTTAAGGATTTCCTCCTCAGACCAAGAAGGTGAGAGGAAGGACCTTTAAAACATTTGAGGACTTTAAAACATTTCTTCCTTCATTATTTTTTTTATTTGCAATTATTTAAGGGTTGTTAAATGCAATGTACCTCCTTGTCTTGTAGCCACAAATCTCGTGTGAAGGGTTTCTTGAGACTGAAGATGGCATATATGCCCAAAAATGGTGGCCAAGAGGAAGAAAACAGCGATCAGAGGGATGACTCTGAGGTAAGACTGGATTCTTATGGAAGGATTCAAGAAAAATTGTAGTCAGCTGCACTTGAAGGATAAAGCTCTAGAATCAGAGTTGGCAGTTGATTCTCTTTGGCACCACACCAGCAGGAGAACACCCAGCCGCCTTTGGATCCCTCTTTAACAGACTGATGGGGATTGAGCTCTTTTCTCATTGAAATTATGTGCACACTGTAACCACAGAGGTCTTTTTCCTTCATTCCTAAGCATGGCTGGGATGTGGTGGATTCCAGCGATGCCGCATCTCAACGTCAGGAGGAGCTGCCACCTCCTCCGCTGCCCCCGGGCTGGGAAGAGAAGGTGGACAACCTGGGGCGCACCTACTACGTGAATCACAACAACAGGACCACCCAATGGCACCGACCCAGCCTCATGTAAGCAGCGTGGGCTGGGGGCTGTGTGGGATGGACTCAGGCTGGGGCTCGAGTCAGAAAGGAAAACGCGCTTGGTTTATGCCTAAAAGAGACTTGCTCATCCCCAGCAGATCACAGAGACAGAATTCTCTCTCTGAGATTTCTGGGAAATTGCAGGAAGTGTGAGATGGCAGGGAAGGCAGCACATTAACAATGCACCTTAGAATATTAGGAGATAGATAAGGAATTTTTCAGTAAGTAATTTAACAGGGATAAATTACTTGGTTTGTAGAGACTGTTGAAGAAGTAAGGAAAAAAGTCAACTCTGTTAAGTTTTAATGAAGTTAAACAGATCAACTTTGAAGAGATCCTGGTTATTATTCTGTGAATAGGCTTCATTCCCTGGATGTGCTGTCTGAGAGGTCTGCAAGCCGCAGTGATATCTTCTCAAGATTAGATTTAGAAAGTTGTGGCAAGCTCACATTTTATAGAATGTGAATAACTGAGTGTTAAGAGTTATAAGGAGATCATGTGTTTAACCCAGCACGGCCAAGGCCACCACTAAACCAAGCCTACGGAAGTGCTGGATCCCCCAGCACTGGACATGTTCAAGGTTGAGCTCCACAGAGTGCTGGGCCATCTTGTATAGGCCACGGAGAGGTTGAACCTCAGATGACCCCTGAGGTCCTTCCCAATCTGGTGTTCTGTGATATTTGTGAAGTGCTTCCAGTTTTATTTTCTTTCAACTGAGGGATTAAACAGTCATCCTAATTATGAGGCTTGATACATGCATTAATAGTTGTTTTTATAACCGACATTTTGAAGGCAATGGACAAAGCAGGGGCTTAGTTTAACTTGGGTTATTTTCTTATCCTTTTCTCTTTCCCATGCTGGGTTTCCCTGCTTGCAGTGATGTGGGATCCGAGTCAGATAACAATATCAGACAGATCAACCAAGAGGCAGCTCACAGGCGCTTCCGCTCTCGGCGCCACATCAGCGAGGATTTGGAGCCAGAGCCGATGGAGAGTGGAGACATTCCTGAGGTATGCCCAAGCCTTGGCTTAAGGAGCTGACTAACCTTGGAGCTGCCATGTTTCTCACGTGTGAGCTGATTATCACACAACACAGAGAGTTGTGTTTTACGTGGTGTTTGTGGAAATTGCCTTGGGAGAATGTCAGCAGCACAGTGACAATTGAGCCAGAGCCACACTGCCAGGTTCGCTGCAGCTGCCTGGTGGCCTATGGACAGCATTGAATCTGTGTAAATGCTGGGAGAAACATTTATCATTCCAAATTGCTTATCATATATACATAGGTATAGTATATATATATATATATACACACACACATATATACTATAGATAGTATTGATATTATGCTTTCATATTCTGCTCTGAACAACAGTGAAATAAATTACAAAAAGAAGGGAGGTGGACTGGCTGAAACTGCCCCGTGCTTCACTTTTCTGTAGTGCCTTGATTTAGGGTGAAAAGAAGCTGTTTGTGTGTTGGGCACAGTGAAATGATCACACAAAAGGCAAAGGGAAAGAAGACTCGGTCTGTATAAAACCTGCACTTAGTTTCTTCTCTCTCCTTAGCCTTGGGAAACCATTTCAGAAGAGGCAAGTGCCAGTGGGGATTCCTTAAGCTTGTCACTGCCACCACCTCCTCCTGCATCTCCAGTGTCCCGGACCAGTCCTCAGGAGCTGTCTGAGGAGCTGAGCAGAAGACTCCAGGTCACTCCTGATTCCAATGGGGAACAACTCGGCTCTTTGATTGTATGTAACGTGTGATCTGTAAACCTCTGATGCAGAAATGTGCTGTTCTTTGGCATTACCTGAATTACTTCATGCATGGGGAGCGATTGCTGGGCTCAGGAAAAACTGAGCATGCAGCTAAAATTCCCTTCCAAAAAATGCATCGCAGCTTCATCATCAAGCAGACTGCCTCAGATAGCAAAATTCCTCAGTTCAGATTTCAAGAGTTCTTCTGTGTGAGTTTAACTTCAGACTCTGCTACTCCTAGACCTTTAGTGAAACAAAATATATGAGAGTAGAGGGTATCAAGCTAGGAATTTCGAAAGGAAAGGGAAAAACAGAAAAACGGTCTCTTGTATTTGTGTTATCCATTAGTCAGATACCATAAAAAATCAGGATAATACACATACAAGTGCGGGAATGTTTTATGTCTCTTTGATTACAAAAATGATTGTAAATACTAAACAGAACATCATGCTCCTATTTATTTTTTATTCTTAGTATGATGATGCTATCAAAGTACCTCTGCAGTTCAAGAGATAAGAAATAGTCTTGTTCTCATCAGACAGAATCTTGATTAGAGCATTTTTCCCAAGGAGCCAGTGCAGTTGGTCTCTGACTGATGGGAGTGTCACCTGGGGGCTGGTCAGCAAGTGAGAGCTCTGATGATCTGAATGCAGAGGCACTGGGGCTTGTGTTGAGAACTGCAGTTTTAGTAGCCCCCCCACTGGTTTTACTGCAGCTGTGTTTTCCTAAGCACTGCTGGAGTGCCTGGGTGGACTGGTGGGGTGGAATTACACTGCAGTGTCAATCAGACATGATGTGTGTCTGCTTTTTTAGGGGGCTTTTGTTTCTAGTTCACAATCATGAAGGATGTGTCTTGGGAAAAGACAGAGCTAATTCAAAAGTTAGCAGCAAAGAGAGAAATTGAAACAGTTTGTTGATTTGGGGTTTTTTTGGTGGGTTTTTTTTGGTGGTTTTCTTATTTTTTAGAAAATACCATACATTTTTAAGTAAATGAATTTTTAAGACTTTGAGCTCTCATCCATAATATTTGATTTTGGATATATTTCTTAATGCCTTATTTTTTTCAATAATTCGTGAGTTTGTTAATGTTGACACTTCTTTAGGCAAATGGATGGGTCCTTTTTTTTTGTAGTATGTAGGAAATAAAGAAATGGGATATACCACTCTGTGGTAAAAGAGAAATAGGTAATTGTTTACAGGAGTTTTGCTACAAAAAGGTTAGTACCTGTAATTACTGGATTTTCTGAATAAACATCATGCTTTAAGACACCCTAACTTGGAGACATCTTCCTTTTTTTCCCTTGCAGCAAAGAGAACCTTCTTCACGACTGAGGTCCTGCAGTGTGACAGACACAGTTGCTGAACAGTCCCAGTTATCCCTGGTAAGCCAGAGCTCCTTTCTAGTCCTTCCTTTTTGGGTGGCCATTCTCTGATTCTGAATAACACCTTGCCTTGGGTCAGCTCTGGTCAGGCACGGACCAGTGACCGGGGTGGGCATCTGATTGTCCCAAACAGTAATGGAGACCAAATTCATGTGAGTTAAAAAGGAGGGCATTCCTGAGACAGGAAAATGTTTGGAGACTGAGCAAGTCAACTCTCCTCAGTTGTTTACCCTGGAAATGTAGGTTACTGCACTGCTGTGGAGTCAGTGCAGTCACTGGAGAAACTCCTCCAGGGGGTGCTTCCTGCTGGGGCAGAGAGGGCAGGAGAAGCAGCTCTACCTGGAGCTGGAGCAGCCACAGGACTCTTACAGCTGATGTATTCCTGTGGCACATAGGTTGATTTTACTTGTATAAATATGTCTAAAATCCCAAATGATTGGTGTTTTGCCTGGTTGTAGTGAAAAGGAAGCAACTTCTGCAGGTTTATTTAAGGAGGTTGTTCCAGCAGGAAAATACGCAAAGCTTTGTTTTGAAAGTGATGCCTCTCCTACAGGCCACGTGCAGAGGGGGCAGATTAGTTCTCTCTGCCACCTCTCAGCAGTAGGTGCAGAAAGACCACTTAAAATAGGATTGTGCAAGGTGTGCTTTTGCAGATTGCAAAAGAATATTTCAAAAGATTATGCTTTTCTTCCAAGACTTTCCTCTTTGTTTTTAAAATTTGTAAATATGTCCCATGTGAGTCTGCAAATGGAAAACCTGTGCATGCCCAGAAGTTTGTTACCAAAGCTGCCGTCTCTGTGCTGCTTCTCTCTGCTGCTCTTGGCAAACTGCATTTGCAGAAACCACAGAGGTTTTCTCCTGGCTGGATTTTCCCCATGCTGTAGCAGTTGTTCAGTGTAGCTGAAGCGTGTCCCTGGCTCTGGGGTGAGCAGGGGGTGGGTCCCGGGCAGTGGGGCCTCAGCTGGTGCTCTCTGTGCTGCTTTATTGCTGAGGTTAGCACTGCTGGAGCCGAGGGCTGGCATGGGGGGCTGGGGCTGGGGAGAGGCCTCTCTCCTGCTTCTTGAGGGACACTCGTTTCCTGGGCACATCTTCAAATTACAGCACTGAGAGCGTTGCTCTAACACATCATCTTACCTGATCATAACTACATTTCATCCTTCCTGAGCTAATGATCATTCCTCTTCTGGCAACTAAGTACATGTTCTTCCTAAATCCAGCACTCCTCTGGGATTATGGCTTGGTTACCAGCAACTGATGGCTTTTCAGATTTGCTATTACCCATCTAACTGCTCTCTCTTGGTAAATGTGTCTGATGCCTTGCTCCTAAAGATGTGACAGTAACCTGTGACCTTCAGTAAATATGTGTAACATGAATTGTCATTTAACAGCAGAATGGTCCCTCTAGGAGAGCTCGTTCTTCAACTGTCACAGGGGGAGAGGAGCCAACGGTAATAAAACTCTTTATCAAGCACTATCTCTAAATAAAATGGGGGGACATTTAGGTCTTGTACAATGAGGAGCTTTTTTTAAAAAAAAAAGCAGCCATGTGTTGAATGAAATACAGCTATCGAATGAAAACTTGCATATTTTTGTCTCAGTTTTCTCAAAATTTCTCAAAACACTACAATTGCACTCAAATACTGGCATGATTTAGGGACATGGATGTGACATTGAATTATGCCAAAGCTGTGCACTAAGGAAATGCCATGCTCCTGAAAAATGAAAGCTACAACAGCTAATTCTTTAAAAAGGGATACTGGAAGCACCAGTGATTAGAGGCATCAAATCACTGTACATGTAGCTATGTTTGTGTCTTGTATCTGTCTTTCCTTACTCTCCATTAGATTAATTAATTTTAATTCTTAAAGTTGGTCTTGATTTGAGAGCCTTGGGGGTACAGTGATATAGTACAGAGTTCTTAATGGCCTTACTGAATGCCAGTTTCGTTTTCCAGCAGTTCCTCGGCAGTCCAAGACTGTAGTTTAATCATCCCGTAAAATTCTTGATGTGCTTTGCTGAAAGTGTAATACAAGGAAAGTGGGTTTAATCTATATTGAACTTTATCCAAATTATATATATTGAACCTTGAACCTAATTAACTACCAGTCTGAAGTGAGTTATTTCATGGAAATCAATAAATGGCTTTCATAAATTTATGTCCTCCCAAAGAATTTGTTTCAGAGAAGGAAATTTGATTTATAGTTGGTATAAATTGCTATTTACATCTGGGAAATAGATAAATCTTACTTTGGGTGTTGATGGATCATTCTGTAATACTGTCTATATTCCCTGTTTTTTAATTTTAGAACCAGAGGAGCACACTTGCAACTAGCTAAGTCTAAATAAAATGACTGACTCAATAGTAGTTAGTTAGTTGTGCTAGATGAACCTGCACTGCAGTGGTGCTCCCTTGGCAGAGCATCTTGTCTTGGTTAGATATTTTAGAGTGAGATATTAATATTTTCCTGCAAATAACTGAGTTCAAACATCAGTGGCTTATCTTTAGTGTAGCTGTGCCAAGATGTTTTACCTCACCATGCTGTAGTCACTAATCCCCCTGTCTTTGTTCAGCATTTACACCCAGAGTCCCAGATCTGAGGAGGAATTGGGACTTACACAGGATTCATGGTCTAAATCCTTTGTCTTCAAAGGCTGCATTCTCTTGGGTCTTTGAGCACCTGGGTCTTGCAGCTGAACAACCTGTCAGCAGTAAAAGTCTCTGGTCACCTTGGTTTTGCCTTCAGAACCCCTCCAAACCCCCTCCTTGGAGTAGGACTACAGGCTCAGCCCAGGAGCAGTGTCCTCCTTCTCCCCATATCTGAGTTGTAAGACACTGTGGAATGTTTGCAGCCCATACTGTGGCTTTCCTGAACCCTGCCTGATGGATTGGCAACCACTGGCACACTCCAAGGTATTCTCCTCATAGGGAGAAGAGCCCTTGGCTCTTCAGGAGAGAAAGAAATGAGTCTAAACTTGGATTCTTCATCTGTTTCCCTCTGTTTTCTGTTCCCTATTGGAGTATGTCAGCTTCCTGACCCATCCAGTATGTTTTCTCCTTTCTTGATTGTCCATACAGTTCTCCAGTTCCTTGTGTCAACTGTACTCTGCTCTTAAACAGCCTTTGGCATTGCTCTGGGAAAGGTCTGACAGAGACAAAGCAAGAACAATAATTAAGTTCCTTGTCTTGCTGGAATAAGGACTATAGAGGGTAGGAAGAGAATGTGTCCTGGATTTCAGCAGGAGCCTTTACTGTTTCATGGCAAAACCCCAGAGTTTGTAGTGCATCAGCCTCTGAATTGTGCAGGTCCTTCACCCCACTTGGTTCCAGTTCCTAGCTCATGTGTATGAGCTTGTGCTGGGGTATTCTGGGGACAGGAAGGACACAAGAGAATGTCACCCATACACAGGGACACAGTTCCTGTAGCAGCAGGATGTGACTCTTCCATCACCTGCGTGCTTCTCTCAGAATAGTGTCTGACTTGTGGAGCTTTAGTAAACGTTTTTGTCATGCTGAAGTTGAGGCTCCAATTTGGGATTGTGTCATTGGGACATTGAGCCCTGAGTGTAGCATTTGTGAGAGAGCAAAATGGTTAAAATTAATTTTCTAAACCCACTGTAGCTTCTGGCAACTGATTCAAGACACCCTGGGGTAAAGAAGAGAACAGGAATTGGGAGATCTTGACTGCATGGTTATTCAACTCTTACTTATCCATCTTGATAAAAGGAAGAAACCCCAGCCTTTTAAGGATATCTCATTAAAACATAGAGTTCCTTTTTGATATTATGTGTAACGAAATAGAATTTTTGAGGGCATATAAACTTGTCTGCTGAATCTGTGTCAAACTGACCCAAAAGATCTCTTGGGAGAAAAAAATTATTTGATTCAAAGGCACGTGACAAAGAACTTGAATTAAATTAAATCAGAAACTGGATTTCTCCTTATGGTTGTTGTGATTAAGAAGAGTGTAAGTAAACAAGTTGCCTTTTTTTAAGAACAACAGACTCTGAAATGGTTTTTAGCTATTATAAAATAAGAATTCAGTGATTTCTTGCCTGAGCAGCCTTCTGTGGCTTACGTGCACACCACGCCTGGCTTACCTTCGGGCTGGGAGGAGCGCAAGGACGCCAAGGGCCGGACCTACTACGTGAACCACAACAACCGGACCACAACGTGGACACGGCCCATCATGCAGGTACCGTGCTGCATCCAGCGACAAAGCTCTTGGCTTGGCTGGGGCTCATTTCAGTTGAAGCAGCTCCCAGAAATCTGACATTTACAGGAGAAGTCCTAAGCATTGTCATGATAATACAGATGAATCATAAAAAGCTGCAACAGTTTGGGATGGTTTTGGTTACTTCTTTTAATTATGTCAAGGCACAGGTTAAGGTGATTGCTGCAAGGGAAGGATTTTCCAGAGGTGCAGAAGAGCTCTTAAAATCCGTTCTTCAGATTGAATTTGAAAGTTGGCCGGAGCCATTAATAGAACCATACGTTCTTGGCCCTTCCATTGGAATTACATTAAATACCTGGCCTTCAAGGAAATAGGGTTAAGAAGAACAGTAGTGATGATAACAATGACATCAGTTTTAACATGTCCTATGCATGGGCAGTGTTTGTGACATTTGTGACCTGGCTTTGCTCTGGCACAGCTCGCTGAGGACGGGATGGTGGGGCCGGGCACGAGCAGCAGCAACCACCTGAGTGAGCCACAGATCCGGCGGCCCCGCAGCCTCAGCTCCCCCACTGTGACCCTGTCAGCACCACTGGAGGTGAGCTGCTCCCCACTGGTCCCCACAGCCACTCCTCAGTCCCTGTCCTTCAAACAGGAGCTGCATTTCTTTTAAGCCTCTTTCAAAGTAATTCCAGATGCTGTGGACTGATCTTCACTGTGACGTAGCTAAAGAATAGCTGAAGTGGCTCCTTACACAATGAAAGCCTGTGTGTATTTGACTTCTGATGGTGTGATTCAAACTCTTGCCTCAGCTACTCATGGCTGTGCTGAAGAGAGCCAGTTCTTCAGACTTCATGTTTAAAAGTTTGAAGAGCTGTGGCTCACACAACCTTGCACTTAAAAGCTGTTTTGTAAATTAGATATGTTTCCCCTGAAGCACAAAGCACTGCTTTTGTCTTTTTCTTGGTAAAATGAAATATGGACACATCCAGGGGAAGGTACAGGGGAAGGTACAGGGTGCAGGGGAAGGTACAGTCAGGTGTAAATACTGGGGACACTGTCATTGCAGAGGAAAGCACAGAACACTATGTCCTTCACAGCAAAAGACCGGGCATGTTAGAAGGCACAGATAGAGCTAATTAAGTTCTAGAAATCAATCCCAGCATTTAATTGTGGTATTAATTACATCTGGAATGAAAAGCTATTTGCTGTGAAGCCAAGTTGGGTTGGTTTTGCAGCCCCGTGTGAGCAATGGTGCTGTTTCCTGCTCTGCAGGGCATGAAGGACTCTCCAGTGCGCAGGGCAGTGAAGGACACCCTCTCCAACCCTCAGTCCCCACAGCCGTCCCCCTACAACTCCCCCAAGCCCCAGCACAAGGGGGCCCAGAGCTTCCTGCCCCCGGGCTGGGAGATGCGCATCGCCCCGAACGGCCGCCCCTTCTTCATCGACCACAACACCAAGACCACCACCTGGGTAAGGGCGCTGCAGCTGAGGCACCGGGCCACGGTCATCTCTGTCTGCCTGCCTGCGTGCCCTCATTTCAGCATGGCACTTGTCTTTGTGGTTTTGAGAGCCAAAAACGTGCGTGTGGGTGTAAAAGCCCTTGTGGAGTACAGACAGCCTAAGAACAGGCCTGTGGTTTTTGAAGCGTATCCTTGAACATAGCACGCATTTAATGGAGTCGGGTCTTACATCACCCTAACTCGCTCAGCACTGGAAAATTCATTGCACTGTAAGAATCCTAATAAGGCACGTTTTGTTTTATTCTCCAAAAATAAGAGACTAACTAACATAGGAGCATTTCCAGATAAGTATGCGCTTGACTTTGTAGATCTGCCTTGATCTGTTGGATGTACAGTTGCATATCTGTGTTCCAGGAGGATCCACGGCTGAAGTTTCCGGTGCATATGAGATCCAAAGCATCTCTGAACCCCAATGACTTGGGCCCTCTTCCTGTAAGTGATGATGTGCCTGTGTTCTAACCTACCCCTGCTGTCCCAGGGCTCTTCTCTGTTCTGGGCACAGGCTGCTGCAGCCCTTCTTGGAGGCTCTGGAGCCCTGCTGTGTGCTGGGGCTTGCTCAGGCCCTCCAGAGCCAGCCCAGGAGGCTCTAACTCATGGCCTTTCTCTGTGCTACTGAAGTGTTGAGCTTTGCACACGCTCACCTGGGCTGTGTCTCTGACTGTGCTTTTAAATAATCATTTACTGCTTAGGAAAACCAGAGCAGATTGTGGTAAGCAAGCTCTATCAGAGCACCAGCATATTCTACCATTTAGGAATCTAAACAATGTTGATTTTTCAATGAAACCTCCATATTTTGCAGAGCAAATCATCAGTTTAATGTCAGAAGTTTTGTCATACTTGTAATCAAAGTATAATGGGGATTTATAGATATGTCAAATGCAGAGCTTTGCTTTGTTTTTAAAATACTCCCAGCCTTTAAAGGCAGAGAGTAATGTGTGAAAGCTGACACATTCACAACATTCACTGCTGGTCACAACAGCAGGAATGCTCTTTGGCTTTAGGAAACAGCTGTGCTTTTGCAGTTGTCCAGGTACATGGGGCCAATTACAATTTGTTCTGTTAACTGCAAGGGGTGAAACATGCAGTGAAACCAGGGTAGCCTGACTTGTCACTAGCAGCAGATCATTAGTAACAGAGTTCATCTCAGTTCATCCTCCTGGTTTGGAGTGAGGTTGGGATGATGACTACAGAATTTAATATGAGTTTCTCCAACAAGATTGAAGTGAAATAATTTCTCCTGTGTATTTTCTGGCAGCCCAGGCTGGCCAGCATTGCCTGTCCCTACAGCCTGCCATCCGCTCTCCTTTCTGCACTGCAGGCGCCTGGGACATGAGAAAAGGGAATGGATGAAAAGGGAAGCACTGAGGACTAGGTTAGGACATTCTTGTCCCACTGTACAGGGAGCCTGGGTTACACATTTACAGTAAATAACCCACATGGCTTTCAGAAGTAGGAGCAGAAAGTTTCAAGCTAAGCCACGATGGACCATCTGTTCTCTGTGATTGTTTGTTCATAGCAGGAAATGGGTGGGAATCCTGAGGCAAGAGATTTCCATTTTCAAGCTTAAAAAAAAAAAAAAATCCCTGCATGGGATGCAGTCACCTATAGGAGATCTATGTCTGAGTCTGCCTGGATTTCTGGCCTTGCCATTATGCATCTGATCACTTGAGGTTTCCTACCTCATCAGCATCTTTGAGACAAGTCCAGTAGGTGTGGGCAGTGCACTGCTTCAGGCTGTGTGAGACTGGTACTATTTCACTTACTCTCTCTTTTCTTTGTTTTTATTTCCCATTTCCAGCCTGGCTGGGAGGAAAGAATACACCTGGATGGAAGAACGTTTTATATAGACCATAGTAAGTAAGCACTCAGGTACTAGAGAAAATAGACAAAGGGAGGTACTAAGTATTGAAGTGAAAGCTTTGTGATTTTACTCTTCATTTAGGAAGCCAGGTGTTGATATGTGGAGACATTGATACCAGAGACTTAGTGCCCTCCTACGGTACTGTACATTCACTGGAAGCTTGCTTTAATTGGCTCATCAAGCTTTGTCCCTCTCTGACTTGTGAAGCATTAACATTTTCTCTCTGTGGTTTCTTTTGTTCTTGTTGATATTTTGGATTTGTTGTTGTTGTTGTTGATGATCCCATGGCTTATTTGCACTTAATAAATTAAAATATACACTAGGAATAGAAAATAAGATGAGAAAAGATCCTGTAGCCACAGCTCCACATATAGGCAGTGGAGCAATTAGCACTGAGAAGTACTTTCCTCTGCTTTCAGGTCTGTGGCAGTGCTGATTCTGATCTTATTTCCTATTTAGAGCATGTGAAACTGCACCAGCCCATTAATATTCTCCAGTTCTGTTAGTGGAGTTTTAGTGTAAGTGATGTTTCATTGTAGATTTGTCTTCCTAGAGCATCTCAGAACTGCTGTGTGAGTTTTGTTGGTGTTTGAAAACAAAGCAGCCCACAAAGGCTGGGCTGGGTCTTCTTCGTTTCTTTTTATTTTTTTATTTTTGGTTGTTATTTTCAAGATTTTAAGTCTTATAATGAGACATTTCTTCACACCCATAGCTAACTCTCATAACCATCGGAGGAGGGTGCACAGAGAGTTAAAACCTAAACTTAGCCGTGTTTGACAGAATTAGGTTTGTCCCTCAGTATCACTGACACCCACGCTCATCCATAAAGATGACAGTATTAAGTCAGTATTAAAAGACTTCCTTTAAAGTAATACCAATTTTGAAATTGTATAAATACTTTTAACTAAACGTTAGAAAGAATACACTTGACAAGCACCCGTTGAACCTCTTCCAAACTTCAGTACAGAGCTATTATCCTTTATCCCTTCTGTACTTATTTTTCCCAGCAGAAATCTGGAAATGTAACTGTGGCAAATGATTCTAAACTGCTGCCACTAAGGAGTCACAGGATAAAACTGTCCCGTTTAAAATACCTGTGTGACTGCTGAGCCTCCCAATCTCTCTTAAAACTCCTCCATTTTTCAGTCTCCTAAAGCTATCTGAGCATCTGTTAGTCCTTAAAATGGAATGTTAAAGTCATACATTAATTAGAATTCCTCAAAGAATTTCTATCCATTAGGAAGTAAAATTTATGTGCATCTGAATTCTTCCTCTAGTCTCTTTTGATCTGAGTGGATTTAGCTTCTTATATAGCATTTTTCACAAAAGTTTAGGGACGCTTTAGATAATGCTGCCTGTTTCCAGCAAATGTCCCTTTGGTCCCAGCCTGGTGCCCGAGCACTGCTGTGGTGGCTGGGCTTGGGGCCTGGAGGGTAAGGGGCTGTGCCACTGCCAGGACACAAAACCAGCAGGACAAGTCTGGCAGAGTCAGCTGCTGCTCATGTCCTGCTTCCCTGCTACATTTTGTAACTCTGCTGTGTAGTTCTCCAGTGCTGTTTGTCCTATTTTTGAAATGTTTTTCTCATCCTTGGGAGAAACTGCAAAAGTCCCCTGCAGGCAGCACAGCCCCCGTGCTGTTACACAGGGATCAGAACCACTGATGCAGGACACAGGTGTTCTTGGTACCAGAGGCTGTGTGTGACAGTGACTCCCTTCCCTGGCTCTCTGGGCCCTCAGCTGCCCCAGTCACCTTATCACCATGGACACACTGGTGTTCCCTGCAGCACACACACACTACTGCCGTTCCTCCCAGGCACGCACTAGCTATGTGTTGGAAGGGGTCAGAAGGGAAAACAACCATTCTGCAGCCATTTTCTGAACAGTTATCAGAGATTCACGGACAAGGGGGGTGGATACCTTGAATGGGTTCTCCTCAAAGTCTGTCCACATCCACCAGCACATGGTGGTATTCACCAGAAGGATCCATGATACACACAAGGAATTAGGGAGAAGCACTCCTTAGTCCAGCAGGAAGCAGCAGGGCAGGAGAGGGGAGAGGGGCTCACTGGAATGGGATGGGAAGTCAGAGTGAGTCTGGCAAGTGGTCATTGCAGTGTGCAGGAAGAGGCTGTGTAAGGAGAATTGCAAAGTGTTACTCAGAATGGGAATAATTAGAATTTTGGTTGAAAAGGGCATGAAAAATACCATCACCTGGTGATGAGTTATCTCACCCTGTGATGTATTGTCAGGAGTGCCTAAATCAAAGCTGGAGTAACCCTTCTGGTGCCATCAGCACTGGTAATGTCTGGCTGTGAGAGTTCTGTATCTGGCAGGGGGTCCCGAACTTCAGGGAAATAGTGGGCCCCTTGGAAAGGCAGGGAGAAGAAGGAATCCTCAAAGGCCTGAGAGCCTGGTTTATGACAGGAATTGTATTGGTGGGAAGACTCAAATTTCTGAAATTTTTGAAAATGTTGAGACTTTTGAAATATTCTTCAAAAAGAATGAGTTTGTTATCCATGTCCACTTGGAATGAGGCAGAGAATCCTGAGCCACAGTTCCAGGTGGAGTGGTTCATGCCAGACCCTTGTAGCCCTGGAATACCATTTTTAATATGAAGCCCCTGTAAGGCTCTGAAAATAAACTTAGATTGAGATATGTTGGTGTCATTGCACACTCTGAAGTACAGAGGGCAAAGAGCTGACATACTGTCAGTCATTTCCAGCTGTGTTACCTCTGATTTCACAGAAAACTGGCACTGTGGTGCTGTGGCTGGTGTCAAGAACGTGACCAGAGAACTTTGTAGAAGGGGATTCCAGTGGAGGGGTTGAAAGTGGAAAGGGCTGGGTGTCCTGCCTTGGCAGCAGCTCTGCTCCATGCATCTCTGGGGTCTCAGGCTGGCAGCCCTCCTCAGCACTTCCATAAGTGATAAATAACTCTAATGTGTGAAGGGAAATAAAGTAGTGTTTTACTGTTAAATTAACCAATAGATCAAATGCCTTGCAACGTGCTTGCAATACTTGAGAATTTTCTCCAGTTGATGTTTGCTGAATGACACCTTTCAGATCCCAGTCCCTCTTAAACCAGCTTGGGATGCTCAAAACTTAGAGGGCTTTTCCAGTTCTAGAAACATGGAAAATGCAGTCTAGGTTCCTGATACCCAGTTCCTAACCCAGAGGAGTGTAACAAACAGAGGGATGGCAGGCCATGGGTGACCAGCACCTCACCATTGCAGGTGGCACCTGGGATGGGGTTTGGAGCATTGTCTTATTGTTGCAATACCATTGTTCTGTTGTGATTCCGTCGTGTTCAGAATCTTGGGAGGAGCAGCTGTCTGGAGGCAGGGAAGGGGAGTCCCACCATGGTCCTCTAGAAACTTTTCTGTCATCCTGGTGCTCTTCAAAGCTGTAGATGGAAAGAACTGGGCTGTGTTGTGCCACTGCCAACATCTCCATTGGTCATAACTGAGTGATTCTCTTGCACTGAAACAGGACAGTTCTGCTCCTTTACCTTCT